>NC_092373.1:123411202-123728332 GCF_030028105.1 Mobula birostris | reverse complement strand
TTAAAGGAAAAAAGAATAAAAATAAAAAATAAAAATAAAAGACCAACACTCAAGACGCAAGGGAAAGGGGAAAAAAAACAAATCATGCAAACAATTGAAGCGAAAAACAACATTTTGAACCAAAATGGAATCTCAGATCTGAACCCTGGCGCAGCCCAGAGTAGGCCCAAAGTCTTGTTCATCATGTTAGCCAGCATGGAGCAAAGCAACTGATGCAGTCTTCATAGCCTCAGCACCATGGAGAGAGGAGTAACCATCAGAAAGAATGAGCAAAATCAGCTCTTGTCTCCAATCTAGGCTGGTGTTTTAATTGTCTAAACATCTTATCGTACCTCACGCTAGGAATTAGGCACCACTGAAGTGAAAGGCTCTGGGCCTAGACCAAGCTGCTCAGTGACTCACTTTGGGCCCAGATTTCACTGTCCAGCCTGAAGTTGCTCTCAAGCTCTTCAAATCAGATCGGCACCCAGTGAAATCCAATTTGCACCCAGGCCAGTTGTACGGAAACTGAATCTCCTCTGCCTAGGCCGGAACTTCGCTTCTCAGCACTCAGAGCAATCCACCCTCATAACCAGACCAGTCATGCAGGCATTGGAACTCCATTTGCAACACACAATCTCAGCTCATCCTCCGACCTCGCCTCACCAATACTCACCCCTTCACTGTTTGCAGTAATAATTTACCACAAATTACCTCAGTAAAGTTGTTTTTAGTTAGATTTCTTATCCTTTAACTACCAGAGAGCTGTCACATGCTATCATAGTGTCACCTTAGCTGGAAGAAGTCATACTATGTAGAACTCCTAAACTATGACAGATCTTCTTAAGAAAGAGATATGATGGAGAAATATCTATAAGTTCCATGTCCTGTTATAGGAAGTGTTAAGCGATTCTATCTTGTGGCCCTTCTGAACTTTGCATAAAAAATAAAAGACGGCCAACCTACTGACATCACTAATTAAAATGCCATGCTAAAAGCTGTGCACTTGTGGATATATTACACGGTCCACTAAAATCAAAGGGATGGAATTGCAGGATGAAATAGAAAAGGTGATTTAAAAAAACTGAAAATATAAAAGTGGAGAAAATATATTAAATGAATATTTGTTTCCATAATGAATCCCTCACCATTTAGTCATGAAAAGCAAATGTCATAGTCCAGACACCTGCAGGTCCCAGACAGACCTTTCAGTGTTTATGCTGAGGGAATGTTGTTCCAATGGAGATGCCAGTTTTCGGACAAGAGTTTAAGCAAGTTGAAGAGTGACTGATATTAAACAGACAAAGTACTTTAACAAGGCATTTTCAGAGAGAGAGAGAGAGATGTATTCTGATATGGTAGGTACTGACAGAATATGTCCCCTAGTGGAGATGTCAAGAACGACAATATTTCAGAGTAAGGGGTCTCTGCTTCATCACAGAGGTGAGGCAGGATTATTTCTGCCTGACGTTTGTGAATCTTTGGAATTCTTTACAACAGGTAACTGTGGAGGTGGAATCATTGAATATATTCAAGGCAGGGATTGACAGACAGTAGTACACAGTGGCCACTTTATTAGGTACCTCCTGTACCTAATAAAGTGGCATCTGAGTGTATGTTCGCGCTCTTCTGCTGCTAAAGCACATTTAATTCAAGGTTCGATGTGTTGTGCATTCAGAGATGCTCTTCTGCACACCGCTGTTGAAAAGTGTGGTTATTTGAATTACTGTCACCTTTCTGTCAGTGTGAATAAGTCTGGTTAATCTCCTCTGACCCTTCTCATTAACAAGGCATTTTCACCCACAAACCTGCTGCTCTCCAGGCTTTCTTTTTTGTTTTTCATGTCATTCTCTGTAAACTCTGGAGAGTGTTGTGTGTGAAGATCCCTGGAGATCGGCAGTTTCTGAGATACTCAAAACAACCTGTCTGGCACCAACAATCATTCCACAGTCAAAGTAACTTAGATCACACTTCTTCCCCATCCTGATATTTGGTCTGAACAACCACTGAAACTCTTGACCATGCCTGCATGCTTTTATGCTTCGAGTTGCTACCACATGATTGGCCGATTATATATTTGCATTGATGAGCTGGTGTGCAGATGTACCTAATAAAGTGGCCACTGTATATAGAGAGAGCAGAGAGGGGTGTAGAGGCCAAAACTAGATCTGCCAGGAACTTACTGGATGGCAAAACAGCTTAGGGGACAAACTGACCTACTTGTGTTTCTTCTTACGATGTGCTCTATAATGAAAATATAAAAGATATGGATAAGAAGAGTGTCTAATTTAAAACAGTGTGATTGGCAGAGGCACAAAGCAAGCATTGGTGATTCAATGCATTGCTTCATACCAGAGACCTCTTTCCCTTCAGTGGAAGACAAGCAATGTATAAGGTGGGTTGTAATTTGCTAGAGGCTATTTTGTAGAATCCATCAAGGCCAATTTATATTCAGAAAACTACTGTTACCTTGCATGCAATTCTTGGCTTCACACAATTCTGAAAGCATGCTTTTGTACAATGAAGATGGAACATTGATGTGGCAAAATATCGTGATAATCAAAGTTCAAAGCAAATTTATTATCAGAGTACTTATACGTCAACCTATACAACCCTGAGATTCATTTTCTTGTGGGCATTCACAATAAATACAAGAAACACAATAGAATCATTGAAAGACTGCACCCTCAGGATGGACAAACAACCAATGTGCAAAAGATAACAAACTGCGCAGATGCAAAAAGCAAGAAAAATAAAGAAATAATAAACAAACAAACAAATAAGCAATAAATATCAAGAACACAGGATTCCTTGAAAGTGAGAATATTTCAGTGATGGGGTGAGTGAAGTTGTCACATCTGGTACAAATTCTGAAGGGTGAGGGGTAATAACTGTCCCTGAACCTGGTGGTATGGGTACTGGGGTCCTGTCCCTGCTTCCTAATGGCAACAGTGAGAAGAGAGCATGGCCTGGATGGAGGGGGTCCTTGAGTAATAATGCTGCTTTCCTGTGACAACACTTCATGTTGATGTACTCGATGGTTGGGGAGGGGCTTTACCCATAATCAACTGGGCTGTGCCCACTACTTTTTGTAGGCATTTCCATTCTGAGGCATTGATGTTTCCAGACTAGGCCCTGATGAACCAGTGCACATCTATAGAAGTTTATCAAAGTTGTAGGTAACATGCTACCTCTTTGCAAACGCCTATGAAAGTAGAGGTGTGGTTGTGCTTTCTTCATAATAGCACGAACATGCTGAATCCAGAACAGATCCTCTGAAATGATAACACCAATAAATTGAAATTTGTTGATCCTTTCCACCTTTGATCCTCTGATGAGGACTGGCTCATGGACCAACAGTTTCCTTCTCCCGAGGTCAATAATCAACTCTTTGGTCTTGCTGACACTGGGTGAGAGGTTGTTGTTGTGGCAGCACTCAGCCAGGTTTTCAATCTCCCTCCTATATGCTGATCCGTTTGATTTGACCAATGACAGTGGTGTCATTAGAAAACTTAAATAAGGCATTGGAGCTGTGCTTAGCCTCACTGTCATAAATATAAAATGAGTAGAGCAGGGGACCAAGCACACAGTTTTATGGTGCACCTGTGCTGATGATGATTGTGGAGAAGATGCTGTTGCCCATCCAAACTGACTGGGGTCTGCAAGTGAGGAAATCAAGGATCCTGTTGCACAAGGAGGTATTGAGGCCAAGGTCCTAAAGATCATTGATAAGTTTTGAGGAGACGTTAATGTAGAATGCCAAGCTGTAGACGATAATGAGCATCCTGATGTATGCACCAGTGCTGTCCAGGTGTTCCAGGGCTGAGTGAAGAGCTGATGAAATTTTCTGTTGACCTGTTGTGATAGTACCCAAATTGGAGAGGATCCAAGTCACTTCTCAGACAGAAGTTGATATGTTTCATCACCAACCTCTCGAAGAACTTCATCACTGTGGATCTAAGTGCTACAGGACAATAGTTATTGAGGCAGCTTACCATGTCCTTTCCAGGCAGTGGTATAATTCAAGCTTGCTTGAAGCAGGTGGGTTCCTCAGACTGCTGAAGTAAGAGGCTAGAGGTATTCGTCAACACTCCAGCCAGCTGGCCAGCACAGGTCTTTAGTACTTGGCCAGCTTCCACATTTGGGCCCGTTGCTTTCTGTGGATTCACCCTCTTGAAGGACACTGGTACCAAAATGTTTCTGATTTTAAGCTGATAATTTGAATACTTATGAGCATCTTCTTGTTTATAAAATATCAGGGTAGATAATGGAATAATACTAATTCATTTACAAGAATTAATATTATAACATATCTTTTCCTGAGCATTTTAATGTTTTAACTTTAGTAAAGTCTATTTACATATTATGGAAGTAATTTGCTAGAATTGTGTAATGTGAATCATTTGGGATCAATGAATTTTGTAGAATATTGTTTTAGCAGCATCAATTAACACAAGTGGTCTTTGGCAGAGGGAGCTGTGTAAAATGCTGAGCATAGTGGATATTGCAAAGGGGGGTAATTCATTTAATTTGGAGGGTAGGCATTGAATAAAAGGACATGATTTAAAATTAACATGCCTGAAGCAAGAGTGGAGGTTAAGATTTATTTCCCCTATTGATTTGTGGAAAGTTGAAAAAGGTTTCCAGATAATATAAAACTGATTAATGACTTTGAAAGAAAAGAACTAGATAACTAACCCAGTTCAGAGGATTATCAAATATCTGCAGGAAAAAAAACGTTATAAGAACATGGTTAGGGAAATATACCTTTGCGCAAGCATTCTTATTTGTTAAGGATGATTTTTGACTTGGTCAATAATCTATGGACTGGGATTCAGTAAGTACCAGCCCCCATGCATCATTGCTGATAGAAGGACTGAGCCACATGTATAAAGAAAGTACCCTGTTGAACATAAGTCATAATGAGATAGTCTTAGATATGTTGGCAATACTGGGATTTTTTTTGGTAATGGAAATCTTTCTCTGAACTACTATATCCTGCTGAAAATAAAACACTGACGTTTGGATGATGGAGTTGATGGGTTCGTTGCAAAGTTTGCTGACGATATGAAGATAGATGGAGGGGCAGGTAGTTTTGAGGAAATAAGGAGACTACAAAAGGACATAGACAGATTAGAAGAATGGAGAAAGAAGTGGCAGACGGAATAGTGTCAGAAGGTGTGTGGTCATGCACTTTGATAGAAGAAATGAGAGGGTAGACTATTTTCTAAAAGCAAAATACAAAAATCTGAGGCACAAAGGGAGTCGGGAGTCCTTGTCAGAATTCTCCAAAGGATAATTTGCAGGTTGAGTCTGTGGTGAGGAAGGAAAACGCAATGATAGCATTCATTTCAAGAGGACTAAAATATAAAAGCAAGGATGTAATGTTGAGACTTTATAAAACACTGGTGATGCCTCACTTGGTGTATTGTGAGCAGTTTTGGGCCCCTTATCTTGCTGAATGTGCTGAAGCTGGAGAGGGTTCAATGTAGGTTCACAAAAATGATTTCAGGATTGAACAGCTTGTCACATGAAATGTGTTTGATGGCTCTGAGTCTGTATTCACTAGAATTCAGAAGAATGAGGGGTGAACTTATTGACATCTATTGAATAGTGGAAGGTCTAGATAAAGTGGATACGGAGAGGATGTTTCCTATGGTGGGAGAGTTTAAGACTGGAGGACACAGCCTCAGGATAGACAGGTGTCCTTTTAAAACAGAGATGGTGAGGTATTTCCTTAGCTAGAGGGTGCTGAATCTGTGGAAGTTATTGCCATAGAGAGCTGTGGAGGCCAAGTCTTTAGGTGGATACATTCTTGATTAGTCAGGGCATGAAAGGATATAGGGAGAACCCAGGAGTTTGGGGCTGAGAGGAAAAATTGATCAGCCATGATGATATTGCAGAGCAGATGCGATTGGCCAAATGGCCCAATTCTGCTCCGTTATCTTATGGTTTTATATTTTCTCTGAGCTCTTCTGTAGTCCTATTACACATGGGCCACGAGCAAAGCATGTTGGCCGATTTGCTCATTAACATTGAAATTCAGATTATCATAGAATCAATGTTTCTCCGCTGAACAATTCCCGATCCATTAAGGATTCTTCTCAACTTGACGGTGGCCAGATTAGCAGCAAAACCAGGTCAGCAAGTGGCTCTGTCATTTTTATATCATGACGTCCTGGTTCTACCAGGTAAAATGAGTGAAAATCATTTGTAATTCTTCTGAATGAAATTTACTTTCAAGGAATTTAGGAATGTCAGAAGAATGGTGAGGAAGTAGATTCTTCAAATCTATTCAATTACTAACCTATGATGAAAATCCAGTTTTTGCCCAATTTCTCTTGCTGCTTTCAATTAACAGCAGTCTACTAACTTTAGTGTTAGTGAATGTGTATCTTTGTGAATGAATTTTCTGAACTTAACCTACAAGGTTGACCCTGATCTTCCAGATACCTTAATTTTTCACCCCTTTCCCTCCTACTTTCACCTCTCTGTCCTTAGCCTCTTACAATGTTCCTACAATGTGCAAAGCTCTGTGGACATCAGCTCATCTTCCACATAGGTGTGTAGCAGCTCTTGGGACTCAGTACTGAATTCAATGTCTTCTGACAGTATGTATATCTTGTATATAACAGAATCAGCCCACATCTGAACTTAATGACATTTACCTATAATATTGACACATTACTTTTCTTTTCACAGCTGCCTTCCAACATTCCCTAGCATTTCAGATTTGCAACAGCTGCACTGTTTTGCCTCCCACAGTTCCCATATTGAACTTTATAGAAGTATGCCTTTCGTGTTTTATATTCTGTTTCCAATCATTTTCTTGTTGCCATTTCCGTGATTTTTTTTTGTATGTGGGGGGGGGGTTGATGGTTTTCTCTGAACGGATTGGTTCCATGGTTCTTCTTTGTTTCATGACTGCCTGTGAGGAAGACAAATTTCAGGGATGTATACTACATTTATCTTGCTATTTCATGTTCTCGTTCTTTATTGCTATTTATTTATATTTGTATATTCACGGTTTGTTGTCTTCTGCACTCTGGTTGATCTTTTATTGATCCTGTTACAGTTACTATTCTATAGATTTGCCGAGTATGCAATCTCAAGGTTGTATGTGGTGAAGTCTATGTACTTTGAAAGGTAAAATTTACTTTGCATACATAATTTGATAATAAATGTGCTCTGAATAGTATGTATTTTGTTCTATTTTCTGTTTTTGACTTCCACTTAAACCAATTCCGGACAGATCAGCTGTGATTACCAAATGTATTCCTATTTCTCTTAGATGGCACCAACAGAGATTGTGGAGTAATTTTGTCCTCACTCTAATCTCCATTTGTCTCTCCACGACTCGACCCTTTCTGCATATTTAAAATGCAGCATTGTATATTGTTTTCCCATATTACTAGTTCTGATGAAAGATCATCAATCTGAAACATTAATTAAGTTTCATATATACAGCCTGGTCTGCTGTGTATCTCTAATATTTTCTATTTTATTTCTTAACTTAATCTCAGTTTGTCATGTTTGTAACTTCTTTACTGAAAGACCTGGCTCTTATCTTCGAACTAAGTTTCATAGCCCCAGCCTCCACAATTAGTAAAAATGCTTCAATTAAAGGCTCAGAACTTCCTAGGAGCAGCAGCTACCTCCTCCCCTGAGTTGTGCACTAACCCAGAGCTGATCTTCCAGCAGTTCTAAAGCTGACTTCAACTTGATTGGCATAATCCTGATTACTGTAGTGCCTTCCAGTTGTAGGTCACACAAAATGCTTTGACAGATGGTTAAACCAAGCCTGCAAAGTGAACTCCCTGTTCAATTTCTTAACTGGTTTCAATGCTTTCACACATTTGGAAACATCAAAACTATTAAAGATAGAATAAACTATTATAAGACACTTGAGAACATCAAAAAACACTCCAAAGTAGTTGACTGTTTAAATTAACTTAATTGATTTAAAATGGAAATAGTTTGAAACTCATTGCCCTCCAATGAGCCTTTTGATCACTTGGAAGTGAATGGGCTGGCTGAATCAGTGCCAGGTCCAACCTGATGTGAGTTTCTTCCACTGTGTATCTGAGAGCAAGCTACAAGAAACTGACACCTTATGAGGAGCCCAGTATTGTAATTACATGTGGCATTTAAATGGGCAAATGCAGGCTGGCACATTGTCTGCATCTCCCCTGAAATTTCAGGCCATTTATGTTTTCTTAATTTTAAGTATGAGACTAAAATACCTTTCTGAGAGGCAGTTTAATCTTCTAGCACATCCCCTAATTAATTTACTGGAGGTTTTAGTCATTAACATCATTTAAGACCATAGGAGGAAGAATTATTATTTAAGTATAATTAATTACTGAGTAGCTCCGCTTCGACTACTTGGTTGGGACTAAATTATCATGAGTTCATAGTGACTGAAGAAAGTAAATGACCACTAATGGTTTTAAGTCAGGTTCCTTCAGGCTTGCTGAGCATCTATGTACTAAACACTCACTGTCCAGAACCATGGAATCTCCCAGCATTCACACTGGTGGGTGACGTCCTCAACTAGTGCTTCAGAGTTTGTCACTTTACTGCATGGTGGGAGGTGCCTGGCTGTGAAAGCTGTGGGGCTTGTAACTCAGTCTGTGTGCTGTGCTGATTAGAAAGGGAATACAGAACAAATTAGTAATGTTACTTAGATTGCGAGAAAGGAAATACGGTGATCAGAGACCAGTTACGACAATGGTGTATGACTTGAACTGTGTGCTGTGTCAGGCCAGTTAGGCTCCAGGCGTGCAGGTTTCAGTTTACAAACTGCATGCCACAGTAGCGTTGCAGGTAGTACAATGCTATTACGGCTTGGGGGCTCTCGAACTTCATAGCCAGTGCTGTTCTGTAAGCAGTCCATGGAATGCCTGGGTTTTTCCCCAGGTGCTCTAGTTTCCTCCCACAGTCCAAAGATGAACTGGATAGGTTAATTGGTCATTGTAAATTGTCCTGTGATTAGGTTAGTGTTAATCGGGTTTGTCCGGGGTTGCTGGGGCGGCATGGCTCCAAGGGCCGGAAGAGCCTATTCTGCTCTGTATCGCTAAGCAATTAAATAAATAATTTTCCCGTGTAGTACCAATTTATTTAGTATCTTGCCTATGTCATATTCTCTTTGCATGTTATTTGATCTGGAATAAATTTAACCTAAAATTAGCAAAATATACAGTCTCAGATTGCTTATGAAAACAGCAATTGCTATAAGAGAAAAGCAGACTTTAATCTGCTTGATGAGGTAAATTGCACCGTAAGTATCTCTGAATGGATGATTCAGTTTGGATGAATAAGGGCATCCTGCCACAGGATGTGCAGCTATGACTTCATTCCAACTGCTGAAGAAGGGTTCTTTTCCCTCTCGACATAGAAAATTCTGAGTACCAATAATACCCAGTTAACGAAAAGGAACCAATCCATCCAGAGTTGAAAATTTATTTTAGAATAAGATCTATTTCACGGTGTCATACTATGAGCAGGATGTTGATCAATCATTGCTTTGCTACAGACAGGATAGCTGGGGAGAGCAGCTGTAGGAAGCAGATGCTCTTTTGCATGAGAACAAAGATGATGGAGCCCTCTCTTTGATTACGGCGCAAAGTGAAATTGAACAAGTGCCTACATCTGCATCTGAATTTCCCACTGTTAGAGAAATAAGAATGAATGAGGTCGGCCCTAGATACAAATAGGACCGGGGGTAGATCACATGGCCAGTCCAATCTGCCTGACTGTTCAATAAGATCTTATAATGTTTTCAGAGCATTTGAGCAATGGAAATACTTCTTGATATACAATTTGAATGAATAATACTGCACTGCATATATATATTTTCCATATCACACTTTACATTTTGCTGATCACACACAGGTCTTCATCTTCCAATGAAAGATTTTGCATAATATATGGGAAACACTTGTTTACCTTGTTCCACCTGCATGCACTGTGTAATGATTTAATCAGTATGAACAACATGCAAGACAAGCTTTACACTTTGTCTCAGTACATCAGACAATAGTCTTCTTTCCACTTGTGTACTGGAAATGATGTTAAAGAATCTTGAATCTCGAATTTTGAATAATAAACCAAATCCAATTCATAAGGGATCTGTAATTCAGAACACACACTTTTTCCTGGAATTATCTCCAAATTTCATTGAAAGCACTTTCTAGAAATTTAATTTTTCTCCTCTTGCCTTATGCATAGCCCTAATGTCAGCAAGAGTTAACCCACCGGCACCCACAAGTGACTTATTTTAGTCACAGTTCTTCATGTCTGAGCTAATCTAATGTATGTCCATGGATTGTTATTGTTATTACTCTCCACGCCTTGTAGCGCATCAGGCCGCAAAAAAAAATCATCTTCCTTGTCTTTTCTTTAGAATTCTGTCTGTTTTTTTTTACAAGGCTAAGTTGCTAGCTCAACACTCAACCCAGCACAAATGGAAAGTGTGCAAGGACCTGGCCAGATTTGAACCTGGAACCACTCACTTTGAAGTCCAGTGCTGATACCACTACACTACTGGCCAGCCAATGTTCATGGATTATTTAGCGACTAAAAGCTGAATCCATTCTTGTCTTAGTGATATCCAAATGTGAATTTCTAGTGAAGAACTTTTTAGAAGCAGAAATCCTGACTTAAGTTTTCCATTCAGCAGCACAGAAGCATTGTGATCACTTATAATGTCCTTATTGCAGTACGATCAACAACATAGCACAGAAGATCATTAAGCATCGGCCATCCTCAAAATTGGTAAATTGGTTTATTATTGTCAGTAAACTAAGGTGCAATGAAAATCATTGAATGCGTGCCACCCATACACAACATTTCATCATATCAGATCATCAAGGTGGCACAAGGGAAAAAAAGACGATAGCTCTTACAGTTACAGAGAAAGTGCAGTACAGGCAGTACATGGTGGCGACGAGGTAAATTTTGAGGTCAAGAGTCCGTCTTATTGTACATGCTGTTTATTCAGTAGCTTTATAACAACGAGGTCGCCTGCCCTTGAGCCTGGTGGTATGTGCTTTCAGGCTTTTGTATCATCTGCCTGATAGGAGGGGAGAGAGGAGAGAAGTATAGGTACACTACAATCACTCATATACAGTACATGCTGGAAGTACTCGGCTTGCAGACTGCATCTGTGGAAAGAGAATGTGGGCCAATGTTTCAGGTCAAGAACCCTTTGTCAATCTACGTGTGAGACAGCTGATCAGATGACTTCTGCACACACTATTCAGAGAAGCATGGGATGGGATTTGCTGCAGACTCAGCCTCCCTAGCTCGCTGGGAGCTGGTTAGGATTGCCAAGGACGCTCGTTGCCTCTAGGCGAGTGGCAGATGCAGTGACGCCCAAGGGTCGATTGGAAGTACGGAAGATAGGAAGCCTAGATGGAGACTGGGACAGGATGACTGGAGGCCTGGAGTTGGAAGACTGTCCATGTGTGTTGGTGGTGGGGGGAAGGAGACTTGTTTTGCTGTTCTTTTTTTTGTTGCTTGTTGTGTTCTGTGCTATTTTAGACAGCATTGTGGGCATGCTATTTTGGTGCCAGAATGTGTGGTGACCTCCAGCTAATATACATTACTTCACATTTTTATAGACTTAGACAGCACAGAACAGACCCTTCAGCCTGTCCATGGGAACCAGGTTCCCCATCCAAGCTTATCCCATTTACCAGTGTTTGGCCCAAAACATTAGAAACTTTTCCAATCTATGTACCTGTCCAACTTGTTTTAAAGGTTGTAATTGTACGTCCCTCCAAACAAGAGAATATCCGCAGATGCTGGAAATCCAAGTAACATGCACAAAATGCTAGAGGAACTCTCCAGGCCAGGCAATGTCTATGGAAAAGAGTACTGTCGATGTTTTGGGCTGAGACGCTTCAGCAGCACTGCAGAACTCCTCCAGCGTTTTGTGTGATTGTACGTGCCTCAGCCACTTCTTCTGGCAGGTCTTCCACATACGTCTGTATAAAGAAACTGTTCCTCAAGTTCCTACTTTCTTACTACGTCATTAGTGTAAATGTGCACCACACCCTCTGGCTGCTCACCGTCCCCCTTGAGAATATTCCATGATCATTCCAAGACACCCTCACCTCTAGCACTCATGAGGCATCATACCCTTCTGGCATCTCTTCCTCGCCCACTGAATCTCCTGTCTGTACCACTAAATATCAAAGTTGCAAATTCCCCACTGATCGCTGGCACGTCTACACAAAATGAGCTGAACATCTCATGTCTCCATAGCAAGGATATACACAGCATCTCAAACAGTACACACTCCACTGCTGCCAAGTAATGCCCAAGCTAGTGTGACAGAGACTGCCAGCCTAGCATAGAACTCATTAGTCAAATCTGAATCTACAGAACTGCATGAAATTAAATTATGCTTGTCCTCAGGGACTGTCAAAGAAGATGAGACGTGACAGGAGCTTGGGTAAATGTTGTAAAATTTTACTTGAACTTACCATAACAGAGCTAACAACCTATAACTAGACTTATTTCAGGAAGCAGGATAATTGGGTATTCTTCTGCAGAGGCTGGGTAAAGATTTTCTTTCTCAAACACGACAAAGATTGTACATTAAAATTTTAATATTGAGCCTTGATGGCACTTGAAGTGATTCTTGTAAACACAAGGATATCCTAAACATGAGAAAATCTGCAGATGCTGGAAATCCAAAGCAACACAAACAAAATGCTGGAGGAACTCAGCAGGTCAGACAGCATCCATGTCAATCAATGAACACTCGCCTTTTCAGGTCAAGACCCTTCTTCAGAACCGAGGAAGAAGGGAGAAGACAGCAGAATAAAAAGGGAGAGGTGAGGGGAAGGAGGCTTGCTGGGAGGAGATAGATGAAGCCAGGTGGGTGGGAAAGGTAAAGAACTGGAGAAGAAGGAATCTGATAAGAGAGGAGAGTGGACCATAGGAGAAAGGGAAAGAGGAGGGAACCCGGGGGGGGGGGGGAGGAGTGATAGGCAGGTGAGAAGAGGTAAAAGGCCAGAGTGGGGATTAGAAGAGGGGAGGGGTAGGAATTTTTACCAGAAGGAGAAATCTATATTCATGCCACCATGAAGGATATTCTGTTGGTTATCCAGTATTTTGCCAAAACATTTTACAAATTAGCTATATTTCCTGATCCTGTTTGTACAGTGTTTCCTACCCTGCTAATTTTATCAAACAAGATATTTCTGACACATTCAGATCATCCTGTATTTCAATGTTTCAAACACAAAGTGATAGCTTTAAGTTGTAAGTGCTTAACTTTTTTGAGGCAGAGAATCTTCACATTAGTGGGAATTTATTGTGTTTAACTTTCTGGTTAAAAACTACTGATGTGACATTGAACAATTGAAATATCAATTGTTTCAAGCAAAGTAATCCTGGAGCAATAAATCGTTCTGCTCCCAAGCCACCAAATGGCTGCAAGTGCTATTATTTTCTATTCAAGAAAGCAACAGGGATGAAATTACAGCTAATTAAGCTATTTGTGATCACTTTTGATTTTAATGGAGGGACAGTTATGTTAGTTAATGTTCCAAATTTTTGGCAAGACAAATGGCACAGGAGCCAGAAAATGTTTGGAAATTGTGGTATCTAAATGGCTTGTAAAAAAGAGCAATAGTGAAAGTCACTTCTTACATTATTTCTTGGGAATATTAACATGCTCCTTTCTCTTTTTAGAGATAAAAAGTAAAAAAAAGTTAACATGATGTTGTAGATGCACTGTTATAATTTCTTTTAACAATCTACTGGAAGAGCTCATTAACAATGATGAGGGCAAAGGCAGTGTTATTATTTCAGGTCAAAACTTTGCATCAGAACTAAGAGTAGAGAGGAGAGAAAAGGTGGGTGGTATGCAAGGGACAGGAGGAGTTGTGAGACAAGTGCCAGAATTGACTGCTGGTCCAAAGAGAAGTGGCGTTCACAGCGGGGAGGTGGAGCTGAAAGACATGGGCAGGGGTATGATGGATGGAGGTAGAGAAAAAAAGGGGGAAAATGGGGAAACAAATCAAGTGAAGTTGACGGAGGGGATGGTGAAGGTGGAGGCAGCCACTGGGGGGTGATAGGCAGGACCACAAAGTGACTATCAGTGTTGGAATTGATAAATTAGGAAGGTGAGAATGTGAATCGTTAGAATCAAGGTGAATAGTGGATGGAGCCAGTACCAGATGGAGGAGGGAAGGAAATCCTGTGGGAGAACCCTGTGTGTAATGGGTGGATGGAAACAGGAGGGGAGAAGAATGGAGATGAGTAGTGGAGAAGTGAAAAGGGGTGGAGAATGAGAAAGGAGACAAAGATGGAAGGACCAGAAAGGGATTGTAAGGAGAAAAGGAGGGAGGAGGGAAACCCACCGGGGGAGGGTTACAAAAGTGGAAATCTCAGTATTCATGCTATTAGGTTGTGGATTACCTAAGTATGATATCTTGTTGGGCCTCCCTCACCCAATGGTCAAGGATGGATTGGCTGATGTGGGAAAGGAAGGGGAATTGAAACGGCACATAACCAGGAGCGCAGTATAATTTTGGTTTGGAATTTATTTGTCTCTTGCATCAGCTTTAATCCTCTTGAACTGTTGGTAACTGGGTGCAGGGGAGAAGACAGAAAAGATATAGTAAAGCCAATCATTTATCTTCATTGCTGCTACTCACATTCCACTGTGTCCCGACACTAATCATGCAGCCAAGGAATATACAAATCAGGTCCTTGATGATAGCAAAACTGATCAGTAATATTAGTTGAAGGTCAACATTGAGGACCACTCAGCCCCTTCCAAGCAACGATTTTGAAAAGGGAAGTGTGTGAGGGAAAACACCAGCCTAACAAGCTCAGTGTTCAGCCTGAGTTCATTTTGCTTCTGTGTCACTTCTTCCCAGATTGCTTCCAGTGTTTTCTCTCCAATTCACTGGAGACTTCAGGTATAAAACTCACGAGAAGTTACTTTGCACGTTGGGAAAACCAGCACTCCAATGTGAAAGATTAGCAGGTAGTTATGCACATTTATGGGGGTCCCTGTGCTCATCAGGAGATATTGCCCCCAGCCTAAATTGACATTATGATACAACTGACTTTTTAATTTATCTTGCTTTCCCTGGAACATTGATATTTAATCAGCTGATCTCATACAGCATCCTTTGTCTTCATAAATGTTTATGATCATCTGTGATCTTAAAAAGAAAGGCTCAAGTTTGTGTCTACTTTGCTCAGTGGGGTTATGATATGATGTTTCTTGGTAGCCAAGGCCAGGAAACTGCCAGAATATTTCATCAGTTCTCCTATGATTCACCAAAGTGCAGGTGTTCCCACACTGCACTCATTTAGTACCATTTACTCACTGAGAGGGGTGGAATGTGCTGCTGGGGATGATTGTGGAGGCAAGTGTGATTAGGACATTCAAGAGGCTCTTAGATAGGCAGCTGAACGAGCAGACATTAGAGCGATATGGATATTGTGTAGGCAAGAGGGATTAGATTATTTAGGCCTTTAATTGCTGGTTTAATTAGTTAGCCACAGCATCATGTTTCAAAGGGCCTGTTCCTGTGCGGTACTGCACTCTGTTCTGTTTAGAATGATGAAGTGTGAGATCTCCCTGGCACCTCCTGCCTGGAATACCTGAATCTGCTGCCTTCTGTGAGCACCATTCCTCACAAGCCTGTCCGACCCTACTGCTACCCTCCCCAGGAGGATTCTCCCATCATCCACATTCGCACCCCCCCCCAGCCCACACACAGCTGTGAAGTATCCATTTAATATGCAGCACCACTCCCATGGAGCTGGAAGAGTGCTACTCGTATTGTGGAAATACGGTGGTTCCCAGCCTGCGGTCAACAGACACCTTGCCTAATAGTATTGGTTCATAGCATAGAAAAGTTTGGGAACCCCTGCTTCGAAGGGTAGGCCAAGTACCAGCAATTGTGAGAACATGGAGTTGATCAAAACTCCCTGAGTCATATAGCACAGAACCAGACGCTTTGGCCCAACTGCTCCATACCGAACACTAGACCATTGAACCTTAAGATATAGGAGCAGAATTAGGCCATTTGGCTCATCAAGTCTGCTCTACCATTTCATCATGGCTGATCCATTTTCCCTCAGTTCCAATCTCCTGCCTTCTCCACGTATCCCTTCATGCCCTGACCAATCAAGAATCTTAATCTACTCTACCATTTGCCCACGTTTGGCTCATATCCCTCCAAATCTTTCCTTTCCACATGCATGTTCAAGTACCTTATAAATGTTAATGGACCTGCCTCAACCACTTCCTCTGGCAGCTCATTCCATATTCTGACCACTCTCTTGATGAAGGTGTTACCACTCAAGTTCCTATTAAATCTCACCTTAAACTTATGCCCTCTAGTTCTTAATTCCCCAATCTTGGAAAAAGCACTCTATCTATACTCCTAATAATTTTGAGCACTTCCATAAGATCACCCCTCATCCTCCTATGCTTCAATGAAAAAAGGCCCAACCTGCTCAACCTCTCTCCATAACTCGGTCCCTTGAGTCTCAGCACCATCCTCGTAAATCTCCTTCACACTCTTTCCAGCTTAAAACTTCTTCTGAAACTGTTACAGGCATCACATAGGAAAACATAGCAACTCTTTTCTGGGATGATCATTAGAAGTCACTTTGATCATGGGTCACATGCAGTGCTAATTTACTGATATTAAAATATAATAAAGTAATTTCTATGCTGAGATGTTCCATACAACATACTCACCACACTGTCCCATTCCCAACTCTCTACCCTCAAACTGATCACCAATTCCCATCTTCTGCACTACATCCTATTTCACTTTGACAATTGCACCTAAAGTGTGTCAGGAAATGTTATTCACCTGGCAACTGTGAAACCGCATTGTCATAATCACATCTATGTTCATCATCTTATTTAATTTTCATCTGAAATATTCCTGAACAGGTTGCAAAGATCATTCGCAATCAAAGGCAATCAGCCCTAATCAGTCTCATTTCTCAGAAACATTGTGCATTAACATTAGGGAAAGAATGAATTTAAATAATTCCAGAATTAATAGAAAACTTTTTTTTATTAATTTATGATGTATCTTGCTGGCAATGCTAGAGATGCTGATCCAATACAAAATGAATGAATCTCACTAGACAGTGATTTCACCATTGAGTTAGATGAAAGGTTCAGCCATTTACTATCAATGTCCTAGAGTGCAATGTAATTCTTCACTTGTGTGAAGTTTTTAGTGTAAATCATTTCTTTTTTATCTTTGTGCACTACTAAGATAACTTATTTATACTGGGCAGTGCCTCGCCTTTGTCAGCTATAGTTGATATCCTGTTGGAGCATTGATCTCCATATCATGAGCTGCCCTCATCTGACTTGCTCATAAAGAAAATCCTGGTTACCGTCATGAGGTAGATGCCCATTAAATTAAATGCAGAAGTCATATTTGAGCTTTTACTCATTTTCTCACCCCAGGTTTCTTTGTCTTGTGGCTGACTATAAGGAGATGAATCTCAAGGTTGTATATAGTATACAAACTTTGTGGCGGCATGGTTAGCACAATGCTTTACAGTATAGGTGACTGGGGTTCAATTTTCATTAAGGAGCTTGTACGTTCTCCCCTTCGGGTGTTCTGGCTTCCTCCCACAGTCCAAGAATATACCGGTTGGTAGATTAATTAGTTATTGTAAATTGTCCTATGATTAGGCTAGGATTAAATAGAGGATTGTTGGGCAGTGTGGCTCGAAGAGCCAGAAGGGCCTGTTCTGCGCTGTATCTCAATAAATAAATAAATAAATAAATAAAATTTGATCATTAAAATCATGTTGAGTATTACTGATGTATGTCATGAAATTGGTTTTGTTCTGTGACAGCAGTACAGTGCAAGGCATAAATAATAAATATAGATTACAATAAAGGTAAGTAACATACATAATACAAAAGGGAAATAGCAAGATAGTGTTCATGGTTTCCTGGACCATTCAGAAATCAGATGGTAGAGGGGAAGAAGCTGTTCCTAAAACACTGAGCGCAGGTCTTCAGACTCCTATACCTCCTCCCTGATGGTAGTAATGAGGTGTGCATGTCCTAAATGGTGACATCTACTGAGGAGCCATCTTTTGACAATGTCCTCAATGGTGGAGAGGCTTGTGTCCATAATAGAGCTGGCTGTGTCTACAGCCCTCTGCAGCACCTTTCAATCTTGCATAGTGGAACCTCTGTACCAGGTGCTGATGTCTCCATGATCCATCTGTAGAAATTTGTTAAGGTCTTTGATGATATACCAAATCTAAATGATAAGGACCAGGAATCAGAGATGTGACTGATATGGATCTTCTTAGCAAAGTGATAATTAAGCCAGTGTTGAGGTGTTCAGTATGGCTTAATTTGACACAGGCTAATATATAGTACGTTCTCAGATGGGAAAGGGAGATAGGTGGCTGTGAGGTGGGTGGAGGTGAGGATGCTCTTTCTTTGTGATGGTGGGGGTGTAATGCCTTGGACATTAAGGTACAGACAAACAGAGCAGTTGCTAAGCAGATAAGAAAGCTATGGACATCCACTAACTGAGGCAGATAAGCATTGGAGATGAGAGCAAAGTGGACAGATTATTGGCCAGTTATCGAGAATCTGAAGAGTGATACAGAGACATAAGTGTCCAGATTAAAGGGTGTTCTTGAAGAATAGGTAGATAGCTGGATAGGTCAGTAGGTAGGTATGCATGTTGGTTTTTTACTGTTCTCCAAGAATAACATAAAGACCAAGTGATTCAATAATGCATCTAAAGGCAGGAAATATGTAATCCTTTGTATGGCATCAAGCCCACAAAAATCTTGGCAATGTGTGCTGTTGTACCATTCCAATAGGAGTAATTCAAGGGTTTAGCTCACCACATTTTTTTCCCAGGGAGTCTGAATTGGCAATAAGCATTGGACTTCCCAGCCAAACTCATACACTGAGATAAAAGGTCAAAATCAAATCAAAAGCTTCACAGCAGCATACGACTCTCATGAGTAATGCCCCTGCGGAGCCTGCAAACATTTTTGTGAGCAGAGGATATAAATAATGAGTGTACCAAAAATCTTCAGAAGGTTCATTCTCAAGTCATATGACATGGGTGATCATGGTCTTTCAGACTCAAAACTGGTATGAAATCATAACCTGCTGTTTAGCTGGTGGGGTGGAGATACGTCTTTACCAAAGGTGGTGTAGGGCACTCCTTACCCTGCTGGCCTGCAGGTCACCCTTGAGTAAGGTGAAACACCTGCTCGGATGTGGGAGGCCCTGGAGTCTCCAAGCCTCCCGGACGTCTACATCTGCGCCAAGTGCATTGAGATGCAGCTCCTAAGGGACCGCGTTACGGAACTGGAGCTGCAGCTCGATGACCTTCGTCTGGTCAGGGAGAGTGAGGAGGTGATAGAGAGGAGTTGCAGGCAGGTGGTCACGCCGGGGCCACGGGAGGCAGACAAGTGGGTCACGGTTAGGAGGGGGAAGGGGAAAGGTCAGGTAATAGGGAGTACCCCGGTGGCTGTGCCCCTTAGCAACAGGTACTCCTGTTTGAGTATTGTTGGGGGGACAGCTTACCCGGGGGAAGCGACAGTGGCCGTGCCTCCGGCACAGAGTCCGGCCCTGTAGCTCAGAAGGGTAGGGCAAGGAAGAGGAGGGCAGTTGTGATAGGGGGCTCGATAGTAAGGGGGTCAGATCGGCGATTCTGTGGACGCAGTCCAGAGACCCGGATGGTAGTTTGCCTCCCTGGTGCCAGGGTCCGGGATATTTCTGATCGTGTCCAAGATATCCTGAAGTGGGAGAGTGAGGAGCCAGAGGTCGTGGTACATATAGGTACCAATGACATAGGTAGGAAAAGGGATGAGGTCCTGAAAGGAGAACATAGGGAGCTAGGAAGGGAGTTGAGAAAAAGGACTGCAAAGGTAGTAATCTCGGGATTACTGCCTGTGCCACGCGACAGTGAGAGTAGGAATGCGATGAGGTGGAGGATAAATGCGTGGCTGAGGGATTGGAGCAGGGGACAGGGATTCAAGTTTTTGGATCATTGGGACCTCTTTTGGCGCGGGCGTGACCTGAACAAAAAGGACGGGTTGCACTTGAATCCTAGGGGGACCAATATCCTGGCAAGGAGATTAGCGGGGGCGACTGAGGTGACTTTAAACTAGAATGGTTGGGGGGTGGGAATCAAATTAAAGAGGCTAGGCGTGAGGAGGTTAGTTCACTACAGGGGGATGGGAACCAGTGCAGAGAGACAGAGGGGTGTAAAGTGAGGGTAGAAACAAAAAGTACTATGGAGAAAAGTAAAAGTGGCAGGCCGACAAATCCAGGGCAAGCATTAAAAAGGGCCATTTTTCAGCATAATTGTATAAGGGCTAAGAGAGTTGTAAAAGAGCGCCTGAAGGCTTTGTGTGTCAATGCAAGGAGCATTCGTAATAAGGTGGATGAATTGAAAGTGCAGATTGTTATTAATGATTATGATATAGTTGGGATCACAGAGACATGGCTCCAGGGTGACCAGGGATGGGAGCTCAAAGTTCAGGGATATTCAATATTCAGGAGGGATAGACATGAAGGAAGGGGAGGTGGGGTGGCGTTGCTGGTTAAAGAAGAGATTAACGCAATAGAAAGGAAGGACATAAGCCGGGAAGATGTGGAATCGATATGGGTAGAGCTGCGTAACATTAAGGGGCAGAAGACGCTGGTGGGAGTTGTGTACAGGCCGCCTAACAGTAGTAGTGAGGTCGGAGATGGTATTAAACAGGAAATTAGAAATGTGTGCAATAAAGGAACAGCAGTTATAATGGGTGACTTCAATCTACATGTAGATTGCGTGAACCAAATTGGTAAAGGTGCTGAGGAAGAGGATTTCTTGGAATGTATGCGGGATGGTTTTTTGAACCAACATGTCGAGGAACCAACTAGAGAGCAGGATATTCTGGACTGGGTTTTGAGCAATGAGGAAGGGTTAATTAGCAATCTTGTCGTGAGAGGCCCCTTGGGTAAGAGTGACCATAATATGGTGGAATTCTTCATTAAGATGGAGAGTGACATAGTTAATTCAGAAACAAAGGTTCTGAACTTAAAGAGGGGTAACTTTGAAGGTATGAGACGTGAATTAGCTAAGATAGACTGGCAAATGACACTTAAAGGATTGACGGTGGATATGCAATGGCAAGCATTTAAAGGTTGCGTGGATGAACTACAACAATTGTTCATCCCGGTTTGGCAAAAGAATAAATCAAGGAAGGTAGTGCACCCGTGGCTGACAAGAGAAATTAGGGATAGTATCAATTCCAAAGAAGAAGCATACAAATTAGCCAGAGAAAGTGGCTCACCTGAGGACTGGGAGAAATTCAGAGTTCAGCAGAGGAGGACAAAGGGCTTAATTAGGAAGGGGATAAAAGATTATGAGAGAAAACTGGCAGGAAACATAAAAACGGACTGTAAAAGCTTTCATAGATATGTAAAAAGGAAAAGACTGGTAAAGACAAATGTAGGTCCCCTGCAGACAGAAACAGGTGAATTGATTATGGGGAGCAAGGACATGGCAGACCAATTGAATAATTACTTTGGTTCTGTCTTCACTAAGGAGGACATAAATAATCTTCCAGAAATAGTAGGGGACAGAGGGTCCAGTGAGATGGAGGAACTGAGCGAAATACATATTAGTAGGGAAGTGGTGTTAGGTAAATTGAAGGGATTGAAGGCAGATAAATCCCCAGGGCCAGATGGTCTGCATCCCAGGGTGCTTAAGGAAGTAGCCCAAGAAATAGTGGATGCATTAGTGATAATTTTTCAAAACTCGTTAGATTCTGGACTAGTTCCTGAGGATTGGAGGGTGGCTAATGTAACTCCACTTTTTAAAAAAGGAGGGAGAGAGAAACCGGAGAATTATAGATCGGTTAGCCTAACGTCGGTGGTGGGGAAACTGCTGGAGTCAGTTATCAAGGATGTGATAACAGCACATTTGGAAAGCGGTGAAATCATCGGACAAAGTCAGCATGGATTTGTGAAAGGAAAATCATGTCTGACGAATCTCAGAGAATTTTTTGAGGATGTAACTAGTAGAGTGGATAGGAGAGAACCAGTGGATGTGGTATATTTGGATTTTCAGAAGGCTTTTGACAAGGTCCCACACAGGAGATTAGTGTGCAAACTTAAAGCACACTGTATTAGGGGTAAGGTATTGGTGTGGGTGGAGAGTTGGTTAGCAGACAGGAAGCAAAGAGTGGGAATAAATGGGACCTTTTCAGAATGGCAGGCGGTGACTAGTGGGGTACCGCAAGGCTCAGTGCTGGGACCCCAGTTGTTCACAATATATATTAATGACTTGGATGAGGGAATTAAATGCAGCATCTCCAAGTTTGCGGATGACACGAAGCTGGGTGGCAGTGTTAGCTGTGAGGAGGATGCTAAGAGGATGCAGGGTGATTTGGATAGGTTGGGTGAGTGGGCAAATTCATGGCAGATGCAATTTAATGTGGATAAATGTGAAGTTATCCACTTTGGTGGCAAAAATAGGAAAACAGATTATTATCTGAATGGTGGCCTATTAGGAAAAGGGGAGGTGCAACGAGACCTGGGTGTCATTATACACCAGTCATTGAAAGTGGGCATGCAGGTACAGCAGGCGGTGAAAAAGGCGAATGGTATGCTGGCATTTATAGCGAGAAGATTCGAGTACAGGAGCAGGGAGGTACTACTGCAGTTGTACAAGGCCTTGGTGAGACCACACCTGGAGTATTGTGTGCAGTTTTGGTCCCCTAATCTGAGGAAAGACATCCTTGCCATAGAGGGAGTACAAAGAAGGTTCACCAGATTGATTCCTGGGATGGCAGGACTTTCATATGAAGAAAGACTGGATGAACTGGGCTTGTACTCGTTGGAATTTAGAAGATTGAAGGGGGATCTGATTGAAACGTATAAAATCCTAAAGGGATTGGACAGGCTAGATGCAGGAAGATTGTTCCCGATGTTGGGGAAGTCCAGAACGAGGGGTCACAGTTTGAGGATAGAGGGGAAGCCTTTTAGGACCGAGATTAGGAAAAACTTCTTCACACAGAGAGTGGTGAATCTGTGGAATTCTCTGCCACAAGAAACAGTTGAGGCCAGTTCATTGGCTATATTTAAGAGGGAGTTAGATATGGCCCTTGTGGCTACGGGGATCAGGGAGTATGGAGGGAAGGCTGGGGCGGGGTTCTGAGTTGGATGATCAGTCATGATCATAATAAATTGCGGTGCAGGCTCGAAGGGCCGAATGGCCTACTCCTGCACCTATTTTCTATGTTTCTATGTTTCTATGTTTCCCCCTCCCCCACCCCGATCAGGGTTAATGATTGTACTTGGCAAAATTTTCTACAGTAGTGGTTTGCCATTGCCTTCTTCTGGGCAGTGGCTTTACAGGACAGGTGACCCCAGCCATCATCAATACTCTTCAGAGATTGTCTGCTTGGTATACAGGTCACATAGCCAGGACATGTGATAAGCACCAGCTGCTCATCCAACCATCCACCACCTGCTCCCATGGCTTCAAGTGACCCTGATCGGTGGGGGGGGCACGGGGGGGGGTGCTAAGCAGGTGCTACACCTTGCCCAAGGGTGACATGGAGGCCAGCGGAGGGAAGGAGCGCCTTACACTTCCTTTCGTAAAGATGTATCCCCACCTCGCCACCCAAACAGAAGGTAAAAATGTCATTATCAGTTTTGAGTCTGAAGCTGAAGATGCTTATATCTAAAATCTGAAAGAAGAACAAACTCCAAATCATAGCAATGCTGCAGCTCTTTTTATAGTTTTATATAATAAAGTTGGTAATGAGGAAATATTTGTCTTGATTTGTATCCAACTATCCAACTACAGATCACCAATGCCAGTGTACCCTGTGTCTATTTAAAAGTTGTTATTGCTATCATTAAACATTAAATAGATGTAATTTTTTGTTGTGTAATGTGATTTGCAACAGTTTAATTTAATGACGTGCCTGAATGAAAATAATTTCTTTGTACCATAATGAAATGTACAAAATTGAGCGATAGAAAGTGTACTGTATCAATATTATAAACCTCGTATGAACTTCAACCATCAGGGTTTACATAATTAGCTCAATGTTCATCTTAAAGCCAAAATAGGGCTTCTAAATGTCAGCTGAAAGCAAATAGCTATTGGAAGTTTTCTTAAGAGAATAAAAGTATAAAGGAGTTAAGTTGGATAACTCCTCATGGAGCATGTATGAGGTGTATCAATTCTGATTTGGTACAGGCAGTGTGAACACTTTATTCTGCACCTATTCCGCCCCTCCCTTGCTTCAGTGACTGCCGTGCACAGCAAGTGCGGCCATGCTTCAATCAATTGCTTATTGTCTTAGCGAGGGACCAGTGTCATGACTATGATCCCCATATGTGGCTTTATATCAAACTTTACTTTGTAATGCTCCCATGAAAAGCTTTGGAATAACTTAATACCTTAAAAGTATGCTATGAATACAAGTTACTGTTACTCTTGAAGATTTAGTATGATACTCTATCCAAACCCAGAGCACTATCATCCATTGTGCAATTCATATTGAAAATATGGAATGTGATTTTAATAAATATAGTTTAGCTTGACAGCTTCTGAAGTGGAAACAAGACGTGCACATGAAATTACAGATGGCTCATCAAACCATCTCGAAGATCCCATCCACCATTTAATAAACTAAAGTATCAGGGTAAATGATATTGCATTAAAATTCAATTTTATCTAGTGTGGAAAAAGTCTGTTAACATGAAAGACAATCCAAAATCAAAGTTGTTATAACCATAAACTAATGCCTTATGATTTTCTTTCATTTGGTTAATGAGAGGAATTCTAGGAAATTAAGAACATCTGAAGTAGTTTAACCTTATTTTTTGATAGCAAATAGATGTCTAATTTAAGTGAAATGATCACGTAAAACATTTTTAATAGATAGTTTATATCTGCTTATACCCAGAACTATTTGCTAACTGGGCCATCAAGGACAAATACATTGCTTGCCTTAAGATGGGATCTTTGACATTCAATATGGTACTTCAAATTTTGTTCCCACATATTCCATGAATATAAACTAAAATACAGATCAAGTTAAGTTTGTTAAATAGAACAGCTTCATATGCACTAAAAATTACTTCAGGCTAAAAGTGAGATCAGATTTTAGGAGGATCATCTGCCTTTTTTCAAGGACATAAAGAAATTTTAAATGAATTCCTTATGGCATTTTCTCGTGGTTTGCAATACCTCAGACAGGCCATTTTGTAAGTGGTGAGCTTTTTGCTTCAATAAAAATACAGCAATGAGCATGCGAGGCTAAAGAGCTTGTCATTTCTGTGGGCACATTTTGTGAAGCTTGACATTATTTAACACCTCCTTTCATCTGACCTATATCCCCGCTCTAAGTAGATAATTTTGCAATTAAAAAACAAAGAGCAGACAGTAAACAGCCAGAATCTATGACAGGAAACAAGCTATGGGCTCTCTTGAATTCCAGAGTACTTTGTTTTAAGAAGAAGAATGCATTTCAAAGATGCATCCAAGTAAAGTGTATTAGTGTTGGTTTATTGTCACGTGTACCAAGAAATAGTAGAAAGACTGTCTTGCATATGTTTGTTCAGATCAAATCACTACACAGTGCATTGAACTAGAACAAGGTTAAAAAATGTAGAAGTGTAAAAGCTACAGAAAAGAAGTATAGTCCAGATAAATGACAGGTGCAAGATCATAATGAGATAGATTGTGAGGCCAAGAGTCCATCTCAGCATACAAGAGGTCTGTTCAAGAGTCCAAAACAGTGGGATAGAAGCAGTCGGTCCTTGGCGCTGGTGATACATGCTTTCAGGCTTTTGTACCTTCTGCCCAATGGGAAAGTGGAGAAGAGGGAGTGTCTGGATAGGTGGGGTCTTGATGATGCTGGCTGCATTACTGAGGCAGTGAGAAGTTCAATTAGAATCCATAGAGGAAGGGTTAATTTCTGTGCTGTGCTGACCTATGTACACAACTCTCTACTGTTTCTTGTAGTTATGTGCAGAGCAGTTGCCATACCAAGCTTTTAGGCCTCTAGACAGAATGTTTTTTATAGTGCATCAACAAAATAGTTGAGGGTCAAATTTCTTAGCTACCTGAAGAATTGGAGGCATTGATGAGGTTTCTTGGCCATGATATAACATGGATGGATCAGGACAGGCTCATGGTGATGTTCATACCTAGGAACCTGAAGCTCTCAACCACAACGCCATTAATGTAGACAGGAGAATGTGCAATGTGCCCATTTCTGAAGTCAACATCCAGCCATTTTGTTCTGTTGACATCGAGGAAAAGGTTGTTATCATGACGCGATGTCGCGATGCTATCTGTCTCCTTCCTGCACTTTGATTCCTCATTATTTGAGATGCTTCCCAGTACAGTGGTATCAGTCTGCAAACGTCTAGATGGAGTTAGAGCAGAATCTGGCCACACAGTCATGAGCATACAGAGAGCAAAGCAGACAGCTGAAAACACAACCTTGTGGAGCTGCAGTGTTTAGAATAACTGCAGAGGTGTTGCTGTCATTTCTTACAGATTGTCGTCTGTTGGTCAGGAAGTCAAGGATCCGATTGCAGAGGGAGGTACTGACTCCCAGGGTTCTGAATTTGGTGATAAATTTGCTTAGAATAGTAGTATTTTAGAAAGACTGTAGTCAATAAATAATCATCTAATGTAGGTGTCTTTACTGTCCAGAAGTTCAAGGGATAAGTGTAGGATACGAGAGATGACTGATGATATAGGCCTGTTTCAGCAGTAGTAGTAGTGCAGTGGGTTAAGCTTGCCTGGAAGGCTGGAGTTGATGCATGCCATGACCATAAGACCATAAGACCATAAGACAAAGGAGCAGAAGTCGGCCATTCGGCCCATCTAGTCTGCTCGGCCATTTTACCATGAGCTGATCCATTCTCCCATTTAGTCCCACTCCCCTGCTTTCTATCAAAGTACTTCAACCTATCAAAGTACTTCATGATAGTAGATGTCACTGGGCGTTAGTCATTAAAGCACATTATCTTGTTTTCCTTCATACTAGGATGATGGAGGTCTTCTTAAAGGGGAAGGGAACCATAGCCCTATGGCGGCAATCACATCTGTTGGCAGAATATATACTGTCCAATTTTCATAAATAGTAAATTAAAAGAGCCCATTTCTTTTCTGATATCCATTCTACCACTAACCCCATTCATCAGCCTTGAGGAGAGTCAGTGAACCAGAAATGGACAACTGTGGAAACACTTTTATTTCTTAGCTCAGGCCCCATGCTAGGTCTATTTCCTGCCAAGGTCTTGTGAGGACTATAATTGGAAAAACAGGAAAATTGCCTGTGCAAGTATGATCACCGTGACTTTCCTCCAAACAGTGGAGATGAATATGAAACTGACTCCTTGAACATAAAGACCTAAAAGAACTTTGTGTCAGCTGTTCTTCAGCCTGATGCTAGGTACCCATGACTCTTCCTGTGAATGCAAATTCAGGGATATGCACAGTTTACCTTTTACAGGTGAGGCACCCAGCAACTGTAGAGGGAAAGAAAATAAAGCAAAGATTTTGAATGCCTACTATCTCATTGTTATTGTCAATTTAATGCACATATAGCTGGACTTCCTAATCATAAGAACAGAATTAGGCCTTGGCTCATCAAGTTTACTCCACCATTCCATCATGGCTGATTTATTTTCCCTCACAGCCCCATTCTCCTGCATTCACCCCATAACCTTTTACGCCCTTACTAACCAAGAATCTATCGACTTATGCTTTAAATATACCCAATGCCAGTCTCCATAGCCATCTGTGACAAGGAGTTCAGATTCAACACTCTCTGGCTAAAGAAGTTCCTCCTCATCTTTGTTCTAAGTGGAGGTCTCTCTATTCTGAGGCTGAGCCCTCTGGTCATAGATTAACCTACTATGGAAAACATCCTCTCCACAACCACTAGGCTTTTATATATTCAATAGGTTGCAATGAAGTTCCCCCTTATTCTTTTAAACTCCAGTGAGTACAAACCCAGAGCCATCAAAAGTTACTCATACGTTACCCATTTGATTTCTGGGATCATTCTCCTGAATCTCCTCTGGACCCAGTCCAAACCCAGCACGGTCAGTACAGCTCAGAACTGTTCATAATTACAAGCCAAGTCTGACCAACGCCTTAGAAATCATCAGCATTACATCCTTGATTTTATATTTTAGTCTCTCGAAGTGACTGCTAACATTACGTTTTCCCTCCTTACTACTGATTCAGTTTGCAAGTTAACCCTTGGGGAATGCTCCATTTGCATTCCCAAATGCCTTTGCACCTTCAATTTCTGAATTCACTCCCTGTTTAGAAAGTAGTCTACTCCTTTAATCCTTCTTCCAAAGTTCATGACCGTACATTTCCCTACACTGTATCCCATTTGCTACTCCTTTGCCTATTCTTCTAATCTTTCCGGGTCCTTCAGCAGACTCCCTGCTTGCTGAATACTATCTGTTCCCCCACCTATTTCTGTATCATCCATAAACTTGGCCACAAAGCCTTCAATTCCATCAGGCAGGTCATTAACATATAACATGAGAAATAACAGATCCAACACTGACTCCTGTAGAACACCATTATTCACCAGCAGCCATCCAGGAAAGGTCCCCTTTATTCCCAATGGAATACATGAATTCCTATAAATCCTCCTATTGCTGTCACTCTTTCATGGTTTATCTCCAGAAAATTGACTGCCCATGGTGCAGTTATCTTGTGTTCTACATCAGAACTTAGAAAAGTACAACACAGGAACATACCCTTCAACCCACAGTGTTGTGCCAAGCTAAGTAAAATTAGTAATCAAATGGCCATCTAACTGAATCTCTTCTGCTTACACAATGTCCGTATCCTTTCAATTCCCTCATATTCATGTGCCTAAAAATTCTCTTAAAAATCTCTAATGCTTCTACCTCTATCACCATCTTAAGCAGCATATTCCAGGCACCCACCACTCTCTACCCCTCAGTTCTCCTTTGAAATTACTCCCTCTCACCTTAAATGCATGCCTTCCGATATTAGACATATCCACCCTTGGAAAAAGATATTGTCCATCTACTCTATCTGTGGATGCCTCCCATAATCTTATAAACCTCTATCAAGTCTCTTCGCAGCATCTGCCACTCTAGAGAAAAAACAACCCAAGTTTGTCTGACCTCTCGGTGTAGTACATGCCCCCTAATCCAGGCAAACCTCATCGGCCTACCGTCGCATTCAGATGTAAAGGGATTTTTCATTGCCGTTTCTGTAACAACTTTGTTTTACCAGTAAGGGTTGTAATCCTTGAGCTGAACCCCTGAACCTGAAGGACGTGTGGACCACTCTTTGACCTGTTCAGCATGGTGACCTATCAAAACCCAACGCATAAAGTCATGACTTCAGCCAGCGTATCTCTCCGATCATTGAGCAGGCAAGCCTCCAAACCTTATGACAAGGCTGTGGTCTTCTTGGAAATATCCCTTTTCTACAGCTATCTTAAAACTTAAGGAGATGTGGTCACTGCTCCCTAATTATTCACACACTAAAAGTGTGGTCACCTGGCCAGGCTCATTACCCAACATCAGGTCCAGTACAGCCCGTCCTCTTGTTAGACTATCTACATAATTAATTTAGGAAACCCACCTGGATGGACCTAACAAACTTGGCCCCATCAAAACCTCTTCTACTCAGAAGGTCCCAGTTTATGTTAGGGAATTGAAGTCCCCAATGACATCAACCCTGTTGTTTTTACAGCTTCCCTTAATCTGCCTGCATGTCTGTTCCTCAATGCCCTGGTGGCAGTTTCAGGGGGTGGGGGGGGGGGAAGTATGTAGTACAATCCCACCAAAGTGATTTTTTTTCTCCCTATTTTTGAGATCTACCAAAGTAGGCTCAGTGGATAAACCATCCGTTATGTCCCCTTTGAGTTCAACTGTGATATTGTCCCTCATTAGTACGGTAACTCTCCCACTTGTTTTACCTCCTTCCCTATCTTTTCTAAAGCATTGAAATCCTGGGGCATTAAGCACCCATCCCTGTCGCTCTCTCAGCCAAGTCTCGGTAATGACCACAGCATCATGGTTCCATGTATTAATTCATCACCTTTATCCAGCATTAAAATACACACACTTCAAACTATGCATCCTATCTTATCTATTACTTTGCTCCTGGCTGTTTTAACTATCCCTGGCACCTACCTTGCTCACCAACCTCCATCTTTCTGAACTGGTTCCTAGGGAATCACTGATTTTGGACTGTGTACGTATTGTTTGTGTCATCATGTTGCTTATTGCTAATTACCCCCTGTTGTTATGTAGTTTGTACAATATTGCAGCAACCATTTTGTTAGCAGGAGGTCGAAATTGTACCAAGTAGTTTTTGTATAGTGGAGCACTGATTGATACGTGTGTCAAACTTCAGTTTCTCCGATGTCACCAAAGACCTTATAATGTTTGTCAATTACATTACAATAAAATAAAATAAATAAACACACAATGTACCTACGGGAAATCACTGCACCCACTATTGAGCGGATAGTACAAGTTGCAAAGTGTACCTGGTCACCAGTCCTGAAGGTTTGTATTCTGCCGAGGGAGTGCTGTATGTGCTTAAGTCAAATGGTGGGAGTTCAGATGCACCATGATCTGGCCTTCAGACTGCACTCAACTCTTTTAATAAACAGCTACAGGAGTCAGAAACAAGGTGACCCATAAGGTTAATCATATTTCTCAGCCTTCTCTGATGCCTAGGATCCGGAGGAATCCTTTTCAGCCCTCAGAAACCCCTGACTTTAATTATTCTGTTCAGTCATTCTGTTCCTGGCTTCACTCATACTGCTGCAACTTCCCAGGGTTCATTCCCCAAAGGTGGCCAGTTGTGACCACCTACCACTTTGTTACTCCCTAAAGGTCAATGATGTTGGAAGCAGAACTATAAAATATGAATGATGTCCTTGTTTTTGGTTCAGTTGGACACTTCTTGGTGGCAGTCGATTGTTTTGGACCTCAGCTAAATGCTCCCTACCTCCATTTAAAAGGAAATCTGCTCAAATTTTCTTTACTTTGAGGTTATTGTTCCCGGTGCTTTTAATGCTTTTAATTTTTGTTACATTGACTTTTATTTATTCTCTTCCCTCTCACTGGTTCACTATTGATAGTCCTCTTTTTGAAACCTTAAGAAACTTGATCCTCAAAGCAATCAAATGATCAATACAGCAAGTTTTAAACTTTAAACAGTTCCTTGGGCTTAAGAGTGATTGCCTTTTTCTCCAGTTTGAACGAGGTCAATGTAGCACTCAGAGTTTCTTCCATAGTAGGTGTAAGAGGAGTTAAGTGGGTTGATGGGTGAACAATTTGGGAATGTATGAAACTAGGCTTTATATGCTTCTGAAAGAGATGTTGAGGTACTCATTGCTGAATCCTCCTCTATTATAGGGCAGGGATTAGTAAGAAATGGTGTGATTGCAACATTCTTGATTTGGTTCAAGTGTCCACCTTGTAACCTCTTGTTAAGTGAACAACATGGGCTGGCCATTGGAGACATCTCAGTAAAATCAGAGCCTCAGTGCTCAGGAGAGAATGCCGATGTTCCTTATCCCACTGGTGAATTTGAAGGAATTTGTACAAACAGCACAGGTGGTGTCTCACCAGTACTTTGAGTGACGTACTTTAGATCATCCATCTTTTAGGACCACTCAGGAGGGCAGAGTTTACTCCTGTAGACCACACATTTTAGGCTATGTTTAAAAATTCTTTTCCTCAGATGACCAAAGTCTGTGTTCACTCACTGCGTTTAATTGTGAATTTCAGCAGTGATCTCTGTTTTTGCTGAGAAGTAGCTTCTAAGACATGGTTTCCCAAGAATCATTATGGGTATTTATTGTCATGTAGCTGGGACAAATTAGTAGTGGATCATTGTACAGTTGATAGGCATAAAGCTCATTCTATCAGGTACTCCAGTGAACAAATTTGAGCACAATCTCTGAATATGCACATAAACAAATTTCATCTCCGTATGACAGCTTGATGACTCATGTTGGAGTGACATTGGTTCAAGAGTGGAGATGACTGACTGACCAAATTCCATGTAGGTTAGTTACACTCTAACAGGAAGATGGCTAGAGGTGAGATAGGTGTAGTACTGGAGTGAAAAGATTTAGAAGAGCATTCGACCAATGTCACAGTCTTGACATCATTCTCTACTGAGGTTGGGTTTGTTGTGGAGTTATTGGATAAATATATGGTTTTGCTCGATGGCATGTAGCAGATGTAAGACAAAGATAAATTTCAGCAGGCAAGCAGACTTTGGTAGGATATTCCACAGTCACTTTTGATTGAAGGAGTCAAAATCTTCTGCGAAATCAGAATGGGTGTGTGCCATGATATGTACTGCTCCTTGCATTTCTCCTGGAGTTGATACATTCTGCAAGTCATGATTGTTGTGCTTCCAATGGAATCCACGGTGTAATTCAGGGAGCTGCTCTTTGGCTATTGGAAGGAGGTAGTTGAGGAGGAATCTGGTAACAATTTTCCATATGATGGACAATTGCATTTGTCTCCTCTGATGCTGTTCATGATAACAGTATATGCAAGAGCCTCTTTTCCCTGATCCTCCTTTTCCCTGATGTAGATGATGCTCTGAGTTTGAGAATGAAATCCAGCCCAGAAAGCTTTAGGACTTCATCAAGGGCATTGTCTGTTCTCATGGCCTTGTTTTCCAGCAAGATAATGGCATTTTTAGCTCCTTGTTGGGCAGTGATAGCAGAAAGGATCAAGAGAGCTGTGGAATAAACCCAAGGGCACTCTTGTCAAGGGCAGAATCATGGTTCTCCAACAAATTAACTTTCAACAGCTACTGAACTGCCTGTCTGTTTTTGAAAAGCTGTTTTCTGATCTTAGTCCTCTCATTGGAACCAGTTAAGTGTTTGGGCTTTAGCTGGTCTTGTAGTACATCCATGATTGAAGAATCTATGCTTGTTGTAGTAACTAGTGTTGCTGGATCTCCTGGGGTCTTTCCACCTACTATTTGTTCTTTAAACCAGAGGTTTTCTCTTGAACCTTGGCATTCAAGTGTCTGTAAAGCTGTTTTCTTTTCCCCTGTACAACCAAGAACTCCTCATGTTTCTAAGAAAAAGGGAGGGAGGAGAAGATGGTGGTGCGATGCAGCGCATGCAGCTTCTCTGGTGAATGATATCGTATTTGTAAGTAGGGTACCGTGCACAATTCTGATCTGATGGAGACAGACTTGAGAAGCACGGAGGAAAATCTGGAGAAACTTCTGAAATGCCTGGTTCGCTGCCGCTGCTACAGTGCGATCGAGAATCTACGGAGGGAAGACCCCAAATCCTCCACTTTGCCTGTTGCCGGCAGCCAGGGCTGGGGGTCAAAGCGCTCGGCAGAGATGGTGCTCGGTGCTTGGTGTCGGAGGGCTGGTTGGAAGCATGAAGCTTTCATACGGACTCAGAGTCAGACTGTGGTCAGGTGCTCCCAGGGTGCTGCAGCAGCAAGTTTGCGGCGCTGGAAGTTCATGGCAGGGAGAGTTTTCTTCCTTCTACTATCTGCGTGAGATGATGGGACTTTCAGGAGACTTTGAGACTATTTTTTTCTGTGCCCATGGTCTGTTCTTTATCAAGTTATGGTATTGCTTGTACTGTTTGTATATGTTATAATTATGTGGTTTTTGTCAGTTTTTCAGTCTTGGTCTGTCTTGTGTTTCTGTGATATCACACCGGAGGAACATCATATCATTTCTTAAAGCGTGCATTACTAAATGGCAATAAAAGAGGACTGCATGTCCTCATAATCTAATCTAATCTAATCTAATCTAATCTAAAAGGAAACATATTGTGTGGCTTGTATTGAGCTCTACATTCAGACATGCTTTTTACATGGCAAGCAATATTTTACATTGAGGCTGGCACACAGGAGGTAGTCAGCTCTATCATGTCAGGCCTTACTGGAATATAATAATATTTTCAGTCTTGTTCTTTTACCCAAGTATATATTGTTAAGTTAAAGGAAGTAAACAGTATACTACAATTTTAGCAGATACTGTAATTGTTCAGCTTCTGCTATAAGTAAGTTGAATTTTTCCTCCTTAAAAATGTTTTGACTAACTATACTGCCTATCCTTAATTCATCTATAGTTTGAAGGAGTACATGTCTTGAAAGAACTAAAATCTATCAATTGATAAATACCTCTTAAAATGCCTTTATTTCAGCAGCACCCCAAACATTTTCACGCACTGAAATTAATAAAAGTTTCTTCCGTCAGATGGTAGTACATTGAAAGTTTTGTTATTCAGTTATAGTTACCAGCATATCTGATTAAATGACAGGGCTGAAAGAGGGGCCACACTGAAGGAACAGCTGGGCCAACTTGACTAAGTGGCAAATATGATCAATCAGCATTAGGCATGTCTGTCATGTGCCAGATAGCAGAGATTGACTGTGGAAGTATTGCTGGTGCTTCACCAAGTTAAGTATTGTTTCATGTAATCAACTGCTCGCGAGTTGCAGTGTTGTGTATATGAAGTCCCAGAAAAGTGTTGGGTGGCCCTGAGTAAACTGCATCCATTCTGGGTTCTCCATTGTTCACATGTATCCCTTGGCTGTCTTGCTCTGCAATGGACTTAATCAGGATTATAAAAGCATGGAGAAAAGCCCTTCAGCTCATCAAGTTCCCGTCATCCATTGGAAACTAATCCTCCATTAATCCCATTTCTTATTCTCCCCATGTTCTCTTCAAATCACCCAAAAATCTACAACTCACCTAAACAGGAAGGGCAATTTACACCTGTCAGTTCACCCAGTAACCCACATGTATTTGTGATGTAGGAGGGAACTAGAGCACCCAGAAGAACCTGTGGGGAAAAGGGAGAATTTACAAACTCTACACTGATAATGCCAGAGATCAGGATTAAGCTCTAGTCTCTGATTTCGCAGCATTGCCATCTGTGACACAGTGCTAGGGGTTAAGAACTGAGTGAGCACACACATTTTATACTGCTGATAAGGATAGGAGTCTGAAGAATTGCAGCTGTCAAAACTGGTAAAGTCGTCAAGGACATAGGCAGTACGAGTCCATGCAGATCACTATTAATTATGTAACACAAACACAAGAAAATTTGCTGTTGCTGGAAATCCAAGCAGCACACACAACATGCTGGAGGAACTCAGCAGGCCAGGCAGCATCTATGAAAAAGAGTACAGTTGACGTTTCAGGCCTGATGAAGGGTCTCGGCCTGAAATGCCGACTGTACTCTTTTCCACAGATGCTGCCTGACCTGCTGAGTTTCTCCAACATTGTGTGTGTGTGTGATGCTCTGGATTCACAGCAACTGCAGAATCTCTTACATTTAAGGTTTGTTTGATGTTCTATTGATAAGGTTATGAGAGGCATAGATAGAAGAGACGGAATCTGTTTCCCAGGGTAGAGATGTCTAACAGCAGAGGGCATGCATTGAAAGTGAGACGGGATAGGTTCAAAGGGGATGTGAGGGGTAAGTTTTTTACTTAGAGATTTGTGGATGCCTGGAATGCACTGCCTGGTATAGTGGTAGAGGCAAATACAATAGAGACTTTTAAGAAACGTTTAGATAGGCACATGAATATGTGGAAGATGGAGGCATATGACATTGTGTAGTTGGAAGGATTAGTTTTGTTTTTTTTGATTTACTTTTCAGTTGGTTCAGCACAAAATTGTGGGCTGAAGGACTTATTTCTGTTCTGTACTGCTCTATGTCCTATAGGTGCCATATTCTATCTGTATGTGGAACTGATCAAACTTCCAGTCTGAGTAACTAAGCACAGTAAATCTGGCATTCGAATAGACATGTAAAATAACTGCATTTATGAAAATAGTCTTTAAAAACAAGGAACAATTTCTGCCAGCACCAAATGTTTGCGCAAAAGCAGTACATGGGCCAATGACATGAGCATGGAGGGGGGTTTCCATCATTGTGCTCATGATACATGAACATAAGTGATACAATAAACAGGTCTGGTGGAAAACTCTGCTCTCACTGCTATAGAAATCATTCGGCACAAGTGTTGGTTCAGGACAGTGAGATGCTTTAATTGTCAACAGAGAGGTCACTTAACCCCTGTATGGATGGCTGTGCCCCGTGGAAGAGGAACATGACTGCAGAAAAACACAAAACAAAGTTTTACATACCACTTTGGTCCAGCTACGATGCCAGGAGCACATATTACACACATATGGTTGGCACTATTTGTGTGGAAGTGCAGTGGTTCACTTCTTACTTTCAGCCATCTCTGCTGACTTGCTTGAATATGAAGTGGAAAGCCAAATGACTCAACCTCTCCTTGTCAGTCCAAGTCCTCTACCATGTTGGGATACTTCTGGTTCCAGGCTAAAGCTTCAGGGGAATTCAAAGTAAGCTTAGCCCTCAGGGCCTGCAGGTGTACCAGTGTATAAAATCCCAAGGCACTCGTAAACCAAACCAGCAGAAACCTTATTGTCTTTGTAGGTATCTGAGGAGTGAAAAACGGAAAGAGAATAAACGGGTGAAATTCTATTGTGGAGAAAAAAAGCAGACTACTTTTCATTAAAATATTTCATCTACCTAATAGCTCCTGCAACCAAGCCTGTGCCAAATATAATTCCCTGCATTCCTTAGGACACAATTGGGATGGCTGAGGGGACTTCCTAACATTTGAGCAGCCTAGGCTTTCTATTCCTTCTGCCCAGTCTTGGTGCCTGAAGAGGTCTCTCTAGTCTCTCTGCAGAGACTAAATGCAAGACAGGAGAAAGCAGTTATGAGTGATAGGCCCAACTCAATAAGCATAGACAACAGGAACCCACAGTATGAGTCTGACTTTTGAGGAGATCTTTGTGTCTCAGTGATCGGCTTCAACCTTCTTTAAGCTGGAACGATCCCGAGCAGTAAGGTTCCGAGCTGCTGTAGCCCACCTGTTTCAATATGGTGCTTAGTCCTGAGAGTCCTTGGGGCAAGCGGGCACTAATTTTGCCACATCATCTCTGAATCAAAAGGCATAATTTCAGGCCAGCAGGTCTCCAGATATCTATTTATTTGTCCACTCCAGATCTTTCTGACTGATTGTTTTTTTTTATGCTACTTATGGCATAGCCTCTGATCAGCTGTAAAATCATGTTATATTTATGAGTAATCCAGCTAATTTAAATGTTCCTAAGTTTCCATTGCTACAACTGCAAACAATAATTACCTCCACTGTTACCTTTATTTTACTATTATCTATATTAGAATAATAATGCAACTCTACTAGCATTCATCATCAGGATCTTTCTTTACATGTTCTCACCCTGTTAGATTTTCATTCCCTCTCATCTGTTTCATTCTGTGTCTTACATTACTAGCCCTTTCCTGATTCCAGGATGAATCTTAGGATTGTATGTGGTGACATATATGTACTCTGATAATAAAATTCACTTTGAAATTTGAAGCTGTGTAGCTACAGTTCCCTGTTTGTCATCCACCGGCCTTGGCACCACAAGCACCAAGGGAAAAATTCTACAGCAAACCAAAAAAATAACAAAGCAATCTTTGACATTATGGATTTAATCATGTATTAATTATGCTTGTTTGGCTTTGGAGGTTTTATTTCCTTTCCATGCCAAGGTAAGACTGAAGCAGATTGTGACATGTTCTCAACATCCATTTTACGCTCATCTAATCAAAATACCATCAATATTTTCTTGGACAAAAGTCAAGCTGTCGCCCATGATAACTTGCTCAGGAATACTTTACTTTGAGATTTTAATGTTCACTTCAGAGTAAGTTGTTCACAGAGATAAAAACACAGAGGGGGGACCATTGGTACCCCACCCCGACTAACTGCAACAGGCATCCAGTTTTCGGTGCTCCATTTCACCCGTATGTGATTAGCTGACACTGTCCCTTTAAGACTTTTAAGAGTTCGGCACCGACTAGAAGGGCCGAGATGGCCTGTTTCCGTACTGTAATTGTTATATGGTTATAAGACTCAGACTGCTAATTACTGCCTGCAACATTCCTTCATGGAAAGTCAGTACTTAAGGGTCTTGTACTGAGCACTCAGTGATTATTCATAGGAGTCCCATTTCTAGTTTGGCTGTTGTGATTGTGCCTTTTGATTTTGTTTGTATTGTCTTATTTATTTTGATTCTGAGTTAAAGTTCTAGATGTTACTCTGCACTTTGGTTGAGCCATCATAGACCCTGCAGAATATGAATGAATGTGAATTGAAGTATACTGAGGATTCCTGGTACAATGCAAGTTACAGCCTCCCAAGTTCCAGTCAGAATGCAGTAAGGCAGTCAATATCACCTTGCTCCTAACTGGAAGAGCCCTTGTCTGGGCACCTGTACTCTGGGAGAATGATTCACCTATTTGTGCCAGTGTAGACCTCTTTTCAGTGACTTTGAGGACGGTGTTCTATCACCCCAATAGAGGACATGGGTCTGTGATAAAGCTTTTCAATTCTCACCAGGGGAATCGGTTTGTGGCTAGTTATTCCATTGGATTATGTACCTTGGCCGCAGAGAGCAGCTGGAATATGAAAGCACTGGATGCTCTATTCCATAAGGGATTGAGTGACGAGCTAAAGGATGCCCTTGAGGCCCAAGAGATTATTCCAAAGGGATCCTGCAGCTTGACCATCTGCTGCCCTCTCCTGTTCCCTAGGCTAGGATTTCTCCTCGATTGCAGCTGAACCCAACCTCTAAGGAGCCTATACAATTAGGCCAGACCGGGCTCTTTCAAGCTGAAAGAGTGAAGATGGGAGGAAGAGGTGCTGCATTTACTGTGGAGAGACCAGACATTACTGCACCTCTTGTCCTAAGTTGCCAGGAAACTCCCAGAATTGTCCAGCATAGTGAGGGCTACGATGGTCGCTAGCCTCACTCCCAGTTCAGCACCATCCAGTGTGGTGCTCCCCATATAGCTCTCATGGGGAGAACAAAAACATTTCCTAAATACACTTATTGACTCCAGTACAGTGGGACTTCTTTTTTGGACTTTACACTGGCCTGAAGATTAAAAATCCCCTTTTTGTTTCTCAACCAATGGCCCATTGCCATGGCCCTAGATGGGAGGTCTTTGATGTTGAGGCAGATCAACCACCAAATGTCCCCACTTAAGCTCAAGGTTGGCCAGCATATGGAATCATTCCTGCTGCACCTCATTCACTTCCCCAAAGGTGCACTCATTCTGGGTCATCTCTGGCTGTCATTGCGCAATCTAAGAGTCTATTGGTGTCACTCTGGGCTGGGCCCCTGAGACTCTTACTGCCCAGGATAAAAAAAAATCAAAAACCGGATGATCTCTCTTGATACCTAATGAGGAAGAGAAGCCTTCAACTATAATTCCCAGCTCTAGAGTGGTGGCGTCCATCCGCAGAAACATGGACTTGATAGTGAGTGCATCAAGTCTAAGAGCAACATGGGACAGACCCTCTCCAATGTATCTTTGTTCCCAAACTTGCTCGTTTAAAGGTGCTCAACTGGGGGCATCTAGGGGTTTGTCAGAGACATTACTGGAGGCCAGATGTGACTAAAGATATCTGGGAATATGTCTTAGCGTGTGATGTCTGCACACATAAATAAATAAATAAACAACCCCGAGCACAGCTCATGGTCTGCGCCGGCCTCTCCCCATCCTATTCACCCTTGGTCCCACATTTCTATGGACTTTATTACCCTGTGATGCCAGAAGACCAGTGACAGTTATCATGATATCATAGAACGATTCTCCAAGCCCTACCACGTTGTACCCCTTCCCAAATATCCTTCCCCTTTAGAGTCCACCAAGCTTATGGTGCAGCATGTCTTCAGGATTCAGGGTTTCCCCGGACGTCGTCTCCAACCACAGCTCCCAGTTTCCCTGTAGGTTTTGGAAGGCTTTTTGTGAGTTCATTGGGGCTTCTGCCAGTCTGTTGTCTGGGTTCTATCGCAGACCAAGGGGCAAATGGAGAGCATTAACCAGGACCTAAAGGGGACACTCAGGTGTCTAGATTTGTGGAAGCCTACCACCTGGAGTGACAGTCTGTTCTGGGTGGAGCTTCGGCACAACACACTTTAGCATTCATTTATTAAGATGTCCCCTTTCAAATGCCAATTTCTGTACCATCCTATGCTGTTCGTGCAACAAGAAGCGGAAGTAGGGGTTCCATCAGCGGATCAACTGGGCCAGAGCTGTTGCCAGAAATGGGCTAAGGTGAGTGAGATGTTGCTGGCCAATTTGTGACAACAACACGACCAGTTTAACTGCTGGAGATGACAGTGACCAGCATTTTATCCAGGTCAGTGGGTCTGGCTCTCAACCAGACATCTCCCCGTGCAGGTTGAATCCAGAAAATTGTTATGATGGCTCGTTCAAAATCCTGCAAGGTGCCAACCCAATTATTTATCATCTCCAACTCCCGAGCACCATATGGATCCACACTACATTCCACATCCCACCTCAAGCCCTTGAGTGCCAGCCCCTTGGCTCTGATTCCCAAACCTCCTCCACCTCCAAGAATTGTTGGGGGACATCCCACCTACACAGTCTGGCAACTTTTGGACACTGGCATTGTTTCAGGTAAAAGGCAGTATCTCATCGATTAGAAAGGATATAGCCCAGACGAAAGAAACTGGATTCCTTCATGGGACACCCTAGATGTTATCTTGATGGAGGAATTTCAGCAGCATCATCCAGGTCACCCTGGGCCGTCAGGATCCAACTGTAATTGGGGGTGTGGGGGGGGGGGGTCTGTCATGATCCCAACTGAACAGCGGCTGGCATCCAAATTTCGATGCCCCCATCCTCTGGGGTATGGTTAGCTGCCGCTGTCCATATAAGACTCAGACTGCCAATTATCCATTCCTTCATGGAAAGTCCATGCGTAAAGGCCTCGTGCTGAGCGCTTAGTGCTCAATCATAAAAGTTCCAGTTCTAGTACTATTGCTAACAACAGGAAATCTGCAGATGCTGGAAATTCAAGCAACACACATCAAAGTTGCTGGTGAATGCAGCAGGCCAGGCAGCATCTCTAGGAAGAGGTGCAGTTGATGTTTCAGGCCGAGACCCTTCGTCAGGACTAACTGAAGGAAGAGTGAGTAAGGGATTTGAAAGTTGGAGGGGGAGGGGGAGATCCAAAATGATAGGAGAAGACAGGAGGGGGAGGGATGGAGCCAAGAGCTGGACAGCTGATTGGCAAAAGGGATACGAGAGGATCATGGGACAGGAGGTCCGGGAAGAAAGACAAGGGGGGGGGGGACCCAGAGGATGGGCAAGAGGTATATTCAGAGGGACAGAGGGAGAAAAAGGAGAGTGAGAGAAAGAATGTGTGCATAAAAATGAGTAACAGATGGGGTACGAGGGGGAGGTGGGGCCTAGCGGAAGTTAGAGAAGTCGGTGTTCATGCCATCAGGTTGGAGGCTACCCAGACGGAATATAAGGTGTTGTTCCTCCAACCTGAGTGTGGCTTCATCTTTACAGTAGAGGAGGCCGTGGATAGACATGTCAGAATGGGAATGGGATGTGGAATTAAAATGTGTGGCCGCTGGGAGATCCTGCTTTCTCTGGCAGACAGAGCGTAGATGTTCAGCAAAGCGGTCTCCCAGTCTGCGTCGGGTCTCGCCAATATATAAAAGGCCACATCGGGAGCACCGGACGCATCCCCTTCTCGCAATTCCTCTGTCTCCGCCGCGTCTGCTCTCAGGATGAGGCTTTTCATTCCAGGACGAGGGAGATGTCTTCATATTTTAAAGAAAGGGGCTTCCCTTCCTCCACTATCAACTCTGCTCTTAAACGCATCTCCCCCATTTCACGTACATCTGCTCTCACTCCATCCTCCCGCCACCCCACTAGGAATAGGGCTCCCCTGGTCCTCACCTACCACCCCACCAGCCTCCGGGTCCAACATATTATACTCCGTAACTTCCGCCACCTCCAACGGGATCCCACCACTAAGCACATCTTTCCCTCCCCCTCTCTCTCTGCATTCCGCAGGGATCACTCCCTACACAACTCCTTTGTCCATTCGTCCCCCCCATCCCTCCCCACTGATCTCCCTCCTGGCACTTATCCGTGCAAGCGGAACAAGTGCTACACATGCCCTTACACTTCCTCCCTTACCACCATTCAGGGCCCCAAACAGTCCTTCCAGGTGAGGCAACACTTCACCTGTGAGTCGACTGGGGTGATATACTGCGTCCGGTGCTCCCGATGTGGCCTCTTATATATTGGCGAGACCCGACGCAGACTGGGAGACTGCTTTGCTGAACATCTACGCTCTGTCTGCCAGAGAAAGCAGGATCTCCCAGTGGCCACACATTTTAATTCCACATCCCATTCCCATTCTGACATGTCCATCCACGGCCTCCTCTACTGTAAAGATGAAGCCACACTCAGGTTGGAGGAACAACACCTTATATTCCGTCTGGGTAGCCTCCAACCTGATGGCATGAACATCGACTTCTCTAACTTCCGCTAGGCCCCACCTCCCCCTCGTATCCCATCTGTTACTTATTTTTATGCACACATTCTTTCTCTCACTCTCCTTTTTCTCCCTCTGTCCCTCTGAATATACCTCTTGCCCATCCTCTGGGTCCCCCCCCCCCCGTCTTTCTTCCCGGACCTCCTGTCCCATGATCCTCTCGTATCCCCTTTTGACAATCACCTGTCCAGCTCTTGGCTCCATCCCTCCCCCTCCTGTCTTCTCCTATCATTTTGGATCTCCCCCTCCCCCTCCAACTTTCAAATCCCTTACTCACTCTTCCTTCAGTTAGTCCTGACGAAGGGTCTCGGCCTGAAACGTCGACTGCACCTCTTCCTACAGATGCTGCCTGGCCTGCTGCATTCACCAGCAACTTTGATGTGTGTTGCTAGTACTATTGCTTATCATTTTGCTTTTGGATTTAATTTGTGTCACCCTGTTTATTTTGTGTCTGAGTCCATGTGCATTCTAGACCTCACTCTGCACTTGCGTTCACCACCATCGATAGCTCTCTGTAAGACAGTCCAGCTTGTTATACTCCAAACCTCCTCATGCTCTCATTTCAGTCACGTATCCAAATCCCTTTTGAACACTATAATATTGAAGCTGTCTCTGCTGTCTCTATTTCTTGCCAAGGCAGTGACTTCCAAACCCTAACCACTTGCTCCGTTTAAAAAAAGAGATTTTCATCATGTCAGTTTGTTTTTCTTTTGCCTTGATCCTTCCACCAAGGGAACAGACTCTACTTCATGATTTTAATTATCTGTGTCAGTTCTCCTCTTATCCTCATAAAAGTTGCTGGTGAACGCAGCAGGCCAGGCAGCATCTGTAGGAAGAGGTGCAGTCGACGTTTCAGGCCGAGACCCTTCGTCAGGACTAACTGAAGGAAGAGTGAGTAAGGGATTTGAAAGTGGGAGGAGGAGGGGGAGATCCAAAATGATAGGAGAAGACAGGAGGGGGAGGGATAGAGCCAAGAGCTGGACAGGTGATTGTCAAAAGGGATACGAGAGGATCATGGGACAGGAGGTCCGGGAAGAAAGACAAGGAGGTGGGGGGGGGGACCCAGAGGATGGACAAGGGGTACATTCAGAGGGACAGAGGGAGAAAAAGGAGAGTGAGAGAAAGAATGTGTGTATAAAAGTAAGTAACAGATGGGGTACGAGGGGGAGGTGGGGCATTAGCGGAAGTTAGAGAAGTCGATGTTCATGCCATCAGGTTGGAGGCTACCCAGACGGAATATAAGGTGTTGTTCCTCCAACCTGAGCGTGGCTTCATCTTTACGGTAGAGGAGGCCGTGGATAGACATGTCAGAATGGGAATGGGATGTGGAATTAAAATGTGTGGCCACTGGGAGATCCTGCTTTCTCTGGCGGACAGAGCGTAGGTGTTCAGCAAAGCAGTCTCCCAGTCTGCGTCTGGTCTCGCCAATATATAAAAGGCCACATCGGGAGCACCGGACGCAGAATATCACCCCAGCTGACTCACAGGTGAAGCAACTTTTATGTGTGTTGCTTGAATTTCCAGCATCTGCAGAATTCCTGTTGTTCTCCTCTTATCCTCCTCTGTTTTCTAGCCTATCCACAGGTCTAAAGTCTTTTATCACCAGAATCCACTTCAGTAAATCTCTTCTTTACCCTCTTTAAAGTGTGGTTCCTATAATTGTCTCTCCACATGTAGCTGATGTACTCACCATGAGTCCTCATGCACTCAAAATCTGTTAAAGTACACCTCCATATGCCACCTTAATCTCTTTCCTAATCTGCCCTGCAATCTTCAATGAACCATTCACAAATACCCACTAATCTCTCCATCTGTGTACCCCTTATACAATTATAACCCCTCCTTTATATTGCCTCTCATGATAGTGTAACATTCTGCGAAGAAGCCAAGGTTAACATCACATCTTCTATAATCAACTTAACTGGCAGAGTGCAGTTTTGCTCCTAAATGGCATGCTTATAAGTATTTTGTATTTTGCAGAATTAAATTTCATCTTTAACCTATCACTCCTCTCCACTCCCTGTATATGTCATTTGAGCACTGAAATGGCTCACTGACTGTTGACTAACTTTCAGGGATTCTGCAGTTCATGTTTTATGTATGAGGGTTGATTGATAAGTTCGTGGCCTAAAGTAGAAGGAGATGAGTTATTAACTTCAAACTTTCTGCATTATCACTCAGAGGGTTGAACTGCACATGCACGTAACGAGAACATCTTGGACCTCCAGGTGGCCCACGGCAGGGGTGAATGATAATTTTGTGGCCTAACCCAGAAGGAGATGAGTTATACAGCTCTCGTTACATGCACGTGCAGTTCAACTCTTTGACTGAAAATGCAGAAAGTTTGAAATTAATAACTCATCTCCTTCTACCTTAGGCCACAAACTTATCAATCAGCCCTGTTGTGGACCACTTCTGGAGGTCCAAGACGCCGACTTCTACAAAGAAGGGATCCGTATGCTCCATGACCGCTGGACTATGTGTGTAAATGTAGGAAAAATAAATGTGCTAGGTTTTCTAAAATTGACTCCTTCTACCCGAGGCCACGAACTTATCAATCACCCCTCGTATTTTTGTCCACGTTTCTTTTATTGTTTGCACAATTTGTTCTATTTTTTGCACATTATATGTCTGACCGTCTTGTGTTGTGTGTGTTTTTTTGGATTCTGTTGAGTTTCTTTGAACTTTGAACATTGAACTGACCATTTGCCCCATTCAGTGTTTTTAACCATGCTTTTTTAAAACTTTGACCTTCATTCAATGTTTCCTGATTCTCTACATTTCTGGTAATTGGAGTAGGTCTGCCTGTCAATGGCGCAGAGGTCAAACTGTCAGACAGCTTCAAGTTTCTAAGGGTGAACTTCACCAATAGACAGTCCTGATTCTACCATGTAGATGCCATGGCCAAGAGAGCTCACCAATGCACCTACCTCCTCAAGAGGCAAAAGCGCATGTCCTCTCTGACCATAATCAAACTATTGATGCATCTTATCTGGATGCACTAAAGAGGGCATCCTATCTGCAAATTGGCTCAATATGGCAATTGCTCTGCCAGTGACTGCAAGACAGAAACTGCAGCAAATTGTGGACACAATGATGGAAATTTGCTCCTCTCCATGGACTCCATGTTTGCACTTCTCGCTGCCTTGGTGAAGCAGCCAGTATTGTCCACGACCCCACCTGCCATTGACATTCTGTCTTCTTCCCTCTCCCATTGGGAAGTAGATACAAAAGCCTGAAAGCACGCACCACCAGGCTCAAGGGAAGCTTCTATCCTGCTGTTAAAAGACTACAAAACAGTTCCCTAGTATGGATAAGAATGGGCTCTTGACTTCACAATGTACATCATTATGATCTTGCATCTTATAGTCTACCTGTGATGCACTTTCTCTGCAATTATTGATCTGTACAAACAATATTTTTCACAGTACCTCAGTACATGTAACAATAAACCAATATACTTCTGCTCCAAACTGCTGTTTCTGTAACCTGCTCCACCTATACTTAAATCCCATAACTACCAGTCAATCAGTTTATCCCTACAGTCTTGGCATATAGGGGTAAACTCCATGAGTGCCAGTTTGACTTGTGTTCAAGAAAATATTAATGCTGTTGTGGTTGGTTGAACATTAAATAGATGTTATGAACATGAACAGGAATGTAGCACTTGCAATTTTCCAGTCTTTGAGTGCTATCCTTGAATTTATAGGTGGTGAGAATATTACACTTAGGACATCTACTCCCTGTAATTTACTCCGTTCTTTCCCCAGGCAAACTAAAATGTATCCTATTTGAACCGACTAATTTGTCCACTTTTAGTGCATCTAGCTACTCAGATACCTCTCCCATCAATATAACCTGTCCATGTCTTAATACATCTTCTTCCATTGCAAGTAGATCAGCATTTTTTTTATGATTTGACAAAAATTGGGATAAGATTGAATTGGGATCGGGTTGAAGATTTTTTAAGGCATTGTGAATTGTAGTATATGGATAACGAAAAATGTTGATGTGATCTTTGAAAATGCAACAGCAACCCTTTAATATGACAGGTACAATGTTTTAGAAAAGGCTCTAAGTTATAAATTGGTACTGTAAGTTCCAAGTCCACAACTATAAGACTAGAAGATATAAGAGCAAAATTAGGCTACTTGGCCCATCAGGTCTGCTCCAATCATGGTTAATGCATTTTCCCCCTCTTCAGCCCCATTTCCCGGCCTTTTCCCCATAATCTTTGATGCCATGTCCAATCAAGAACCTATCAATCTTCACCTTAAGTGTACCCGATGACCTGGCCTTCACAGCAACCTGTAGTAACAAATTCCACAAATTCACCACCCTCTGGCTAAAGAGAATTTCTCCACACCTGTTTTAACTGGATGCCTCCTCTATCCTGAAGCTGTGTCCTCTTGTCCTAGACTCCCCCACCATGGGAAACGTCCTTTCCACATCTACTCTGTCTAAGTCTTTCAATATTAGAAAGGTTTCAATGAGATCCACCCCACCCCCCATCCTTCTAAATTCCAGTGAGTACAGACCCAGAGCCATCAAATATTCCTCGTATGATAACCTTTTCATTTCCGGAACCATTCCTGCAAACCTCCTCTGAACCTTCTCCAATGCCAGCACATCTTTCTTTTAGGTGAGGAGCCCAAAACTGTTCACAATAGTCAAGATGAGGCTTCACCAATGCCTTATAAAGTCTCAGCATCACATCAATACTCATGTATTCTAGACTCTTGAAATGAATGCTAACATTCATTTCAAGTCCTTGTATATATGATGATTTTTAATACAAAAGAAAGTGTTCTTTCAAATCATTTTCAGAACTTACTAAAGCACTTTATATTCATTGAAATATCTCTTCTGGTGTGTTGTGCCCAGTTGTAATGTAGAAAACACAAGTCAATTATAAAGCGACACCCACAAAATGCAGGAGGAGCTCAGCACATCAGGCAACATCTATGGAAAGTCAACATTTTGGGCTGTGACCCTTCTTCAGGACTGAAAAGGAAAGGAGAGGGCACCAGAATAAAAAGGTGGTGGAAAGGGGAAGAAGGCTAGCTGGAAAGTGATAGGTGAAGCCAGCTGGGTGGGAAATGTCAAGGGCTGGAGAAGAAGGAATCTGATAGGAGAGGAGAGTGGACCATAGGAGAAAGGGACCCAGAGTGAAGTAATATGCAGGTGTGTAGAGGTAAATGGTCAGAGTGGAGAAAAGGGGGCGGGGATGTTTTTTACCAGAAAGTAAAAAGTCCCATAAATAGCCCTATGATAATGCCCAGGTGACCAAGTTAGTAATATTGGTTGAGAAATTAGGAACAGACTGAACATCATGAAGAATTCCTTAAAAAGATGATGACAATTCACCCAGAGAGTGGTGAACCTGTAGAACATTCCACCACAAATCGCAGTGGAAGTCAGCTTGCTAGATGTATTTAAGCAAGAGATAGAATTCGAGACAGAAAAACATTCAAATGGTAGGAAAAAAGTTTGCAAATATGATATCAAGATAAAAGATTAACCATGATCTCATTGAATGATAGAGCAGGCTTGAGGAATTGCTGACCTATTCCTTTTCTCTATGTTTCTATAATTTTCCAAAAGTAAAAGTGAAAAGTTAAACTGAAAAATATTGTTCACTTGGACAGAATGAGTTTAAGTTCAAAGTACATTTATTATCAAAGGAAACATGTCACCATGTACAATACTGAGATTTATTTTCTTGCAAGCATACTCAATAAATCTATAATAGAATAAAAACCATAATACGAGGAGTGATTGATAAGTCCGTTGCCTAACGTAGAAGGAGCCAATTTTAGAAAACCTAGCACATTTATTTTTCCTACATTTACACACTTAGTCCAGTGGTTGTGGAGCATACGGATCCCTTCTTTGTAGAAGTTGTCCTCAGCAGAGGTGATTGATAAGTTCGTGGCCTAAGGTAGAAGGGGATGAGCTATTAACTTCAAACTTTCTGCATTATCACTCAAAGAGTTGAACTGCATGTGCATGTAACGAGAGCGTCTTGGACCTCCAGGTGGTCCACAGCAGGGATGATTGATAAGTTTGTGGCCTAAGGTAGAAGGAAATGAGCTCTCGTTACATGCATGTGCAGTTCAGCTCTTTGAGTGAAAATGCAGAAAGTTTGAAGTTAGTAACTCATTTCCTTCTATCTGAGGCCATGAACTTATCAATCACCCCTGCTGTGCACCACTTCTGGATGTCCAAGATGCCGACTTCTACAAAGAAAGGATCCGTATGTCCCACGACTGCTGGACTAAGTGTGTAAGTGTAGGAAAAATAAATGAGCTAGGTTTTCTAAAATTGACTCCTTCTACATTAGGCCACAAAATTATCAATCATCCCTCGTAGAATCAATGAAAGACGAGACCAACTGAGTGTATAACTAGTGTGCAAAAAACAACAATCTGTGCAAATACAAAAGAAATAATAATAAAGAAGCAATAAATATTAAGAACATCAGATGAATAGTCCTTGAAAGTGAGTCCATAGATTGTGGAAACATTTCAATGATGGGGTAAATGAAGTTGAATGAAGTTATCTCCCTTCGTTCAAGAGCCTGATGGTTGATGGGGTAATAATTGTTCCTGAACCTGGTGGTGTGAGTCCTGAGGCTCCTGTACCTTCTTCCTGATTGCAGCAGTGAAAGAGAGCATGATCCTTGATGATGGATACTGCTTTCCTGCAACAATGCACCATGTAAATGTGCTCAATGGTGGGGAGGGCTTTACCCATAATGGACTGGGCGGTATCCACTACTCTTCATGATTTTCTTTTCAAGGGCATTGGTGTTTCCATACCAAGCTGTGATGCAGCCAGTCAACATATTCTCCACCATACATCTATAGAAGTTTGTTAAAGTTTTAGGTGTCAAATTGAATTTTCACAAACTTCTAAGGAAGTAGAGACACTGCCATGCTTTCTTCATAATTGTGCTTATGTACTGGGCCCATGACAGGTCCTCTGAAATGACAGCACCGAGGAATTTAAAGTTGCTGACCCTCTCCAACTCTGATCATTTGATAGTTCCTGTTCCTGAAGTCCTTGGTCTTGCTGACATTGAGTAAGAGGTTGTGTTGTGGCACCATTCAGTCAGCTTTTCAACCTCCCCCCTGTATGTTGACTCATCACCACTTTTGAGCCGACAGTGGTGTCTTCAGCAACTTGAATACGGCATTGGAGCCATGCTTAGCCACACGGCCATAAGTGTAGAGCAGGTGTCTAAGCACACAGACTTGTGGTGCACCTGTTCTGATGGTGATTGTGGAGCTTATACTCTTGTTTAACGCAATGCAATCAAAATAACATTTTGTCATTCATAGGTATAAAATGTGCTTATTAAAATTATTTTTATAATAGGATCACAGCTACACCAAAGTAATTTATTTGTTAATTTCTTAAGATTTTGCTATCACGATATGCAAGCCAGATCTTACTGAATTATATTAAGTGAATTTAGCATTATACAAATACTTGTATCTTGTATAAATATACAAATATTTGGTGATATTTTGGTTGAGAATGGAAATATAACTATATTTCTTGCTGCAGATGATACTTCAAATTAGTTGTTTCTCTGAACATTTACTGTTTTTGGAAATTTACATCCCACTTAATTTCTGCACTCCTTTCCATCTCACTACAAACATATCTAAAGTAAAGGGCTTTTCATGCATGATATTAGTCAATCCCAATGAGGAATAAATGCTAAAATGTAATGTCCTTTGAAGAGTTCCTGGAATCTTTTTAAAAATATTTCTGATTTGTTATTATATACAGACATTTTAATCAGATCAATAGGAAATGTTAACTAATTTTAAAAAATATTATTTTTCCAGAGGTGGTTCAATTGACTCTGGCAGAAGATCAGAAAGTGAGTGTAACTACGGCAACAGTGGGGCAGAGTGCAGTCCTAACATGTTCAATTCAGGGAATCCTCAGGCCACCAATAATTTGGAAACGCAACAATATTGTTCTTAATAACTTGGATCTGGAAGATATCAGTGTAAGTGATATATTTTGTAGAGGTAAATGTTTCTTTATCTTGTAAAACTTTGAATTTAGTTTGCAATTTGGACTGTTTTTTCAATCATGATTATCTCCGATTCAGATTCTTATTTACTTATTGCATGTACATTGGAACATACAGTGAACTGTGTCGATTGCATTAACAACCAACACAACCTAGGGATGTGCTGTGGACAGCCCAGAAGTCTTACCACCCATTCTGGTGCCAACATAGCATGCCCACATTGGTCAGCAGAACAGCACAAGCAACACCAACAACACAAATCCAGAACAAGCCCCTTTACCACCTCCACACACTCACACTCACACTCCAACCCCAGCACTGGGCGCCTCCAGTGCTTGGCCCTGGACACTTAGATTCACAGGCATCAGTCTTCCAACCTCCAGTTCCTGGCCTGGACACCCAAACTCACAGGCATTGGTCCTCCAGAAAAATTTCATCCACATGTTGCTGGACAACTTGATAATGGTGTATGTCTGCCCATAATCTCCAAATTTTCTGGTGTTGGTTTACTTATGTCTTCAGCATTGATATTCAGTTCTTTAGGAGAGGGATTTTCATTTCATCATCTCATGATCAATAAATTGAAAATATTGCCAGTGTATTAGGCGAATTTTTATTTCACATTATAAATAGTTATGTGTGAAAAATGTAATGAAAGCTATGTCAAAAATGGTGAATTATGCTCAGAAGTTAGTATTCTAATGACTACCTATGTGTTTTTTCCATTAATACCATCTAATATCATGAACCTTTTTCAGCTTGCCCACATACTTTATAGCCTCTCTTGATAGTGTTCAAATGTGCAAGATGATTGCACAAGCCATTCATGTCTTTGGCACACTGATTAGATCAATGTGTTAAACAACTTGTATCCTAGCCCGTATCCAAGGTGATTCTTAAGGTTCATGACAGCACTCCAGTTGAAACTTCTAGGGTTAATTTGACAATACATATTTCTTACATTTCACGCAACTTGCTGAAGAAAACTGCACAAACAATGGAACTATAAAGAGCAAAAAGGCAATTATGGGAGGGTCATGACAAAAGGATGAAATTGGTAGAAACTTGGCAAATAAAATTTGATATGGAGAGATATGCATCTTGAAAATTAAGTGGGAGAGAGATAACATAATTTAACAGGATACAAGAGCACAAACTTTGGCTCATGTTCACAAAAACTTGAAGGTGGCGAAACAAGTTTTTGTCTGTTAAAGTACATTTATTTATTTGTTATATGATTATCACTGGAAGGCCCAACATTCCTTGCCCATCTGTAGCATGTAGGATTGTTGGTTTATTAGCAGCCATGCAAGGCATAATATTTACAGAGGACCCAAGCAGTTTTTTGGCAAGCCTGCTGAATTTGACAGTAGGACCTCTGGAAATTGTATTGCACTTCCTGCGATAAGCACTTCAATACTCATGGCTTCTATAGATGTGCAGCTGAGAGCATCCTAACATGTCGTATACCTGCAGGGTATAGAAACTGCACTGTGGCAAATAGGAGGACTCTACAGCAGGTAGTTAAAACTGCCCAGTGCATCGCCAACTCCAGGCTACCCACCACCAAGAACATAGAGTGTACATAAAAAGGTTGCAGAAAAAAGCCGGCAATATCGTGAAGGATCCTGCTCACTCTGCTCATGGATGGTTTCCCATCAGGGAAGAGGCTATTCAGCATCCACACCAGGATCCCCAGTCTCAAGAACAGTTACTTTCCCCCAAGCCATCAGGCTGATCAACACCTACACCCATTAACCCACCCCACCACATCTTATATACAGATACTTCTGTACCGAGCTCCTGCCACTTTGTGTACATACCATCAGTCTATGTATACAAACTTTTTTATGTATTTATATTTATTGTGTTCTTTATGTCTGTGTTTCTTATGCTGCATCGGATCTGGAGTAACAATGATTTTGTTCTCTTTATAATTGTGACTGAAGAATGACAATAAGCAATCTTGAATCTTGAGGATGACCGGATTTATAAGCTGGCTGTCCATTGAGCAGAGTTCAACAATGGGAGGGTTGCTGATGATTCTCAAAGGTTTGAGGGCTGATAAACAGACAGAGATCCAGGTGATGATCCCAGCAGAAGGTAGAGAGGGTCACCACTGGCTGGGCTTCTTTGGGGTATTGGGAATGCACTGCTCTTCTTGCAGGCCCATATGGGATGCTATGAAATACATTGACCTTAAAACAGGTCAGCATTTGAATGTAGGAGACACATTTAATCTTGTATAAGATGTCCCTCTTCTCTGAACACCTGCACTCTAAACTTCCTGGTTACAGAAACTTTTTCAGAGGTGCAGTCACAATAGTTTTTTATCATAAGATTTACCTTGTTGCAATGATGTCTGAGAGAGTGGATGAATTAATATTGAACCTTTTCAGTACAGAAGCAAGGATGTTTTCAGAAATATAAAACACCTTCAGAAGGACGTAAAAACCCTGAATACTACAGAGGAGATGTAGAAGCATGCTACCACATGAGGGGCTTTTGCTACATGGAGGAATTGGAGAAATGGAGTTACTTTCTTTAGAGCAAAGAAGGATAAAATTAAATTTTACTGAGTTCAGGATCGTGGCAGGATTTGACTGGAGTTGACAGAGACAATTCAGTTCTACCACCAGGACATATAGTGTATGTAGGAATTCTTTGAGGAAGTAACAGACAGGATAGAAAAAAGGAGAGTCACTGGATGTTGTTTACTCGGATTTTCAGAAAACCTTTGACAACGTGCCACACACATGAGGCACTTAGCAAGATGAGGGCCTATGGTATTAGAGGAAAGATACTAGCATGAATATAGCATTGGCTGACTGGCAGGAGGTAAGGAATGGGAAAAAGAAGGCCTTTTCTGGTTGGCTGCCAGTGACTAGTGGTGATCCACAAATGGCGGTGTTGCAAACACTACTTTTCACTTTATATGCCAATGACTTGGGTGACAGAACTGATGGCTTTGTGGCTAGGTTTGTGGATGATATGAAGATAGGTCAATTAGCAGATAGTGTTGAGGAAGCAGGGTGTCTGTAAAAGGATGTAGACAGATTGGGAGGATGAGCAAAGAAATGGCAGATGGAATGTATTGAAGGGTAGTGTCTGGTCATGAACTTTGGTAGAAGAAATAAATGAATAAGTCTAGGACCAAAGGACACAGCCTCAGAGTAGAAGGACACCCATTGGGAACAGATATGAGGAGGAATTTCTTTAGCCAGAGAGTATATAACCTGTGGAACTCATTGCCACAGCCTGTTGTGGAGGCCAAGTCATTGGAAATAGTTAAAGTGGAATTTGATAGATTCTTGATTAGTCAGAGCATCAAAGACTACGGGGAGAAGGCAGAAAAATGGGGTTGAGAGGGATAATAAATCAAACATGATCGAATGATGGAGCAGAATCGTTGGGCCAAATGGCCTAATTCTGTGTCTATGTCTAATGGTCTTATATTTAAAATAATTGACAAATAAATCCAATGTGAAAAAAATGGACAATTTTACCCAAGTAATTATGATTTAGAATACACTCACTGAAATGTCAGTGATGGTTTTCAGAAGTGAATTACAAAATGTTTTCCCGAAGTAATTGCTGGGTTAAGAGGCAGGATCAGAGGATTATTGGATTATTCTTCCAAGCAGCCTCATGATGGATACAGTGAGATGAAATGTACCCTTGTGCTGTGCTCTGAAAAAAGCCTCTCATGTTTCTAAAGCCAAAGAAGTATGGTGAGGGTGATTAAGTTCTGCCCTGCTGCTTTCAGCTACCATAATCTGAGTACTCATCTTGATTGAACCACACCAGGTTAAAGGATACCTTCTTCAGAAACAAAGTTGATACAGACTGTGGCAAACAGCATGGGAAAGAGATCATCATGGCTATAAGGATACAAGAGCTTGTGGCATCAAACAGCACTAGCCTTAGCACTCAGATTTTAGAAACATCTGCAACTACATCACCTTAACAAATAAGTCACTGTAATATACTTCAGCTGCACACAAAGATCTGAGCTGCACAGTGTCAATATACTACTAGACTTCTCAATAATGATGAGCATATTTTATTAAAGAAAACCTCAAGATTTTTCAGTGTTTTCATAGACTTAAATCTTTTTTTTAGTTGTTTAAGATAAAATGAATAAACCTTTAAAATTATGTCATGAAAGTTAAAATTAATATTCTCTTTAATTTTGAATTGATTCTTCTGAATTCACATATCAGTCTTAGTAATTATTTAAATTACTCCATGCGCAGAAGTGAAGTGGGTCAAAAACTTCTGCTTTCTGTACTAATGAAAACTGTTATCAGGAGGCCATAACATCTTTAGAACGAGGTATTAAGCCAATACTATGAAAGTGTCAGGTGATATGTGTTTCGATGTGTGCTGACAGGTGACTGAACCCAGGTGCGGATGAACAACAGATTTCCATGTAGAGACAGAAACAAGAGTTTATCTATACAAGTTCAAATAGCTCGGTGGCTCGACCGAGCGACACTGCGAGACAAATCATTCTGGAAACACAATGACCCCGCGAGGAGTGCTAATCAGGAATAATCATAGCACACGGAAAACCTGTGCCAGTCAAAATAAACTTGACAAATTCAACAGAAAGCACAAGGGCTTAATGCCTCTAGATAAAACAAGAATTAACAAACACAAATTCACAGATATGCTAGACTCAATATCTAAGATCCCATAGCAGTATTCTGAAGTTCAGAAAGGTATACATGTCTATTGCTTGGATGACATTTGCCATAAATTACATTGTTCTTCGTGAGAGCTTTCTGGCTGCAAGTTGTTCAGATATGAGAGGTGATCGAAGTTATTCTCTCCATCCAGGAAATGGATGATGAGTCTGCAGGCATAATTAGGAATCAGGTGGTGTGCTGCTGGGACAACACCCTAGAGCACCCTGCCAGAGGACAAGGTGATGCAGAGCTTTGCCTCTGTCAAAGCTTGGGAGCTTTTCTATCTTTGCCTTTAAATCTTTAACATTGAGGGATATATGCAAATTATTGTAACAAGCGCAAGTAGGAACATAAGAATTTAGAGTAGGAAAAGGTCATTTTGCCCCTGAATTCTATTCTGACAATCATTAAAATGGGGGTGATATTCCACCTTGATAATTATTTTCCTGTCCAAAATCACTTGATTCTTTCGTTACTCAAAAATCTCTCAAAATCAGTTTTGAATGTAATCAGTGGCTGAGCCTCCATGGCTCTCTGAGGCGGCAAATTTCAAAGATTCACCACCCTTTGAGTTAAGAGATTTCTCCTCATTTCATTGCTAAATTACCTACCTTTAAGCCCTAATTTTAGACTCATCAGTCAGAGGAAGCATCCTCTTATATCTACCCTCTCTCAAGCTCTCGAAGTATTTTGTATATTTCAATGACAGTCGCACTCATTCTTCTAAACTCTCAACTGGAGGCCTAACCCATTTAATCTTTCCTCACATGACAGGCCTGTGATATTAAGAATCAATCTGATGAATGTTTGCTGCGTTTTATCAGTAGCAAGGCATAAAAATTATTAATATTTAAAACATTATAAAATCCACAAATTTTAAAATTAAAACATTCAAATAAAATAAATGAAAAACAAATTACTTCTCTTTTTCCTCCCAGTCTTGAAATCTCATTCAGTTGAATGGGATCTCGATGGCTAACCGGTTTAGAATTGGTAAGTGGAATCCTATACAGTGAATTGTATACAAGTGGACTTGTATACAATGTATATAGGACCATAGTGATGCATCAGCTGTCACTCAGCAAGACTAGGTTTTCCACATTTAGTCACACACGGAGAATTCAAAGTATACCAAGATTTAAACATACCCGACATAAATGCTTTAAAGTCATAACTTTGATTGGAATCCAAAAACTGCGGTCAGGAGATTTGTGGTGATAATACAAATCCCTAGATATGATATAGATAAATGAATACATAAAATATGTATGGAGGCACGGCTAGCATTTGGCATCTTTCCAATTAGTTATCTGCGTAACATTCATGCAAGAATGTATAATACATTCCTATCAACATACTGTATACACAGTCAGATTTACGCAAAGAATCCAGAAAAGGCTGAAGATTTGCACAGCAAGACAAAAAAAAATCACAGCAGCAATTACAATTTTTCATTTCCTTTGTGAGCAGTTTGCTGTTGCTCTGGGGAATTTGTGCTTTTTACTAGCCTCACAGAGCAGTGGCAGTGTAGCAGGATGCATTACACTGATCTCCAAAGGCCTGTCAATTTTGTTTCATCAGTCTGCCATGGAACAATTAGCCTTGCAATGGTGAAAGAGGGTAATAACTCAGAGATATGTGTGTATTGATTGTATTAATTTTGAGCGCTGAGACAAAAGGATCATTCTACCAATCTGGAAGGATCCAAGGAAAGGCTGATGGGAAGGATGGAAGTGCTAATGAAGGTGGCGAGAAAAGAAAGGCAATGGCATTGCAGAACGAGGCACAGAATTGGTGTCTAATATGTGCAATTACATAGAAACATAGGAAATAGGTGCAGGAGTAGGCCATTCGGCCCTTCGAGCCTGCACCGCCATTTATTATGATCATGGTTGATCATCCAACTCAGAACCCCGCCCCAGCCTTCCCTCCATACCCCCTGATCCCCATAGCCACAAGGGCCATATCTAACTCCCTCTTAAATATAGCCAATGAACTGGCCTCAACTGTTTCCTGTGGCAGAGAATTCCACAGATTCACCACTCTCTGTGTGAAGAAGTTTTTCCTAATCTCGGTCCTAAAAGGCTTCCCCTTTATCCTCAAACTGTGACCCCTTGTTCTGGACTTCCCCAACATCGGGAACAATCTTCCTGCATCTAGCCTGTCCAATCCCTTTAGGATTTTATTCGTTTCAATCAGCTCCCCCCTCAATCTTCTAAATTCCAACAAGTACAAGCCCAGTTCATCCAGTCTTTCTTCATATGAAAGTCCTGCCATCCCAGGAATCAATCTGGTGATCCTTCTTTGTACTCCCTCTATGGCAAGGATGTCTTTCCTCAGATTAGGGGACCAAAACTGCACACAATACTCCAGGTCTGGTCTCACCAAGGCCTTGTACAACTGCAGTAGTACCTCCCTGCTCCTGTACTCAAATCCTCTTGCTATAAATGCCAGCATACCATTCGCCTTTTTCACAGCCTGCTGTACCTGCATGCCCACTTTCAATGACTGGTGTATAATGACACCCAGGTCTCGTTGCACCTCCCATTTTCCTAATCGGCCACCATTCAGATAATAATCTGTTTTCCTATTTTTGCCACCAAAGTGGATAACTTCACATTTATCCACATTAAATTGCATCTGTCATGAATTTGCCCACTCACCCAACCTATCCAAGTCACTCTGCATCCTCTTAGCATCCTCCTCACAGCTAATACTGCCACCCAGCTTCGTGTCATCCGCAAACTTGGAGATGCTGCATTTAATTCCCTCATCCAAGTCATTAATATATATTGTAAACAACTGGGGTCCCAGCACTGAGCCTTGCGGTACCCCACTAGTCACCGCCTGCCATTCTGAAAAGGTCCCGTTTATTCCCACTCTTTGCTTCCTGTCTGCTAACCAATTCTCCATCCACATCAATACCTTACCCCCAATACCGTGTGCTTTAAGTTTGCACACTAATCTCCTGTGTGGGACCTTGTCAAAAGCCTTTTGAAAATCCAAATATACCACATCCACTGGTTCTCCCCTATCCACTCTACTAGTTACATCCTCAAAAATCCAATGAGATTCGTGAGACATGATTTTCCTTTCACAAATCCATGCTGACTTTGTCCGATGATTTCACCGCTTTCCAAATGTGCTGTTATCACATCTTTGATAACTGACTCCAGCAGTTTCCCTACCACCGATGTTAGGCTAACCGGTCTATAATTCCCTGGTTTCTCTCTCCCTCCTTTTTTAAAAAGTGGGGTTACATTAGCCACCCTCCAATCCTCAGGAACTAGTCCAGAATCTAACGAGTTTGAAAAATTATCACTAATGCATCCACTATTTCTTGGGCTACTTCCTTAGGCACTCTAGGATGCAGACCATCTGGCCCTAGGGATTTATCTGCCTTTAATCCCTTCAATTTACCTAACACCACTTCCCTACTAACATGTATTTCGCTCAGTTCCTCCATCGCACTGGACCCCTGTCCCCTACTATTTCTGGAAGATTATTTATGTCCTCCTTAGTGAAGACAGAACCAAAGTAATTATTCAATTGGTCTGCCATGTCCTTGCTCCCCGTAATCAATTCACCTGTTTCTGTCTGTAGGGGACCTACATTTGTCTTTACCAGTCTTTTCCTTTTTACATATCTATAAAAGCTTTTACAGTCAGTTTTTATGTTCCCTGCCAGTTTTCTCTCATAATCTTTTTTCCCCTTCCTAATTAAGCCCTTTGTCCTCCTCTGCTGAACTCTAAATTTCTCCCAGTCCTCAGGTGAGCCAATTTCTCTGGCTAATATGTATGCTTCTTCTTTGGAATTGATACTATCCCTAATTTCTCTTGTCAGCCACGAGTGCACTACCTTCCTTGATTTATTCTTTTGCCAAACTGGGATGAACAATTGTTGTAGTTCATCCATGCAACCTTTAAATGATTGCCATTGCATATCCACCGTCAATCCTTTAAGTGTCATTTGCCAGTCTATCTTAGCTAATTCACGTCTCATACCTTCAAAGTTACCCCTCTTTAAGTTCAGAACCTTTGTTTCTGAATTAACTATGTCACTCTCCATCTTAATGAAAAATTCCACCATATTATGGTCACTCTTACCCAAGGGGCCTCTCACGACAAGATTGCTAATTAACCCTTCCTCATTGTTCAAAACTCAGTCCAGAATATCCTGCTCTCTAGTTGGTTCCTCGACATGTTGGTTCAAAAAACCATCCCGCATACATTCCAAGAAACAACCTAGTTTGCCTCTTTGTTCATTGGTGTAGATAATTCAATCAAAGGAGAGAGAAATGGCAAGATGTATTTTGCTGTTGTCAAAATAACTTAATAATTTCTTAAGAAAGGTCACATGCCATGGAATACTTTTCTTCCTATTTCTCCCTTCAATATCAGATACAAGAGACATTCACTGTTCTGCCCCTGGATGGTGGCACAGTTCAGAAACATCACTTTCCATCCTCAAACTTGGCCAAATTTTGCACCAAATCCTGAGATCAAAGATAGGGCCAAGCAATTTCAGTCTTCTGTTGCCCCAACCCTCAAAGCTAATGCTAAAAGAAATCAGTGAACATCTCATCTGTGGTTAGACTTTTCTTCAGGCTCTTCTTACATGCTGTGCAGGACAAGCCAATTTTTTTGGGGCAGTTGTTTGAGAGCTTCACAGAAAGAGACAGTGAAGTGTGAAACAAACAGTTTGAGACATAAGCAATGTTCCAAGGCCGTACTATCAATGTAACACCTCAACACACTTCCTTACTCAGTCATTCACCCTCCATACTAGGATATTGAATTTGTGCCTATTGCAGGCACGTGTCCAGTCATATTCATCGAAGCATCAACTCGTAATGTATTACCTTGAACCCCATACCTCTTTACAATGCCTAGCCACTGAACTAACAAGTCCTTCACTTCTGAAGGCCCTGAATCCTTGGCTTTGCTTGTTGCTCAGCAGCTGGGACAGGGTCGAAGCGCTCGGCAGAGATGGTGCTCGGTGCTTGGTGTCGAAGGACTGTTTGGAGCTCGAAGTTTTCAGACGGACTCAGAGTTGGCTGTGGTCGGTTGCTTCCAATGCATTGACAATTGTCGGTGCCTGGAGGTTTATGGCAGAGGGAGGTTCTTCCTTCTGCCGCTTGCTATCGGGGACTATTGGGAGTCGATCAGAACTTTGAGACTTTTTTTTACGGTTCCCATGGTCTGCTCTTCATCAAATTATGGTATTGCTTTGCACTGCTGTAGCTATATGTTATAATTATGCTGTCTTGTCAGTGTTAGTCTTTGGTTTGTCTTGTTTTTTTTGTGATATCACTCTGGAGGAACATTGTATCATTTCTTAACGCATGCATGCATTTCAAAATGACAATAAATGAGGACTGAGTATCCTCATAATCTAATCTAATCCATTGTGAAATATTTAGAAACATAGAAATCTACAGCACATTACAGGCTCTTTGGCCCACAATGTTGTGCCAACCGTGTAACCTACTCTAGGAACTGCCTAGAATTTTCCTACCACATAGCCCTTATTTTTCTCAAGTCCTTGCATCTACCTAAGAGTCTCTTAAAAGACTCTATTGTATCAGCCTCTACCACCTTCACTGGCAGTGCATTCCACACACCCAACACTCTCTGTGTGGAAAAACTTACCCCTGACATCCCCTCTGTACCTACTTCCAAGCACCTTAAAACTATGCCCCCTCATGTTAGCCATTTCAGCCCTGGGAAAAAATCTCTAGCTAGCCACACAATCAATGCCTCTCATCATCTTATACACCTCTATCAGGTCACCTCTCATCCTCTGTTGCTCCAAGGAGAAAAGGTCAAGTTCACTCAACCTATTCTCATAAGTCATGCTCTCCAATCCAGGCAACATCCTTGTAAATCTCTTCTGCACTCTCTCTGTAGCATCCACAACCTTCCTGTCGTGAGGTGACCAGAACTGAACACATAGTGAAGTGACCAGAACTGAACACAGTACTCCAAGTGGAGTCTAACTAAGGTCTTGTATAGAATAGAATTCCCTTTTGTCATAAAAATAACTATTGTGCTGAGATTTTGTCTTGCCACTTAAGTACTAAACATCTTCTCAGTGAATGATATCAATGAAGATCCATAGCATCAGTTACAGAATCAAACTGTATTTTCATATTTCCTTACAACATAGAAGGGGACCAATTGGACCATCAGAGTAATCACAGCATTCCTCGTCACCAGTTGTTTTACTGGAAGCCATTCTGTCACTCATGCCCTTTAATTCCCTACTGATTCTCTTGCCACACAAGGGTCAATGTACAGCAACCAATTATACTATGAACAAGCAGCTCTTTGGGATGTGAGGAGAAACTCGACTCCCAGGGAAATGCATGCAATCACAGGAGAATGTGCAAATTCCAGACACCAAATGTGTCAGGTATGACCCTGCCACGGTTTGCTGGAGCCGTGAGAAAGCAGCATTAACTGCCAGCTTCCATTGAAATCCTGTTCTGTTTCTTTGCACCTGATTTTCCATAAGATATAGGAGCAGAATTAGGCTATTCGGCCCACTGAGCCTGCTCCACCATTCAATCATGGCTGATGTTTTTTCTCAACCCCATTCAGCCCGAAACACTTCTCCCTGTAACACTTAACCCCTTTACCAATCAAGAACCTATCAACCTCTGCCTTAAATACACCCACTGAAGGCTGCACCACCCTCTGTGGTAACAGATTCCACATATTCCTCACTACCCTCTGGCTGAAGAAATTCTTCCTCATCACAGTTTTAAAGAGACAAACCTTTATTCTGTGGCCGTGCCATAAGATCCTAGACTTTCCTACTAACGAAAGTAACCTCTGCATGTCCACTCTATCCAGGCTTTTCAGGATCCAGTATTCCATTGAGAGGTCCCCTCATCCTTGTGAACTCCATTGAGTATAGGCAAAAGGACGTCAAACGCATCAAACATGTTCCTTTCTGTGCTTTATCCAAAATCTTTAAAGTAATATTTATCAGCATATTGATCATGTTTTATAAAAAATTAGCAAATTATATGTAGCTGCAAGTTGTCTTAGACAAATAAACATTCACTTCAGAGCGAGCATCCAAAGAAGTCAAAACAGTCACTATTGTCACATTCATTGCCAGAAACTGTTTCCATCAAGAGTTGAAATATTGTTTTGGCATCATAACACACAAGTAAAGCTCTGGAAAAGATCGCTGCATGTGGTAACAATTTTGTTTGCCAGCTAAAGTGGTCGGTCATAGTACATTGGCACTTGACCAGAGCTCAGAGTGATGTTTACATAATTTTCTATATTGCTGTTCGCTCAGTAATGGTTAGGCAAATTTATGCTAAGATTTGCTTTTCAGCTTCCCGTGCTGTCCAGTCGTTTTTAAGCTGCCTAGTTAACCTTTCACTGGGATAAGCTCTGCATGTTGTTTTGATCATTTTGAAACCATGGTTCCCGATGTTCGTAGAAATTGTAGTGATTGTTGACTTGACAAGTAGGCATTGAAAACACAAGGCATCCATCAATGTGCCAGAAAGCACAGCATGCACTAAAGTTTTAGATGTTACTTGTTGTAATTGACTAGCTTTCTCAGAGACGGAGCAACTGGATCAGTTCTATAATTTGTGTTGTATTGTTACTACAGCCAGCAGAATTGTTTTGGGCACTTTCATGCACATTTGTGGAACAGATTTTGCTGGACTACGCTTGCTATCTTGAGCATGCTGTGTTTATCAGTCTGCTCCCAAGCACCATTTTGGAAGTTGAAGCTGGATGCAGATGATTAGTGAGGTCCTTTAATAAAGAGTACACTGTGCTGCCTGCAAAGACATGGTTGTCCTTTCTAAAATAATTGTACTAAAATCTATTCAGCAGATATTATCTTTAACTGTAAGAAACTTGTATTTATACTTTTCAGCAACTCTCAGTAAAACATGCTGTATGATGAATAACTTTGAACTTCAGATGGTTAAAAAAAAACAGCTGATGTATACGGCAAGATCGCAAAAACTCCATCAAGTGAATGATCTGTTAATTTTGTTTTATTTCAGTCTTGCTTTAATGAGGAGAACTGGCCTGACCATTTTCTTTCACTTCAGTTTATAGCATGGTATTGTTCATATTCATCTCCTCAACTACTAGAAGGAGCAAGCTCTTTGAAGAATCTTATTCTAAATGTAGAACACACTCAACAATGGGACTGAGACCGGGAGCCTTGGTTTTAAGTCCAGAGTAGATTGGAGCTGAGTATGTAATTCTGGGGACTAGTAGCCTTGGCCTGAACTCCAATACTCACAACTAAGCCCTTGATGGTCCTGTGAGTCCAGAATCCTTGCAACTAAGCACAGGATCACATGGATCTGAGCACAGGATAATCAGGCTAGGCCCAGGATAGATCAGGTCTGTGCCCAAATATTTTGGAATAAGCTAGAACGGAGTAGATCTCAGTCCAGACACTAAAAATTAAACTTGAGACGTACCAGGTCTAAGCCAGACTCTTAAATCTAAGCCTGGAATAATATGGGTCTGAGCTCAGAGAAAATAGAAGCAAGATTGAATTATCTGCAGCTGAGTTCAGGCAATCAGTAGTAAGCCCTGCATGGATACATTTGAGCCCAGGCATGCAAGAGTAAGCTTGGATAGACCAAGTCTCAGCCATGGCAGATTGACCTTCGGTACTTTAGGTGCACCAGTCTCCATTGGCATGGTCTGGATCACTGATGAAAAAGCCTGTCTGCCAGTTACAGAGAAGATCCTGTCTGCCTGCCAATCACAGAGAAAGTCCCTATTGGATCAACAGAGGGATAATTTGAACATAAACAAAAGGGTATCTATGCTCAATTATCTATTTTCCTTTAATAAACAAAAAACAGTACACTCTAGCAAGAATGAGAGTGACTTCTGTCAGAGTATTAAAAGATAGCCTTGGTTAATCAGCTTTAAAGTGATGGTAGTCTAATTTTTACTTTCCTAAGTTATTGTGTGTTATTTGCACTAGTGTGCTTTAAACCCTCGTCCAGGGAATCACTGTCTCATTTGGTGGTAAACACATATATAGTTAAATGACAATAAACTTGACTTGACTTAACTTGACAACAGGAACTAATATGGATGATACTGAAGGAAATTCTGCTGAATTAAAAGTTCCTCTACAAAACGATACAGTGTAGCATGCTTAAGAGAGTGGGTGGAGGATACATAGATTAAGGCTGGAAGAGGTGGTGTGTGGTGAGGAGAAGGGCTCTTAACAGAAGCCGTATCTGATCACAGTGCTCAGGGTGTGGTGGATGGTCACCATACAAGGGTCTTTCTTTTTTGACAAGCTCAGATTTCTAAACACAGCAGCTGACACTTGGAAAGATCAAAGTGTTGTGTTGGAGTAAAGTCACCCAAGTGGCAGAGAAAAAAGTATAATTGTAGTGCGCTGTCCAAGCTTAATAGGAATGGTCCTGGAACATCACAGAGCATGACACGACATCATATCATCATAAGTTCCCCTCTGCTCCTGTAGTTTATTCTCACCATTATCTCAGGCCATATTCAACTCCACATAAATCAATTTCATCCATGGTTTAATATCCCATAGGAAAATGGTTTCTCAATTTTCTTTGAATTCATGCTCAGAGAATAATGAAGTTTTTTTATGAATCCCAACCCAATCTCATTGTAACTCCATCTGTCATTACTTCACTTTTAAGAAAGTAGACTGGTAGAACTTCACAGTATACTTTGCAACACTCACAACCTCACAAACAGTTTGTAAATATGCCAGAATATATGTATGAGAACTATAGTTTTCCTTTAGAATGCCTGTTTAATAAAATTGAGTTTGTTGACGTTAAAGTGAAACATTAATCAGAAGGAGGAAATCTCTGGAGGTTAGCACCTCGGGTCGGTAGAACTAAGACAAATCAGAAATCAGGCTTTGAGATGCAGAAAGGGAAAGAGGGTGAGGAGAACATAAGGGCTGTCAGTGAAAGGGTGGAGAATAATGGACATGAGCAACTGTGGTTGTGCTGGCTGAGAGATGGCGATGACAAGCTTGTTAATCACAGTTCATCTCTCTGAATGAAATGAATTAAAGTGAATTGTAAAAGGAAGTTACTGTGGATATTGAGATAGGTTCTCCCCTGGATCATGTCACCTACAAGTGATTTGAAAGTTGGTCACCAATAGATCACTATTTTTATTGATATAAGCAATGGGCATGCATAATCTGAAAATAGTGAAAAAAATAAAATTGCTATAAAAAATACTCTTCATATGAATGATTTACTGTCAAACGTTTACAGTTCTGCATATCTCTTCTGGTGATATAAATTCATCATGCTGGGCATTAAATATTCACAGCTCCTATTTGGCCTTTAAAATTGAAATAGAAATTATCACTCATCTCATAGCAGCCACATTTATGACATTTATTAATACAAGGCATTGATGACCCTTTTTAAAACCTTTGTATTGTGCTTTAGCTATTTTATTGTTTAAGAAGATAATATTCTGCAATTAGTTGCTTAACATTGATTTGCATGTTTAATAATAAACTTATGCAATGATTTTAAGTGTCATTATATTAAATGATGGAAGATTTTTATGGGATTTATTTAGTTTTAACAATTATGTGTTTTATTATAGAGGGTCAAAATACAAGGTTTATCTTAATAAATCAATTTTCACTAAAACTTTATCCCTTAGGATTTTGGAGATGATGGCTCACTGTATATAACCAAGGTAACCACAACTCACATGGGAAATTATAGCTGCCATGCAGATGGTTATGAAAAGCTGTACCAGACTCATATCTTGCAAGTGAATGGCAAGTATAATTCATTATTATTATAATTATATAAATTACTTAATTTGGCACAAGGTTTTCCTTTTTAGAATGTGTTTGTTTCTTCATGACTGAGTGATAGTTTTGCTATTGATGCTTTTGTTATAAAGGATGGGAGAGATGGTGCAATGGGGAGCAAACTTTGGACAAAGGCTATGAACATGTTTTATGATAAGAGGTATTAACTATACCATAGTTGATTAAAATCACAGTTTTTTTTGGGAAGGTAGAAAGTGCCTGGTTAAAAGAAGGTGTGATTTTCAAGCACTGCCTCACAGATTCCCACTGAGAGTAAGGATGAAGGAAGGTAAAATTCACCAGGAGGCACACCGTTCTCCTGATGCCTAAGGCCCACTTGATGCAATTTTTCAATCCCAGACTTGTAAGTGGGTATGCAACTCTGGTGGGTGTTGGTTTAACTATGCTAATCTATCTTACTTATTAGATACTAATGTAAGTTTTCAGACATTGCTCCCTTCAATTCTGAGAGGCATTGTGCAGTTTACTTTACAGTGCGTAGCCAAAAGCAGATCATGGAAGACCACGAAATATGTTGAAATTATTAGTTTGGTTGTGTGCACAAAATAAATTTCTAAACCACTGAAGTTCTCTAAGCTTGACCTGATAGGTGGCTTACAATGGTTGATCTATTTTCTGCCCCCACTCCCCTCCCCCCACACACACACAAGGCAATGCTTAGCAACCACAGTTCACAGGCTTTGGCCTCTCTGTTAACTTCAGGTACATAGGAAGGGCACACCATTAATATCAGTGAGGATCTGAATGACTCAAATGTTAATATCCCATTGAAATTGAGTAAAGCTCCAAGATGCAAACTTCTAGAATTAAACATTTCTACAATCCTATGCACAAAATATTTCAATTAAGTAGAGTAATCTCTGTTAACAGCATTAAAGGGTTCCTCACAAATATTGGCAAGAGCCTTTTCTCTGATGGAACTGAATTTATTTTGCATTTGAATGCAGCTAACTGTAGAGCTTTATTAATATCTTCAGTTGATCATACCATAACTCTTTCACCAGCTTGGTATTTTAATAATTTAATGAATTGAATTTTGAAGCAAAAGCCTTTTGTTGAAGATGACATTGACATTGAAATCTGGTTATATTAATAAAGAAATGAAAGTTTCTAATCTGGAGATAATTCTGATTCATATTCTCTCAGAGGAGCTTATAAAGTTATGCTCTTATGAATTAAAATCGATTCCTTATTTCTAAGATATACTGTATGCATTTAGAGGTTTTATACATTTTTCTTTTGTATAATTTCTGATCCTTGTCTTCATTATGATAAGTCTCGTTTAGCCTTATTTATTTTCTACCGAGTTCAGTTCTATTTTATTTAAAACAGAATTATATAAGAATATCAATATTCCACTGTTTTGGCAAAATGTTTTTTAAAAATTTCTGAGCAACAAATGAAAATTTCAAAGCCATGGGATATGTCCAGTAACCAAAGGACAATGTCATTGTCTTTTGGAGCCACTAAGCTGAGTAAATACACAAGAAACATGCACTTTAAAATAATTGATGTTTTGTGGTCTGTAGTTTTGATGCGCTCTGGATCAAAGTCTCTTTGGGAGGAACCTCTGTTGCTGCTTGCATGGTGGGGAGGTGGGGATGGTCGGTGCTTCTGCTGGCATGAATGGGAGGGTCAATGTTTTTGCCACTGTTCATGCAAAGGACAGGGAGGGGGGTTTCGAGGCTTCAATGTTTCTGACAGTCATTCAATGCGGTTCTTGTTTTGTGGATGTCTGTGAAGAGTACGAATTTCAGGTTGTATACTGCATACGTTGTCTGATATTAAATGAACCTTTGAACCTTTGAGTACGTTTATCATAAAATGAAAAGTGTTTGTGCTGTGAATAATATTAATGGGAGAAAGACTTATACTTCCAGTAAAAGCACCAAAGAACTGCAGATGAGTCTTGAAGTTGTCTTGTTTAGGTCTGTCGTACCGCACACACTTCGGGGATGGATGTGCATTCATTTAAATAGTATAATGATTTACAGAAATATATATCTTCAAAGTGATTAAATACAATAATTAAATGCGAAGACTGAAAAAGTGATACGATATTGTCCCAAGGATGATTTCCATAGCGCGCCTGATTATAAAAAATGTATCTTCCAGTCAAGGTGGTGCTGAGCTGCGGTCTCCTTCAAGGTCGTGACTCAAACTTCTTCTTCTTCTCCATTACTGCCTGTTATGCTGCTGGTGTTTAATGCAACATTGAAGGTCCTCCATCTCTGGCAGTGTTTAGGGCTTCCTCCATTGTGTCAGTAGCTTTCTCTTGGTTTTCACTACTATCAGTCATGCACGTCCTGGGTGGAGACTCAGGAATACCGCCACACTTGGATGCTGAAGAATGCTTCATTGCTGTTTCCATAACAATTTTGTTTTACCAGTCAGGGTTGTTAGCCCTGAGCTGAACCCACAAATCTGGAGAAGCAATCTTAGTTTGTCATCTAACCTTTGACCTGTTTGGCATGGGTGATCTTACCAAGAGCCAAAGTATAAAACCCCAACTCCAGCCAACATAATTGTCTGGGTCTTCAAGACACGCAAGCCTCCAAACTCAACAACAAGGTTGTGGTCCTCTGAGGAGACTAAAACTTAGTTGATTTTTAAGTTCAAAGGGATGGTTTTTGGGACAGGGAGGGAAATTAGGGGTCAGCTGAAGGTTCAGAGACAAGTACGTGAGGGGATTAGGTCAAATCAGAGTCCAGGCCTCCAATCTGTGTACAAATGCCAGCAACATGGATGGGTAACAAAGGACACCTGTGGTGAGGATCAGGCTGGCAGACCAGCAAGAACAAGGGCTGGTGCCCTCTTCCTCCAGGTCAGTGGGTAATCGATGGGTTTCAGAATCAGGATTCTGTGCAGATATGAGGGCCAGAGACCCCCTGCGTACATTGGTTGGCAAGGGTAAGGTCAAGGTCTAATGTGTGGGATCCCATCAACGGCAAGTCCAGAGTTCAAAACCTGGAGTTCAAAGTCCTCATTCAGGTCCATACTTGTCATCATTGGTGAGCCCTGGGGTCAACAATGAGATCAAAGCCCCAAAGTTGATCAAAGGTCAAGGCGCAACGGCTGAAGCCCTGGGTCTGCATGCCCACTGGGAAGTCAAAGGCTGATTATTTGCAAATCAACAAGTCAAGTCCTGTGGAAACTGTAAGGTCAGGGATGGGCTGTCCTGAGGTTAGAGGATCGTCTGTGTGTATGTGGGTGAGTAGGCAGTAGGGAAATAAAGGGCTTGTTTTGTTGCTGTTGCTTTATTGTTGCTTGTGTGTACTGCAGACATGGTGTGCATTCTATGTTGGTATTGGAATGTATGGCGACACTTGTGGGCTGCCCCCAGCACATCCTTGGGCTGTGTTGGTTGTTAACACAAACATCGCATTTCACTGTATGTTTCAGTATATATGTGATAAATAAATGCATCTAAATCTGATATTGAGATTTTTTTCACCGTTTAGGTCAGTGCAATAGTTTAAAAGTTGTTCTGCTGTATGCATTCATAGCTTTCCAGTATTTTTGATAACTTGGCTCTGGAATTAAGAAGTTGTGCCTGTCTATATGCAGACACTCAGAAACCACAGTTACATTTTCTACTAGTAGAGCACAGAGACAGGCCATTCATCCCACAATGTTGTGTCAAACCAATTAAATTTAGCAATTAAATAGCTAGCAAAACTAATCTCTTCTGCCTACACTATGTCTATGTCCTTCTATTTTCCTCACATCATGTGCCCATCTAAACATTTCTTAAAACTCACTCATGTATCTGCCTCTACCACCACCCCAGTCTGGTGCATTCCAGGCGCCCACCACTCTGTGTAGTTAAATAAAACTTGCCCCTCAATTCTCCTATGAAATTACCCCTCCCACCATGGCATTAAACATTTCAAACCTGGGTTGAAATTTTCTACAAGGATCACCACAAAGCTACTACAAAATTGCACTTCCCATTTTTTTTTACTATTTATCTTCTACCATAACCCAGAATGTGTAAAATGTATTCCAGTACAGTTATCTTTTTTTTTGTACCTCATTAAAGCACCCACTGTAGAAGAAAGTACTTTTCTCATAATTGTAGGTTTGGCTCAGAGATAGTTCAATTTATTTGATGATGTTATTTTTTTGTTTGTTAGTTTCTTTTTGGTTTATACAGTTCTGTTTAGGAGTTGAATTATACATTGCTATCATTGATGTAATGAAATACCACACGCAGTAATGATCACACAAAGATGATACTCTCAGCAAAATCTGACTAAGTTATTTATGTAAAATAAATAGTAACCTATATTTAGGTTGATCATAAAAATTAGCAATTTATTGACTCCTCATAAATTCTGCACATCCTCTGGAAAGAATCTTCCCTACAACTTGCAATGGCCCCAAATCACAAGCTATTCTGTGTTTGGACTCCTTCACAGGACATCTCCAAAGGTGCTAAGCTGGTCAACCATTCTCTCATTCCCATGTTGGACATATTGCCCCTGTTTCCATCCCAGGAACGAAGTACAGAAGCCTGAAGGCACACACTCAGTGATTCAGGAACAGCTTCTTCCCCTCTGCCATCTGATTCCTGAATGGACATTGAACCCATGAGCACTACCTCACCACTTTTTTTATTTCTATTTTTTGAATGACTTATTTAACTATTTAATATGTTGATAAGTTGCTGCTACTTTATTCCCCTTCTCTACCATACTAAGCATGCCATTATTCAACTCCTATACTGATCCTGTGTTTCTATTCCTCCTCTGTTGTTGTCAAATCCCCTTCTATTCTTTCTCCTAACTTCAGCTTGTTGGTAAGAGCCACCTCTTACCTACTGATCATGTATTTAGCATTCCACTTTCTTTCCTTGCTTTTGTTCCAGCTGGTACCATAATTGGTTCTCCTTCTCTTGTCATTCTTTTCCTCTGTTTCAAAACTACTGGCATTAACCACATCCTTTAAAATATATCCTCAACTCCACTGGCCATGTAAATGACCAGACACCTCCTACCCCACTGTCTTGTCCAGAAGCTCGAATGTGTTATTGCTCCATGCCCATCTTTCCCACAAATTTCAGCCTGTCATTAAACTTCTGTATTGAAGCAGCCCCAGTTGAAATCTTCAATGGCATTCAGTCTTCATCCATCTGTATATTATTCCATGTTGTATCATACACAGGACTGCAATCAACTTATAAATATGTGCTCATGAAATCTAACTCTGTTACGCCATTGATCAGACGAGTTACAAAGTAGCAGTCCCCAATCCTAGATTATGGAGAATAGGAATGAAAATGTGAGAATCTTTCTCACATTCAGCCAGTCCTCTATAGAGCTTCCAAATGCCATAGGACTGAAGGAAGCCACATATCTAGAGAAGAACACAAAAACACCTGCACAAACAACAAGATCAGAGGAAACATAATCAGTGTAAGAATGTTGTTTGGTTAATAAGTATTGGGAAAAGCAGCAGGGAATACTCCTCACTACTACTTTAAGATAATGCGGCCAACACTACTTGAAAGACCAGAAAGGATCTTTGTTTAACTATTCATCTCAAAAATAGTACTTATAATCATCTGGTACTGTTCTAGAACACTGGTGAAAGATTTGTACTCAATTCTCTAAAATGGCATTGGAACACCTAATCTTCTGACTCAGAAGCAGAGTGCTGCCTTACAACCAGATGAACTAGGGTCTTTAGAGAAATTCAGTGACACGGAGGAATTATAGATACTCCTTCCACCGGGGAAGTTTAAGGTGGACTAGCATGCATCAGTTTTCTTCAGGTTAGAACGGCTTAATAGATTTCTTGAAATTGAGTGCTCTACAAGGGCTGCAGGACAGGAAGCACTGAGCTACATGTTTCAATGGCAGTCCGCTCACATTATATAAAAAGAGCACTTTAAAATAAAAATCTCTTCTCCATTCTTGCAGAGCATAACATTGTTCTAAGCTACTTAAAAGGCAGCACGAATTGACTGAATTACTCTCTGAAGCCTCAGTTAGCAGATAGGAGATTGTGGGCCCCTGTCATTCCTTGGTTGTAGTTAATAATGAAGGTAGCATTGCATTTTGAAGCTGAATATCATCTGTGATTTTTTTTCTGCTGCACCTTCAAGCTGCAAAAATTTGAAGGTTGTGGATGTTCTAAGTGGCAAAGTTTTAACATTAGAGACTCTGCCTACAACATTGTCCTTGAGGAAAAGACTTTGTTACTACACTTTTTCTAAAGGTCAGACTTCAGAAGCAATCTGTACTGCAATTACCAAGCAGATACATGGCACAATTGAGCCACTGTGGAGTGAAGTGACAAGAATACATAATATACCTTGCCTGTCTCTAAAGTCATTGGAATCACCCTCTGGTCCTTGCTGTTTCCTCCCTGTCCATAGCCAATAAAGCATGAATACAATCCTCATAGTATGCTTGAAACTTCTTCTGAAATTTATCCAGAAACACTAGCTCACAGGCACCACCTCTGGTAGCATTGCCAGTTCCATGGAGGATACCAGTGCTATCTCTGATAATACATCATCACATTTGCCGGAAGTAACCACTTTTACTATCTTATAGATAGTTTGAAAACTATTGCATTCAGAATAAAATTACTGGCATTTTGAATGTTCTGTAATGCAGGAGTCAAACAGGGTGGACCAACTTCCACATCTCATTATTGATGTAGAATCCTTAGTTATTATTGGAATAATTTCTGAACTTCAGCATGAGTTGGTGTTGTAAAATTATTCTACTCCGAGTAGAAACAAATATACTTACGGCCAAGTATTCTCTACCATTGAGTCTTCAATCATAATATCCTCCTCCACTCCGCAAGATCATATTTGCATTTAGCAACAACTCTAACTCAACAATTTAATATCCTATCCCCAAAGTACAGTCAGCTCAATACACTGAGTAGGTAAAATGATAGATTGACAGATCACTCTTAGCTGTGACAGGGAGACCAGCTCTGGAACTTACAGTAATGTAACTGTGAATTAACACTCGCCTTTCAATTTACAAAAATTAAATCCATTTAGGTGGCGGGGGGGGAACTTTGTTTTGTTGTGACCTTCATTTGTGCAAATGCATGTTCATTACGGAAACCTGTCATTTGAATAATAGATAGAGATAAAATCTCCAATTATTTAGCTAAAAAGATCTAATTAATTATCTTCTGCAAATGCTGTCATCCAATTGATTTTAGATGCAAAGAGGTGAGCTGTGACTGACCATGTCACTATTCTGTCAATACTAACACCCAACAAGAGAAAATTGGCAGCTGATAATTGTAGAAATAAATTATTATTATGTTCATTCCTTAACCATACTTATGATTAATTCCCAAATTAATTTTGTTTGAATTAGCATTATAATTGGTTATAAAATAAAACTGGAATTGCATTTGATGACAGTTATGGGTGTTAATTGGCTCAAGGTATATCTGAACCATTCTGCTCCTTATTGTAAAATGTAACTACAAAATCAATATTTGTCTGCCCTATAATGTGTAGTAACATTTCCAATACCGAATCATAGAGCATTAGGTGAAACTGATGGTACATACCTGCTTCAAAAAATTATCATCTTGAAAAAGAAAACCAATAAGCAGTAAAAAGAAAAAAAATAAGTGATTACTTCTGACAAGTTTAGTCCTTAAAGCCCATTCCAGAATGGCTTTGAAAAGGTACCATTTCAACCTTCTACTTGAACCTCTGCCCTCCATCTGATCAAAGCACTTCTTGGTGCTGTTAAGTAGGGTGGTCCATGATTTTGATCAATTTGTTGAGTATTTCCAAGCCATGGCGGTACATTACAGAGGAACAATGGCAGATTGTGGTGTTTCATTGTGCCTGTAGCCTTTGTCTTTCCAAGTGATAGCGTCCAACAGATGCCACTGAAAAAAGGCCATCAGGAATTGCTGCAGTATATTGTGTGAATGGAGCACACTAGTCATACTGAGTAACGTAGGTCAGGCAGCATCAATGGAAATGAATAAATGGTCAACATTTTGGGCTAAGACTCTACTTCAGGACTAGAAAGGATAGGGTAAGAAGTCAGTTCCGGCAACATCCTCATAAATCTTTTCTGTACTCTTTCCAGTTTAACCACATCTTTCCTATAGCAAGATACCCACAGTACTCCAGGTGCAACCTCACCAATGACATAAACAACTACAACATAATGTGCCAGCTCCTACACTCAGTGCCCGGACTGATAAATGCTATTTACATCACCAAGTCTACCTTAATGCTGCTTTCAATAACATGCAAGTGTCCATACTGAACAAATATATATTGACTTCATAGTGGAAAGATGGCCATTGATAAAGCAAATAAATACCCAAGTATTTCCTGCAATGATGTCCTTCAACTGACATTATGCCTTGAATCATCACAGTTCCCTTCGGAGCTAGGTGTGACTCCAGCCACTGGAGCATCCTTCTGATCCCAATTGACTTCACTGTATTCAATATGATAGCAGTGTCATTAAAGTTCTTTAAAAGTAAGGCTATGCAGCATTCCATAACTGTGGTATTAGAAAGAGAAGTCAATATATTACTCCATATCAGGCCAGTTATTCAAGAGCTTACCATGGAAAATTTTGAAGTACTAATACAACCTGTGTACATACATCTACTGATGCCTCTGGACACATCTTCAGTGATGTTCCTGGAATCATCGGGTGTTTCCGGTCTTTCAACACTCTCCTCCAGGTGACCCAGTCGGGGCTGATCTGACCCTGGCTTGTGTCCAGATGGCTATCTACTTATGACTCCATGACTCCCCTCTTTTGAGCCACAGCCATCTTGAGGCCCTCTCTGCCGCATCGGTGGTACTGCGGATGGCTCTCCTCTTCCCCTCTCCCTCAATGCCCAAATTGCTGAAGGCTCTAGCTAAGGAACGGGCTGCAGGCTGTGAATCCCCTACAACCAGCTTCCACTGGGAGACACCTCGCTCTCCATCCAGCCTGCTGACAGTTGCTGACCATTCCTGCATACTTGGAGAGCTTCCTTTCAAAGGCCTCTTCCAAGCGATCTTCCCATGGGACTGTCAGCTCCAGCAGCACCACTTGCTTAGTAGACTCAGACACTATGACAATGTCTGGTCGCAGGGTGGTGGCTGCGATATGGTTGGGGAACTTCAGCTGCCCTTCGAGGTCCACCAACAGCTGCCAGTCCCTTGCAGAGGTCAGGATGCCTGCAGATGTTCTTTTGGCAGGTATTGGCTGCTCCCCAGCTCTGACAAAGGCAATGGTCTGCTTGGAGGGTCGGGACCGCTTCGCCCACTCAACTCCTGCACTGACGGCTTCAGCGATGGTCTTCAGGACCTGATCATGCCTCCACCTGTACCGTCCCTCACCAAGTGCCCTTGCACAGCCGCTGAGGATGTGCTCCAGGGTTCCTCGCTTGGAGCACAGTGGGCACGCAGAGGACTCTGCCTTGCCCCATGTCTGCAGGTTTGATGGATTGGAAGCACATCGTACACTGCCTGGATGAGAAATCGGATGCGGTGTGGTTCGGCTTTCCAAAGCGCAGCCCAGGTCACTTTCCTCTCAACCGCATTCTCCCATCTTGTCCAAGCTCCCTGTTTCTTCATTCCCACCACCTTGCAGGTTCTCGTCTCCTCCACTACTGCTCTCACCTCCTCCTGAACTAGACGACGCCTTTCCTTCCCTCCGGTGTCCATTTGGGGAGCTGGAAAGGATCCTAGCCCAGCTCGGCCTCATGTGACCACTCCCACCAGCCTCCTGTGACGCAGCCTCGCCTCTGTCTCCTGAACAGCTTCCTCTGCCCTCCACTTCCTGCCAGTCCTCACTTGGATCCCTGCTCTAGACTCCTTCGGATCACTTGATCCCTATACTGTATCACTTCTCCGGCTCTTGTTATCTTGAATTCTTCCTCCAAGGATTTGAAGGGCAGTTGCAGTTTGTTGTGGTATCCATAGAGTGCGATGCTGCTCAGGCTCTTTGGCAGCCCCAGCCATCTCCTGAGGTGGTTGCTAATCCTTCTCTCTAAGGTTTCGACTGTCGAGATCAGAACTACATAGACAAGGAGAGGCCACAGGATTCTGGGAAGAATGCCATGCTGATACACCCAGGCTTTAAACTTCCCAGGTAGGCCAGACTTGTCCACAGATTTCAGCCAGCCATCCAACTTGGTGCGGGTCGCCTGAATGGATGTTGTGTCCCTTAAAGAGCTGTCAAAAACCTTGCCTAAGCTCTTGACTGGCTTTTCTGTGATGGTTGGGATGGCTGTGCCTGTGATGCTGAACCAGAACTTGTTCTCCACCTTCCCTTTCCTCAGCTCCATTGATCTTGATTTGGCTGGTTTGAAACGCATCCGGGCCCACTCCACCAGCTTTTCGAGCCCTTGCAGAATCCTCCGGCAGTTGGGACTGATTCTGTGGTGACTGTGAGGTCATCCATGATAGGTGGTTGCCGTTGAGTGGAATTCATTCTGGGCCCTCTGCACTCTGGTTCAGCAGACTTAATGAGCATGTTCATGGCTATGGAGAGCAGTGTCACTGAGATAGTGCACTCTGTGATGATGCCAATCTCCACTTTGTGCCAGGTTGGTGTAATTGCTCCTAAAGTTGCTGTAATAATCAGCGATAAGGTCACTGATTCTGCTGGGGACGTGATATTTAGCCAGTGTGAGCTGCACCAGCTTGTGCGGAATGGAGCCATATGCATTTGCCAGGTCGAGCCACAACACTGACAGGTTTCCCTTGTCCTTTCTGGCCTCCCTGATGAGCTGTGTCACCACACCAGTATACTCCAGACAGCCCGGCATCCCTGAAATGCCACCCTTCTGGACTGATGTATCGATGTAGGTGTTCTTTGCTAGATAGGTGCACAGCCGATTAGAAACGGCATGGAACAAGATCTTCGAAGTCAGTGACATCATAAAGACAGGTTTCTGCCTCAAAAATCACAGGTTAATGAGTCAGAAATAGCATTCTGACACGTGGGGGGATGACGTGAAGAAAAACATACAAATTTGGACCTGTTCTCAGAGGTGGCAAGCTTGCGCAATCCCCAATTTTTACAGGCCAATGTTAATAAAAGATGTTTAAAGAAAGAAAAATTTTAAAAAATGTTCACTCAGAACCAGGAACACCTTAGAGTTGCAGTACTGTTGGTAAACACGAGTTTTGAGCATAGCAATCTTTCAACAAAAATGGAAATTAAACTGCACTACGATCTCATTAAATTGACAATAAGTCAGCATATTGACTACAGCTCAGCATTTAATACAATCATTTCTACAATTCTGATCAAAAGCTCCAGAACCTGTCCCCCTGTACCTCCCCCTGCAACTAGATCCTCAGCTTCCTAACTAGAAAACCACTATCTGTAAGGATTGGAAGTAACATCTCCACCTCACTGACAATCAAAGCTGGTGCACCACAGGAGCATGTGCTTAACCCACTCGCTCTACTCCTATGAAATATGGCTAGGCACAGCTCCAATGCCAATCGATAAATTTTCTGATGATACAGCCATCACTGGCAGAATTTCAGATGGAAACAAGAACTGGTTGGGAGGCTTTGCATCAACAACCTTGCACCCAACATCAGTAAGACCAAAGAACTGATTGTGGACTTCAGAAAAGGTAAGACAAGGGAATACACAACAATCCTCATAGAGAGATCAGAAGTGAAAAGAGTGAGTAATTTCAAGTTCTTTTGTGCCAACATCTCTGAGAATCTTACCTGGAGTCAACATATTGATGCAGTTACAAAGAAGGCACAACAGTGGCTATATCTCATTAGGAGTTTGAGAAGATTTGGTGCGTCACCTAAAACACTCGCAGTTGTCTACAAACGTACCATGGATAGCATTTTAACTGGCTGCATCACCGTCTGGTATGGGGGGGTGGGGGGGTACACAGGATAGAAGTAACCTGTTAAACTTAGTCAGCTCCATCATGGGCTCTAACATCCACAGTATCCAGGACATCTTCAAAGAGCAGTGCCTCAGAAAGGCGGTTTCCATCATTAAGGATCCCCATCACCCAGGTCATGCCCTCTTCTCATTGCTACCATCAGGAACGAAGTGCAGGAGCATGAAGGCATACGCTCAACAATTCAGGACCTGCTTCTTCCCCTCTGCCCTTTGATTTCTGAATAGGCATTGAACCCATGAATACTACCTCACTACTTTTTTTTATATTTCTATTTTTGCACTATTTACTTACAGTTAATTATTTAATATATAATATATATACTTTAAAGTAATTCAGTTTTTTTTTCTATTATTATGTATTGCATTGTCCTGCTGCTGCAAAGTTAACAAATTTCACAGCATATGCAGGTGCCATTAAATCTCATTCTGATTCTGATGATCACTTTCCAACCAATGTGCAAAAGCATGAAATGACCCAATAAGTGATTAGGAATGGAAAACGTGTGAGCAGAGGAAGAAGAGCTGAGAAGTTGATAGCAGAGATGAGAAATATTCTTCTGCTTCTTTAGCAATATGAAGCACAAGATGTTGCCTATTGGAAGTACCATTTTATAACAGCAAGAGCACTTCCTATCTATTGCACAATGTATAGTGTTGTTACCGCATTAGTTCCGATTGCTACATCAGAGGACTGAAGTAAATTGTCAAGTTGTTGCACCTCAAGTCCAGAATTCCAGAGTTTTTATTTCTACTCTTGTGTGTGAAACAAACCACAACCTCCTGAGGTGCAACTTAAATCCTGAAGCATGGTGGTATAGCTGTCAATGCATCTGCTTCACAGCATTCGGGACACAATTTCAATCCTTGACTTGGGTGCTGTCTGTGTGGAGTTTGCATGTTCTCCCCGTTGGCAAAGAGAATTTTCTCCCACATCCTGAAAAGCTGTTGAAAGTTTAATTTGATGCTGCAGTGAAGTGGCAAAAGAATCTAAAAAATTAGAGTGGATCCCCTAGTGGGTGATCATATATGCATAAATCCTATTGTCCTTTAAATAAATCAGACATTTTGCTCATCCTTCCACACCCTCAATGAGTGGTAGGGCACTGAAGAGTGTAGAAGAATGGAGGGATCTGGGAATGCAGATCTATAATGCTGAACCGTGTCTATGCCCACCTGGACAAGCCAGCGAGCACTGTGAGGGTCATGTTTTTGACTTCTCCAGTGTGTTCAACACCATCCACCCTGCTCTGCTGGGGTAGAAGCTGACAGCGATGCAGGTGGATGCTTTCCTGGTGTCATGGATTCTTGATTACCTGACTGGCAGACCACAGTACGTGTGCTTGCAACACTGTGTGTCTGACAGAGTGATCAGCAGCACTGGGGCTCCACAGGGGACTGTCTTGTCTCCCTTTCTCTTCACCATTTACACCTCGGACTTCAACTACTGCACAGAGTCTTGTCATCTTCAGAAGTTTTCTGCTGACTCAGCCATAGTTGGATGCATCAGCAAGGGAGATGAGGCTAAGTACAGGGCTACGGTAGGAAACTTTGTCACATGTTGTGAGCAGAGTTATCTGCAGCTTAATGTGAAAAAGACTAAGGAGCTGGTGGTAGACCTGAGGAGAGCTAAGGTACCGATGATCCCTGTTTCCATCCAGGGGTCAGTGTGGACATGGTGGATGATTACAAATACCTGGGGATACAAACTGACAATAAACTGGACTGGTCAAAGAACACTGAGGCTGTCTACAAGAAGGGACAGAGCGATCTCTATCTCCTGAGGAGACTGAGGGTCTTTAACATCTGCCGGACGATGCTGAGGATGTTCTACGAGTCTGTGGTGGCCAGTGCTATCATGTTTGCTGTTTTGTGCTGGGGCAGTAGGCTGAGGGTAGCAGACACCAACAGAATCAACAAACTCATTCGTAAGGCCAGTGATGTTGTGGGGGTGGAACTGGACTCTCTGACAGTGGTGTCTGAAAAGGGGATGCTGTCCAAGTTGCATGCCATCTTGGACAATGTCTCCCATCCACTACATAATGTACTGGTTGGGCCCAGGAGTACATTCAGCCAGAGACTCATTCCACCGAGATGCCACATAGAGGTTCATAGGAAGTCATTCCTGCCTGTGGCCATCAAACTTTACAACTCCTCCCTTGGAGGGTCAGACACCCTGAGCCAATAGGCTGGTCCTGGACTTATTTCCTGGCGTAATTTACGTATTACTATTTAACTATTTATGGTTTTATTACTATTTATTATTTATGGTGCAACTGTAATGAAAACCAATTTCCCCTGGGATCAATAAAGTATGACTATGACTATGACACTGAAAGAGACATCACAGGTAGAATCACAAAGAAAGTTTTTGGCATATTGGCCTTCATAAATCAAAGTACTGAGTACAGGAGTTGGGATATTATGTTGAAGACATTGATGAGGCCTAATTTGGATTATTATGTGCATTTGTTGGATCATTAAAGATGTAATTAAGATTGAAAGAGTGCAGAGAAAATTTACAAGGATGTTGCTGAGACTAGAGGGCCTGAGTTTTCGGGAATGGTTGAATAAGTTGGACCCTTATTCCCTAGGGTGTAAAAAATGAAGGGAGATTTGATAGAGGTGTACAAATTATGGGTGGTATAAATAGGATAAATGCAAGCAGGCTTTTTTCCATTGAAGATAGGTTATACTAGACCAGAGATTATGGGTTAAAGCTGAAAGATGAAATGTTAAGGGGAACATGCGGTGTAGAATTACTTCAATTAAAGGGTGGTGAAACTGTGGAATGAGCTGCCAGCAGAAGTGGTAGATGTGGGTTCAATTTCAACATTCAGAGAAATTAGGATTGGAACATGGATGGGAGGGATGTGGAGGGTTATAGTCTGGTGCAGATCAATGGGACTTGGCAGATTAATGGTTTGGCATCGACTAGATGGACTGAAGGGCCTGTTTCTGAGATGTAGTGCTCTATGACTCAGTGACTCTATGACCCAACCCCTTCACTCTCCAGGCTCTCTTCCCCCGTATCTTCAGGAGGTAAAACACTTGTCCCTACATTACCATCCAGGGCCTTATACCACCCTTCCAGCTGAGGCAGTCTTTCACACACATACCCTCTAGTGTTATTAATTGCAACAGATGCTTGTTTGAGACTGAGTATGTTCTCAACAAATTACTGTTTGCCATTCTCCTCCTTGTACTTGGTTTAAATTAATAGAAAGTTTCAAAAACTCAGCAATGACGAAAACCGATTCAACTACCCGCAGAGGACATCTATAATAAACTCAATACTGTAGCACCATTATTAGTAGCCACCAGTTTAGATAAAATATGGCCTTGTGTTCTTCAGAATTCAATTTGATCTTCTTGCCCATGGCATTTTACCGTCATAGTCTTACAATGAACAATATTCCATTAATTATTTCAATACTGCATTGGAAGCTCTGAATTGTATTTTTTTGTTCTTCTTTTACAGTGCCTCCTGTTATTAGGGTTTACCCCGAGAGCCAAGCTCGTGAGCCAGGTGTGACCGCAAGTCTCAGATGTCATGCCGAAGGCATTCCGAATCCCATGATCAATTGGTTGAAAAATGGAGTTGACATTATGCCCAAACTATCAAAGCAGCTTACTCTGCAAGGTAATACTGCACTCACGTCTATAAATATTCTACTTGTAACAAGGAACGTTTGTTTATCAAATTATATAAAATACTAGAGGTATCGCATGGATAACAGGAACCTTGAAAATGGACGTGCTGTTTATTTAGAAAATGCAAAATCTTGAGGTCTTTATATTAATCTAGTATAGAATTAGAATGCAGTTTTCATGCATCTTTTTGTTCCCCTTTTGTTAACATTTTAAGGTACTATATCCCATTTACTTGAACAGCTTTGTGATCTTGGAAAAAGGTTTCAGCCCATGAAGCATTTCTCTAAACCTTGGCAGAGTTTATATCTGTTCTTGTTGCTTCCTGCAGAACTCAGGAGTATCTCAGAATGGTTAATCAATCTCTGCTCTATTAATATCTCTAATGCAGCAATTTTCCTATCATTGTGTTTCCCAACACATTATTTCTCAATCTTCAGTGCTTCCCTGCTGCTCTGAATTTAATTTCAGTTTTATAGAACTTACCAAAAAATAGCATGCCAAGCAAAGAGATAAATTGCACGTTCCAAAAATAATGTTCTTTTCAAAGAAACTGTTATTTGATAGGATTTCTTCTCCTATCTAAGATTGAGAAGGCATCAAGTCAAGATCAGACAATTAGGCAACTAGTTACCACACACAAAACACCAGAGGAACTCTGCAGGTCAGGCAGCATCTATGGAAAAGAGTACAGTTGATATTTTGGGCCAAGACCATTTTGGCAGTCCTGCTGAAGGGCCTCAGCCCAAAACGTCAACTGTACTCTTTTCTATAGGTGCTGCCTGGCCAGCTGAGTTCCTCCAGCATTTTGTGTATGTTGCTTGGAGTTGCAGCATCTGCAGATTTTCTCTTGTTTGTAACTTGTTATCATTACAGTTCTCCTACTACCAGCAAGCTTGATGGGGTGAATATTGGGTAGGGTTAGGAAGTAAGTTACCAATCTGTTCTGAGATATAATAGCTATGCAGAGTTATAGAAATGTGAATAACAGTAATATCCTGCAAGACTTGGTGATGGTTTGCAGGCAGCAAACGTCAATAATAATTATTCTACTAATTACACTTTTTGTGGATTATGATCACTGCATCCACATCCTACTCTTTGGGAGTTGTGCTTTTGAACCAACTGTACGGTCTGGCATTTCTGTGGTACTTGAAAGATTCAGTGAACTGGACTCTCTAGAATGCTGGTACTGTCACAGCTGCCATTGCTGAGTGGACTTTGGGCCCTAGAGCAAAAAGTGAACCAATGTTCGGCCATTACTGGAATGGACGTGGAGCTGGATTTAAGCAGCAGGATCCAGGCTCACGAGTGAAAATCAGATCGATATTTGGCTGACTTAGATGCTGACCCAGATTAAAAAGATTAAGGCTGACGGCAAATGAAGAACTGATGCTCAGCTCACTATTTTGTGAGGCTTTGCTCACCTCAGCACTGAACTGGCTCTGTAGCTGTGGCCTGCACTCATCAGCACTCATCACAGTGCTGAACTATCTCTGTGGCTGTGGCCTGCAGTCCTCGGACTCCTGGACCATCTTTACTCACCTCAGCACTGAACCAGCTCCGTGACTGTGACCTGCAGCCATCGGGCTTCTGGACCAGCTTCACTCGCCTCAGCACCGAACCGTCTCGGTGACTGTGGCCTGCAACCATCGGGCTCCTGGACTGACTTCACTCATATCAGCACTGAACTGTCTTCATGGCTATGGACTCACTATCAGGGACTCTCTGGTTAATGTTCTGTGTTACTTGTTTACTTTTTTTTATTATTTGCATGATCTGTTCTTTTTTATGCACATTGATTGTTTGACGGTCTTTGTTGTGTGGGTTTTAATGGGTTTTATTGTGTTTCTTTGCCTGCAAGAAGGCAAATCTCTAAGTTGTTTATAGTGTGAATACTTAAATAATAAATGTAATTTGAACTTGAATTTTGAACTCCATGAAATTAACATTTCTCATTGGTGAGGTGACAACTCCAGTTACTCAGTGCCCATTCTTTTCCTTACCAACATAATCTGGTGTCGTTGATGACTTTTGAGCAATCATGGTACAACTTGCAATAAATTATTTCATTTACATCTGATTTGTGCCTTATAGATAACAAAAAAAAAGAGTTTTAGGTGTCAGGAGATGAATCATTTGCCTCAAGATATCCAGCTTTTTGCAAAACCATCTATTTGTGTGGCTAATTCAATTGAATTTCTGGTTGAAGGTGACCCTGAAGGATATGGGTTGCAGCAGATTCAGTACTGGAGATGCCGTAGTCAGTGGGTGGTGAATCTGTGCGTAAGTTCATGTTTAGTTGTTATCCAACCGCACATTAATACCTAAGAATACAGCCAAAAGAAGCAACGTTACTCTGGGGCCAAGGTGCAATATACATTACCAAGTCATACTCAGCACAAGGCACAGAGCACATCTAAGATATCAGTAAAATACAGTCACACTAAAATTATATAGTTCAAGACCCTGAGTAATGAATGCTGCAGCATTCTGCAGTTGAACACAATAAAGCTTGTCTTCTGCCGAGCAAACGCTAGGGGCAACTATGGCATGCGTGCCAAAGACAGCACATGCAAAAAAACTCATTGACATCGAGCATGCAATGTGACCCTTGATTCTTTAAATCCCACCCGCAAATACAAAGATACTCAACAATGATCTTTACAGCCCAATGAAGCAGTAACTGGCCCGAAAGCAGTGAGATATTTTTCACAGGAAGTGTCTTACGCTGGCTTGGTGCTGGCTAAACAGTGGCGAGAACACATGACATTGGACGGTAGTTTAGAAATCCTCACTCACCCAGTGATACACATCAGTATTCGGATAGCAAACAGTTGGGCAGATGGCATTGGCTTCGCTCTGCTTATATTCTTTCTTCTGTTATTTGTGAGTGAACACTGGAAATTCAATGATGATAATGGTAAATACTGGATGTAGTTTAGCGCCTTCATGAATATTTATTTTTTTTAGAAATAAAATAAGCATTTTATTTTTGTGTGAAACTACATTATTTAAAGTTATTGTTGAGATATTTTTAAATTGTGTAAAGGAAGTGGCCCAATCAGGTGTCAAACTCAGGTCACTGGGTTGAAAGTCAACTGTACCACTGAGGATTGAGAGTGAACCCAATTGCAGAATCCATGATGCAGACAGGAGTTGATATGCAGATTCAAAAGCAAGTTTTGCTTTCTTTTAGCCAAGATGGACAAGAAACAGGCAACCAGCCCAACTCAAGAGTGCAGTAATCCAAATACAAATTCAGTAATAAAATTCTTGATGCAATAATAACATCTAGAAATGGTAGGCATTAAGCAGACATATAAAACATACACAGAAAAGACTCAAAAAACACACACACAGAGGCTCTTGCTACTTACAAAACCACACTTTAAGACTGATCAAACTAAGGTACAGGAAATAGTATTTAAATACACAGACATTAATTGGGAACACGATCAATAACAGGAGAGTCCAGTTCTGAAAAATCCCTGAGGGAACTATGTCTGCCCCAGCTGACCAGCCTCGAGTCCTAACACTTTTCAACTTGTTCAGAATGTCAGATACACCAGCAAAAACACAAAAATGATGGGAGAAATAGCAGGCATTCAAGAGCAATGGAGTGAAAGATTTGGCATGATTAAAAAAGATGATAAAGCATTATACATCTTACGTTATGATACAGTGGTGTGCAGGACTTCCTCTGTAAAGCAGCATTATGAAACTGTTCATAAATGGCTTTGAAATAAAGTTAGCAAGAATAGAAGTAACACACTTCTTGAGAAAGCAACATCAAAATTTTCAGTCGACTATTCAGGTAGTTCCATCCTAGTTATTGCTAGTTTTGAGGCTTCAAAGATTATTGATTAACACGGCAAACTGCTCAGTGATGGGGAAAATGTTGAAAAATCATGGCTGAAGTGTGCTTCTTGGGTTTTTGACAGTTTTCCAGAAAGAGAACAATATATTAGCGCATTAAGGATTTGCCAGTGAAGAGAAATGCAGTAAAAGATAGATTCTGGAAACGAGCATAACAGAGCAACGAACAAACAATGTTAGTTCATGTAAATTTCTTTCAATTTGTCTTGATGAGAGCTCTGATGTGTGACAGACAAGAAGGGGAAAGTGGTTAAGAAATCAGTGCATAGTACCCCTGTGGCCATCTCCCTCAACAACAGGTGTATCACTATGGATACTGTTGTGGGGGTGGGGTGTGGGATTGACCCAACAGAGGGAAGTCACAGTGGTTGGGACTCTGGCATTGAGACTGCCTCTGTGTCTCAGAAGGGAAAAGAGGAGACGAGGCATGCTGCGGTGATAGGGGATTCGTTAGTTAGGAGCTGTGAGCGAGAAGAGATTCCCAGATGGTATATTGTCTCCTGAATTGAGTCCTCAGCATTCTTAAGTGAACAGCCAGAAGTTGTGGACCATGTAGGTACCAATAACATGGGTAGGATGAGTGAGGAGGTTCTGCATATAGAGTTCAGGGAGTTAGGTGCTAAGTTAAAGAGCGAGACCTCCAGGGTTGTGATCTCAGGATTGCTACCCGTGCCATGAGCGAGGCCAGAAATAGGAAGATTATACAGTTTGATACGTGGCTAAGGAGTTGGTGTAGGAGGGAGGACATAAGATTTTTGGATCATTAGACTTGCTTTGGGGAAAGTGGGACCTGTACAGAATGGACGGCTTGCACTCGAATTGGAGGGGGACTAATATCCTAGTGGGAAGACTTGTTAATGCTGCATGGTGGAGTCTAAACTAGAGTTGCAGAGGGATGGGAACCAGAGTGCCAGAGGAGTTAGTGGAGAGGTTGTGGAGGCAGATTATGAATATGCTTATGAAGACACGCAGTCCCCTTTTATTGTCATTTAGTAATGCATGCATTAAGAATGATAAAATGTTTTTCCAGAATGATATCACGAAAACACGTGACAAACCAACTTAAGAACTAACAAAAACCACATAATTATAACATATAGTTACAAAAGTGCAAAGCAATACTGTAATTTGATAAGAACAGACCATGGCACAGTAAAAGTCTAAAAAGTCTCTCGAAAGTCCCATCATCTCACGCAGACGGTAAACCACCGGCGCTGCCAACTTGCTGATGCATCATCCCGGAAGCATCCGACCACAGTCCGACTCCGAGTCCGTCCGAAAACTCTGAGCCTCCGACCACCTCTTCGACACCAAGCACCAAGCACCGTCTCTGCTGAGCATTTCGACCCTGGCCCCGGCAACGGGTGATACGCAGAGCCAAGTATTTGGGTCCTTCGTCTCCGGAGATTCTCGATCGCACAGTAGCAACGGCAGCAAAGCAGGCATTTCAGAAGTTACGCCAGATGTTCCTCTGCGATTCTCACGGCTGTCCCCATCAAATCCGGATTGTGCATGGCCCCCTAGTTACACATAATTGATATTCATTCGGAATAGCAGCGCGTGCTGCGTTGCGCTGCCATCTTCTCCTCCCTTGCTGTTGGTAAGACCTTAAGCAAAGTTAGGAATCAAAAGATTGAGCATAGTGTGATTAGTGTCCTGAGCTGCATATATCTCAATACAAGAAATATCGTAGGAAAGGCAGATGATGGTGATGAAAATGAGGTAGCTGGTTTACAAACAGAGGCAATGTGTAGTGAAGAGAGGCTGCTGATAGAGTGAAATTGCAGTCAACAAGATGAGTTGCAATGTAATAAGGCAGGCAAATTTGAAAGCATGTAAACAGGACTGAAGGTGTTGTATTTGAAGGCACGCAGTATACAGAATAGGTAGATGAACTTGTAGCACATTTGCAGACGCAGGTATGATGTTATAGGCATCACTGAATCATGGCTGAAAGAAGATTGCTGGGAACTTAATGTCCAATGATACACAATGATATCAAAAGGTTAGGCAGAAAGGGTGGTGTTGCTTTATTGGTAAAAAGTGAAATCAAATCAGTAGAAAGAGGTGACCTAGGTCAGAAGGTGATGAATAATTGTAGATGGAGGTAAGGAATGGCAAAGTTAAAAAGACCCTGATAGGAGATGTATACAGAATCCCAGACGGTAGTAAGGATGTAGTCTACAAATTACAAAAGGAGATGGAAAATGCATGCCAAAAGGGCAATATTACAATACTCATGGGGGATTTCAATATTCAGGTAGATTAGGAAAATCAAGTTGGTGCTGGATTCCAGGAGGGGGGATAACTAGAGTGTCTACAAGATGGATTTTTATAGCGGCTTGTGGTTGAGCCCACTAGGGGATCAGTTATTCTGGATTAGGCGTTGTGCAATGAACCAGCATTGATTGGAGAGTTTAAGGTAAAAGAACCCTCAGTGGAAAGTGATTATAATATGATTGAATTCACCTTGAAATTTGAAAAGGAGAAGCTAAAGTCAGATGTATCAGTATTACAGTGGAGTAAAGGGAATTACGGAAGCATGGGAGAGGAGTTGGCCAGGATTGATTGGAAAAGAACACTGGCAGGGATGACGGCCGAACAGAAATGGCTAGAATTTCTGGAAGCCATTTGGAAGGCACAGGATATATACATCACAAAGAGGAAGAAGTATTCCAAAGAAAAGGTAACATAACTGTGGCTAACAAGAGAAGTCAAAACCAGCATAAAAGCCAAAGAGAGGGTATATAATAGAGCAAAACTTAATGGAGAGTTATAGGATTAAGAAGCTTTTAAAAATCAGCAGAAGGAATCTAAAAATGTCATTAAGAAGATAAAGATGAAATACGAAAGGAAGCTAGCCAATAATATTAAAGAGGCCACCAAAAATTTCCTCAAATACATAAAGTCTAAAAAGGGAGGCTAAAGTGGATATCAGACCACTAGAAAACAATGCTGGAGAGGTAGTTATGGGGATGACGAAATAGCGGATGAACTGAATAAGTATTTTGCACCAGTTGTCATTGTGGCAGACACTAGCAGTATAGTAGTAGTTGTAGGTGTCAGGGTCATGAAGAGTGTGAAGTTACCATCACTGGAGAGAAGGTTCTTGGGAAACTGAAAGGTCGGAAGGTAGGTAAGTCACCTGGACCAGATAGTGTATACACCAGAGTTTTAAAAGAGGTGACTGAAGAGATCTTGGAGGCAATAGTAATGATCTGTCAAGAATTACTAGATTCTTGAATGGTTCTGGAAAACTGGAAAATTGCAAATGTCACTCTGCTCTTCAAGAAGGGAGAGAGGCAGAAGAAAATAAACTATAGGCCAATCACAAACAAGAGAAAGTCTGCAGATACAGGTTTCCCCTGCCGTTCGAAGGTACAGCGTTCCTATGAAATGGTTTGTAAGCCGGAATGTCGTAAAGCAAAGAAGCAATTACCATTTACTTATATGGGAAAAAATTTATGAACGTTCGCAGACCCAAAAATAACCTACCAAATCATGCCAAATAATACATAAAATCTAAAATAACAGTAACATATAGTAAAAGCAGGAATAATATGATAAATACACAGCCTATATAAAATAGAAATACTTCTCTACAATCATTGCCGTGCTGATCTCCGTAGTGAAAATCTCACGCAAACACTCTCGGCAGAAACACTCTCTCCAGTAACCTTTAAGCTATGAAGCTGCTAAATCATACCAAATAACGCATAAAAATACACAGCCGATATAAAGTAGAAATACTTCTCTACAATCGTTGCCGCGCTGTACTCCGTAGCGAAAATCTCACGCAAGCACTCTCAGCAGAAACACTCTCTCCAGTAACCTTTAAGCTATGAAGCTGCCAAATCATACCAAATAACGCATAAAAATACACAGCCAATATAAAGTAGAAATAATGTATGGACAGTGTAGTATCACTTACTGGAATTGGGAAGACAGCGCCAAGCACACTGATGATGGTGTGTTAGGCTGAGTCGTCGGAGGTTGGGGTGGTGCAGTGGCCCCCACCATCCAGGCTGCCGACCGATACATTGCCGCAAAGCATGCGGGGGTACAGCGGTAGCTGGGACGCACCCAGCACATCTTTAAGAAAAAAGCCGAAATAAACAAGCTAATTAATTCGGTGCCGCCCAGCAAGTAAATTTCGACCCAGATCAGAGGCGACACAATCAGCAATCGCCTCTGCTCTGGGACGACATTTACGTGCTGGGCGGCACCTAATTAATTAGCTTGTTTATTTCAGCTTCTTTCTTAAAGATGTGCTGGGTGCATCCCAGCTACCGCTTCAATATATTGGTCCGCAGGTTGGGGTGGTGGGACACTGGGGTGTCATCTGATCGTCGTGTCTGTTTCCATCAGGGCAGGCAGATCATCTTCTTCTATGTCTACCTGCCTCGATGTCGAAGGTCGAGGTTCATCATCTGCTGTGGCTGATGTGGAAGGCTTGAAAAATGACAGTATGCTTGATTGCTTAGCCTCGCACATTTTTCTGTCATCTCATGCAGTTGCTTCACATTCAGTTCCTGGACAACTTCACTTTCGGTCTGATCATTACTGCATTCGATTTCAATTGTTATCCTTTCCTCTTGCAATTGCATCAGCTCTTCATCTATCAGTTCTTGGTCATGGAATGCCAAAACCTCTTCAACATCATCTTCGTCAGCTTCCACAAGTCAAACTCACTTTGTCCTTACTTCGTTCACCACGATCAAAATGCTTAATTGTGTCTAGTTTTACACTAAGTGTAAAATCCTTACAATCTCCTTTAGGCTTTTCCGATACCTTAGAACTCATCTTGCCAACAACTGCTCCCAGACACGTGTTTAGGCAATGCTGGCTAGAATGCAGTTCTGGGGGAGGAGCAGCTGCTCGGGGCACGTGCTGCCTTTTCTCGTAACAGTGGTAACACCTTCTGTTAGCAAAAACAGGTAACTAATGTAGGTCTTTCGTAACAGTGAGGTTTCGTAAAGTGAACGTTCGAAAAGCGGGGGACATCTGTAATGGAAATTCAAGCAGCACACACAAAATGCTGGAGGAAATCAGCAGGCCAAGCAGCATCTATGGAAATGAGTATAGTCAACATTTGGGCAGAGACTATAGGCCAGTTAGTTTGAACTCAGTGATTAGGAAGATCCTGGAGTTGATCATCAAGGATGAGGTCTCAGGGTACTTGGAGGCACACGATAAAATAGGCAGTGGTCAGCATGAATTTCCCAAGGGAAATTCCTGGCTAACAAATCTGTTAGAATGCCTTGAAGTGTTATGTCATCAGCAAAAATGAATGTAGAATAGAGTCAAGTTTTATAAACAAACATAAACATTTATTAAACTCTGCTCAACACTAGTGAAAAGTAAACAAGTGACTAACTTAACCAGAAGTTAACTGCTATACGGCATTTAACAAACAGCCAAACTCTGGAACAGTTCTTAAAGTGGTAAATTCGAACATAGTCTTAAAGTGGTTATCTCAAACTCAAAAGTCCAAGTGATCTATACAGTCAGTAAGGAGAGACTTCCCTGAAAACTGATTTCTTTGAAGACATGACATTACTGCTGGTCCCAGCTGAGAAATGCCTTGTCCTAAGAATTCACGACGAAGGAAATAAAATGGCTTAAAGTAACTGACCTTTCTCCTGGAGGGTAAACAGTGCACAAACCTTCCTAATCTTGCAGGGGTTATCTCAGATGCAGGCCACTATTCCTGAACGAAGATTCAATAAGGTCGATCCTTTATAAAACCACCAAATGACACGAACTTTATTCAATCCTTCGGGTTCCCATACTTTAGTAAGGTCTTCACTCTCCAATACTAGACTTTAAAGGTAAATCAAAGGTGCAACAAACAAAAACTGGCAGTGATTGGCGAAACTGCTGGTGCAACGTGTTTGTACCTTACAATAGAAAGTAAAACTCCACTTCAAATCGAAACTGCGCCACGAGCTGAATACACAGCACAACAAAGTAATTAACGAATTATCTGATGAATTAACTGCGTGACCACAGGGGATTCCCCTTTATATACCTGTTGGGAATATGCCATCGCGTGACCTCACACCGGCAGGAGAATTACATCATCCCACCATCACAAGACCATTATATCATGCTCACAAGATACTCAATTACATCATGGTCATAAGACAGTCACAAGATACCCACGAGGTATGTAACAGAAGAAACAACAAGGAGGATAGACAAAGGGGAATTGGTTGATGCTCATACTTGGATTTTCAGAAGGTCTTTCACAAGGTGTCACTCATGAGACTGCTTAACAAGCTATACACCCATGATATTACAGGAAAGATTCTAGCATGGATAAAGGAGTGGTTGATTAGCAGGAAGCAAAGAGTGGAAATAAAGGGAACCTTATCTGGTTGGCTGCCAGTGACCAGTGGTGTTCCACAGGGGTTTGTGTTGGGACTGATTCTTTTTATGTTATATGTCAGTGATTTGGATAATGGAATTGATGGCCTTATTGCAAAGTTTGTAGATGATATGTTGATAGGTGGAGGGGCAGCTGGTTTTGAGGAAGTAAAAAGGCTACAGAAAGACTTAGACAGATTAGGAGAATGGGTAAAGAAATGGCAGCTGAAATACAGTGTCAGGAAGTGTAAGGTCATGCACTTTGGTAGAAGAAATTAATAGATGGACTATTTTCTAAATGGAGAGAAAATACAAAAAAAAACTGAAGCACAAAGGGACTTCGGAGTCCTTGTGCAGGATTCCCTAAATGTTAATTTGCAGGTTGAATCTGTGGTAAGGAAGGCAAATGCAATGTTGGCACTCATTTCAAGAGGACTAGAATATCAAAGAAAGCATTTAATTATGAGACTTTATGAAGCATAAGCTAAGACATCACTTGGAGTATTGTGAACAGTTTTGGGCCCCTTATCTTAAAAAGGATGTGCTGAAACTGAAGAGGGTTCAAAGAAGGTTTACGAAAATGATTCCAGGATTGAAGGGTGTTTGATGGCTTTGGGCCTGTGTTCACTAGCATTCAGAAGAATGAGAGGTGACCTCACCGAAACCTATCGAATGGCAAGAGGCTTTAATAGAGTGGATGCACAGAGGATGTTTCCTATGGTGAGAGTACCTGAGACCAGAGGACACAGTCTCAGAAGAGAAGGGTGTCCTTTTAGAACAAAGATGAGGAGGAAGTTCTTTAACCAGAGAGTGGTGAATCTTTGGAATTCTTTGCCACAGGCAGCTGTGGAGGCCAAGCCTTTATATATTTAAGGCAGAGGTTGATAGATTCTTGAATGGTGAGGGAATGAAGGGATACAGGGAGAAGGCAGGAGACTGGGGCTGAGAGGAAAATTGGATCAGCCATGATGAAGTGGTGGAGCAGACTCAATGGGCCAGGTGGCCTGATTCTGTTCCTACATCTTATTGTCTTATGGACTTATCATCAGCTAGGCTAACCATTATTGCTTGATCCTGTTGGGGTAATGAAATATGCAAAGAACTGGTTAATGCTACCTGAATATACCACCAGGGTTGAAATATGTAAGGAGGTAGTTAAACAATTTTCTGGTTGACACATTAACCCTTCAATATTAGTTTCCAAGTTAACCAAAGGTCCACCCAGCATAATAGGTAAAGAAACAGGTTTTATCAATCTGTTTGCAAAATAAGTTGGGTTTCCACCGATAATTTCATTATATGGCTTTATGTGCAAAAGCTGACCTTAGGAACTTGAAGAAGTGATGCAAATTGTAACCAAGGTAATTAAATTTAATTCTGGGCATGCTTTGGAAAAAAGACAATTTCAGAATTTACTGAATGAAGTGACTACATTGTGCACAGAACTATTTATGTACAACAGTGTTTGTTGGCTTAGTAGAGATTCCGTCCTTAAATGATTGAGTATTTAGATGAAACATGCCAGTTTTTGATGAATGAAAAAAATTGTCAAAAATTATTTGTCATTGTGTGGATTTGTAAATTAATGTTTTTTTGCAGATTCCTCTACACATTTAAATGACATAAATATCAAATCACAGGAATCTGGTAAAGCACTTGATGTTATGTTTGATAATAAAAAGGCCTTTGAAATAAAATATGGTTTAAATATGACACCAAAATGGTGTTTTTAAATATTTCCAAATCTAAAGAAACGCATAGATATTGAAATTTCCCAAAAGACAGACATTCAAAACCTTCCAAAGCAATTTTTAATCATCATTAGTTCAACTACTGAACAATTTCCTTAACAATTTACTATATTCCAAGCCATGTGAAAAACTTGCAACGTTTGTAAAGTATGCAGACAATGTAGCAGTAGATGAACTGAATCCGGAAATTTTGCTGTTGATTAATTTAGAGAATTTTGAAATACAATTGATTGATTTACAAAGCAGCTCAAATTTAGAGGAAATAATCTGTCAATTTAAAAGCTGAAATGGAAAATATTGAAAGAGGTTGGCTAGTGATTAAGTCAAAGCATAAAAATCCAGACAATGAGGTTGTGAAACTCTGGAATCAATTCCTGAAACTTTTAACTGTCTGAAAAATCTTGCAATGGTAATATTAATAGTATCTTCATTGGCATGATTTTTCTGAGGCATTTTCAGTGATGAACTTGGTCAAGTCTAATTATAGGAGTAAGCTTACTGATGAAACTACTGCTTTGTGTATTACAAGCCAGATATAAAATATTTGTCATCATTAGTGAAACAACAATAGTGTTAATGGAGTAATGTGTAATTACTTTCCTATTCTTGACCTTTTATCAATGTACACCAAAACTTCTAATTTCAAGTTCACACTTTATGTTATATATGAGGTACCATAGCAGTACCCTTTAGAAATTATTTTTTTTTCACTTGTCTTTTTAAAAGATTAATAATCATTTGAACAGGTTTTCTAAAATGCTTCATTTATTTTGCTCTATCTTCATTATATTCTTATCAATAGTGTTACAATGAATTCACATAAATAAGCAACAGTACTCATCCTTTTTCCTTAAAAAAGGGTTGTAATTATTGTTACTAATTTATTAATCAATAATAATCTCTGCTCAAAGTTACCATGGCATGTAAGAGAATTTTTAGAAGATTATCAGCAACTTGGGCATATGCTCCCAAAAGATTTTCGACTGCTGCCATAGAATGACAAGAGTAGCTGTTTAGACTGGATTTTTGAGATAGTTATTGCCTGATACTTTAGTTGTGTGGATGTATTTTTGCCAAATATCACTCCATGCCTGAATGTTGTCAACCTGTTGCTGAGAGCAGGCATGGGCTACTCCGTTTGTCGAAGAATTATGAATGAATTAAATAGCTTGCAAACATGAAAAAATATTCCACTTTTAACCTCACGATGGAAGGAAAGCCAAAGTTAAGGATGCTCCCCCCCGCCGCCACCACCAACTGCTGCCGTAATATCCTGGGGTAAGAATGAGTGATTATTGTCGGGAAACTGCAGTCATCTTCTTTTGTGTGAGGTATGACTCCAACCATTAGTGTGTTTTCACTGTGGTGTCCTTTAACCAGTTTCACCAAGAGTCCTTGATGCTGCACTCAATCAAATGTTACTTGGATGTCGAGGTCAGTAACTCCCAGCTCATCCACTGAATTCAGTACACCTATCCATGTTTTAAGCCGGCTGGTAGCGTAGTTGCTTCAGCGCTGGACTTCGGAGCGGAGGCTTCCGAATTCAAATCCAGCTGGTTCCCTTGCATGCTTTCCATCTGTGCTGGCTTAACCGTTGAACTAACAACTCGGCCTCATAAAAATCAGAAAGCCTGCTAAAAAAAAAAACGCCATCATGATAGCGTCCCGATGACACCACCCGGAGTTAAGGGCTTTCTTCTTCATCATCATCCATGTTTTGGACTTGTGTAATGAGGTCCAGAGTGGAATGATTCTGGTGAACACAAAACAGCTATCCAGGAACACTTCTTTTTTGGGTGGATGAATGCAGCTTGGTAGCAAATGCAATGACGTTTTCCATTATGTAGCTGATGACTGAAATTAGACTAATTTGCTGATTTAATTTGACCCAATTTTCTGGTCAAAATGTACCAAGGCAATTTCCTTTAGTAATTGAAAAGAGGAAATTAAAACAAAACTATGAATGCTGTGAATCTGAAATAAAAAATGAGAATGGTGAAAGTACTCAGCAGGTCAGGTAGAATTTGCAGAGAGAGAAAAACAGAATTAGGAATGCGGCATTCTTATGAAAGGTCAAGGATTAGAAATGTAAACTCCAGATTTATCCTAGAGAGGCTGCTAACCTACTGAGCTAACCTCCTGTACATCAGTGAGGCTCGACATCAATGGGGGACTGCTTTATCGACCATCTCCACACCATCTGCCACAAATGGGACTTCCTGGTGGTGAAACATTCTAATTTCCATTCCCATTCCCATTCTGACATGTCAATCCATGGCCTCCTCTTGTGCCAAGATGAGGCCTCTCTCAGGATGGAGGAACAACATCTTATATTCTGCCTGAGTAGCCTCCGACCTGATGGCATGAATATCGATTTCTCCTTCTAGTACACAAATTTCTTCCCTCGCCCCCTCCTCTAATCTCTACTCTGACCTTTCACTTCTCACCTGACTATTACTTCCCCCTGGGTCCCCACTTACTTCCTTTCCTTGTATGGTCCACTCTCTTATCAGATTCCTTCTTTTCCAACCCTTGACCTTTCCCACCCACCTGGTTTCACCAGCATCTTCTAGCTAGCCTCTTTCCTCTCCTTCCACCTTTTCATTCTGGTACTGTATCTTCCCTCTTCCTTATCGGTCCTGAAGAAGGGTGTTGGCCTGAAACATCAATGTTTTACTCTTTTCCATAGATGCTGCCTGACCTACTGAGTTCCTCCAGCATTTTGTGTGTGTAACCTAATGAGTATTTCCAGAGTGGTAAATGAAATAGTACAGAGAGAAATTTCTAATTCTGGAGAGTGGGTCTTCAATGCCACAGCTAAGATATTGTCTGATCTCATTACCTTTGCTATATCCAGTACTCTTGTTTCTTGATATCATACATAGTGAATCAGGTTAGCTGAAGGACCGCTTTCTGTAATGGTGGAGGAAGCCGAGATGGAGTATCTAATCTGCACTTATATCCAAACATAGTTATGAATTTTTGGCTTTTGCCTTTAGCATTGGTGATAGGTTCTGTCATCACTGATGAAGGGGAAATGCTTGGAGTCTCTTGCTTAAGAGAACATAGTCACTGAATGTGTCAAGACCATGGAACTTTGATTTTTTCCATTGGTAGTGTTTCAAAAGGCTCACAAGCTCAAGTTTTCCAACCCTGTCATCACTGAGTCAATGAGGAATTCTCCAGAACTTGTTTTTGCTCACACTCTTTTGCCTGGGCTGCTCGTTCCGTGGAGACCAAGTTCACCTTGACTCTGAGTTTCCTCACCAATTGATTGTCTCCATATCTCTGTGCTCTCTCCCAATTTTCAGCTCACCACACATTAATGGGATCACCCAGGTGCACCTCCATACACTTTGATCCAAATGATGACGAGGAGGCATCTGGGGCATTGGGATATTCCAGCTTCCCATGAGTGCAGGCAGCCATTGAATGCACATCTGCTCATAAGGACTATCATTAATAATACAGATATTTTCCTCAACAAATGCTTTCATGTTTAGGGCGACCAAGGAGGCAGGCATTTTCCACAGCCAGCATAGTCTGGAGGGATAGATCCTAAAAGGCAAGTGATGCCATCTGCTTTCCTGTTTACTAATTCTTATTCACAATGCAACAACAGCTCTGTGCTGCAGCATTGTAAACCATATAAACAGCATATGTGTAGTATAAAATACCAGTGATCTTCTCATGAATGTGATCCTGGAATGAGATTATCAAGGGAAAGTCCTAGCAGCGTGTAGGATATAGACATTATTGTATGGACTGTAAGTGATATTATAACCATATAACAATTACAGCATGGAAACAGGCCATCTCGGCCCTTCTAGTCCATGCTGAACTCTTACTCTCACCTAGTCCGACTGACCTGCACTCAGCCCATAACCCTCCATTCCTTTCCTGTTCATATAGCTGTCCAATTTAACAACATCAAACCTACCTCAACCACTTCTGCTGGAAGGAAATTTTGATAAGGAATTTTTTTTTTTATAAGGAGCTTTGCCGGAATGAAAGGGACCCGCCACACCCAATGAACCTTAACATCAACATAGCCCAAGCATGCAGCTGTGTCAATCCACATGATATTTCCTTACAGATTTTTTCAAATGAAGGGATTTTTGATTGAGATATTGAACTACAGTTCACCCTGATATATATTGTGAGGACATGAAACTTATTTCTTGGATAAGTGGGGTTTCTCATACCTGGAGTGAATTGCTGAAGCCAGCTTTGCCAGTTTCTTCTACAAATGAACATACAGGGTCTCCATTTTCCCCTGCAGTACAGAGCCTCTCTCCTTCCTTCCACTTCACTATTAAGGTCTTCATGTCCCTTTCAGTGATGGTAGGTTTTCTCTCTTACCTCTTCTGTAACTTCTGCTTTCTCACTGGCAACCCTAATGTAGCTTGTTGTTGAATGAATGCATGTGTGGGGAGGGTACCTTCAAGGCAGGGGTTCCCAACCTGGGGTCCATGGACCCCTTGGTTAATGGTCAGGCACTGTGGCAAAAAATTAGGTTGGGAACCCCTGCTGACACCCTTCTCTGCTTGGTACATAGGAAATTGTCAAAAGCTGCATTCAGATAAGTTTGATTCCATTAGGAACTGTGTAAGTCCTGTTTTGCAGCAGGTTTCTGAGTGTTAGTTTCTAGTGTATTTTGAATCTGTTTCCAGTGTATTTTGGCTATTTTCATCATTGTTTGAAAGGGCATTAGTCTTTTATGCAGTGCAGTTTTAAAATGTCTAAGTAATGAAATATCAAATATCTAAATAGCATCCTTTAATATGATTGCCTGTACAGTAATGGAAATATGAAAATAAATGGAGTGACGTGTGATTTTCATTTGTAGCAAATGGAAGTGGAGTGCACATTAGCAATGTGCGCTATGAAGATACTGGAGCTTATACTTGCATTGCCAAGAATGATGCAGGAGTGGATGAAGACATCTCATCTCTTTTTGTGGAAGACTCAGCCAGAAAGACACGTATGTTAAATCTCTGACAGCATTCCTGTCATTTCTATAATCAGCATGAATTTTGTATGTTTCCAAGACTGTGAACGGATTCTGCTGTACTGTACATGATGTTCTTGTACAAACTGAAGTGCAAAAAAATCTAACCCATATCCTGCAATATTTATACTATGAAGTTAGTTTATTACTGGTAAGATTTATCACGTGTTCATACAATGTTCCAATGAGTAAGTAAAGCTCATCAAATATTTGCTACTAAGGTATGTTAAGAGAATGCTGATTGGAGAAATAAATAATTAGGATTGATTTCCAAATGTACTTTCATTTACTCAAAGTATACCAGAAAACAGAAGCAACGCTCAATTTAAGAAACATTGCTTACTAAAATGTGATAAAGAAGAAACATTTTACATTTGGAATGATTACTACATTTTCAAAAAGTTTATTAAATAAAGGTTTGATAATTGAATATTTTCTAATCAAGGTCCATCTGTACATTAAGTGGACACAATATTTCAAGAGAATTATTTTATTACATCAAGAGGATTGAATAGTGAAACTTGTGCAGAAGCACCACAAGCATCTCATTTTAAGGATAAAGAATAATGATTTCAAGGAACTAAGTGGCCAATTGGTTTAAAAAGCTTCTTTGAGACAGTCATCATTACACTTAGTTCAATTCTCAGAATTCCCAATAAAAGGGAATTAAAATGTACAGAACTATAATAGCCTGGAATCAAACCCAAATCCACTGTTTCATTGTAAATAGATGAAGATATTTCTTTGTGAAAGTTTCACTCAGAAAGACATGAATATTAATTCTTTGTAAACAACAGGAATTCTGCAGATGCTGGAAATTCAAGCAACACACATCAAAGTTGCTGGTGAACGCAGCAGGCCAGGCAGCATCTCTAGGAGGAGGTACAGTCAACGTTTCAGGCCGAGACCCTTCGTCAGGCTCCTGATGAAGGGTCTCGGCCTGAAACGTCGACTGTACCTCCTCCTAGAGATGCTGCCTGGCCTGCTGCATTCACCAGCAACTTTGATGTGTGTTGCATTAATTCTTTGTGGTCATTTTTATCAGTGTTACTTATCAGAATGAACTCTGTGCTTCCAAGAAAATGAATAGATGACGAAGTGCCTCTAAAGTTATGAGCAGCCACTGTACCACCATTGTTAACCCTTTACCGACCCAATGAGTCTCCAAATGCTTCAGTACCAAGATCATATGTAGGTGCTGCTAAGTAGACCACACTTGTTCACCTAAGGTAGGGGTTCCCAACCTCTTTTATGCCATGGACCAATAACATTTAGCAAGTGGTCTGTAGACCACAGGTTGGGAACCTCTAACCCCTCATGTATGTTCTTAATGTAATGCCTTGGTTAAGGTCTCTACTGCTATGCTGTGAAGTATTTTTATTTTAGCAGTTTTCTGCAAAACAGTGTGTCCTGCTAGTAAGAGTGTTTTGGCTTTGACTAAAGATAAGGAGCCATGTTGTCCAACTTAGGAACTTTGCGTCAGCCAATTCGGGTTGTCTTGGTACATCCGGTAAATTTCAGCCCAGTGGAATGACAAGGAACACTTGAGAGGGCTGAGTGAAGGGCAGTTGTCTGGTTTGGGGTCTTTGGCAGGAGCTACGGAATGGGGCACAAGTGAAGATGCAGATTGCCGCTCGAAGGAGGGACCCTGTTGTAAAATGTGCTTTATGTAGATGAATGGTTCTAAGGAGGTAGTGCCAATACTCCTGAATTGATGTCTTTAACACAGAATGTGGGTTCAGTGCATGAGTAAAGCAATATACCCGAATATTCCAGAAACGAGTTCCAATGCTTATGTGTGCATTGGACTCATTTAACTGTTATGGGCCCTTTTATCTTGCTTTTCTGTTAACTGTTTGATAAAGTTGAAAAATTGGTAAATATCCTTTCATTATAGTTTTATGCTGGTGTACGTTCTGTCATTTCTTGGTGACTGATAATTATGTGTGAGCATTATTTACACAGTATTCATGACAATCAATGTTCCTTTATTGGAAAATCCTGACTTTCCAGCTTCATTGAACCTCATATCATACCAACCCTAGATGTATATAGTTTATGAAAGGTGGCCTCCTCACTGCTGAGTCACGTGGCTGTTAGCAGAGTTAGTTAAAGAACCAAGATTGTAAACAAGCCTCAGTGAGAGGGTTGCATTAGTTCTTACCCCCAACCCAGGGAATAGTTCTTATTCACCCCTCGTGTATGTTCTTTGTTTTACTTTTAGAGAGACGTGCAAGCATCATGGTGGTGTAATGACATATGCCATGCACGTATGTTTACGTATGACCCATAATGAATTATTTAAACAACAAAGAATGTTTAATCAAACAATATATTTACAATATTACTTAAATATTACTGAAATATTAAAAACATAATGCTCCTCTCTGCTTAGCTATAAACGCTAGCTCAATATAAAATCCATCTTTACTTGTATACATATATATATATATATACACACACACACTTTTTTTGTGTGTTCATCCATCGTCGACGTCGATGAGGACCTCGACACCATTATGACAGTGCCGAGACTAGAGCATGATTTGGATTTAATTGAGGGAGAGTTGCGCAGCATCAGCCTCACTCTTTCTTCCCAATTCCCATCTGGATCCAGTGGCAAGACAGAGTTGAGAGGGCTGGAGATAGAAACATAGAAACATAGAAATGGGACTAGGTGCAGTGGATGACCAGGACGTCTTCTGTGTCTTGTACTGCTCTATACGTTCCACGACGCTTGCAGAGACCACCTTCTTGACTGTTGGACCTTCCATTGGTCTCGTCCGCTCAATCCGCCGGAATCTGTCTTCACGTGCATGCAAGCAAACACACACACACACACACACTATACTAATGTAATCTATATTTTAAAAATCTGCTATATAGACATACACAGTTGCGGAAGATATCTTTCTCTTGTGAGATAACATCTTTCCTGACAAGGGGGAAGGAGGTCACTCTGCTTGGCAGGCAAGATGTGGCTATGAAACAATCTCAGGTTCTAGGACATTCTCTATGGTGCTTGTAGGAGTTGACTCTGGGACTGCAGGGAACAGTTCTGACAGCTCTGGACACCTTCCTTCTCTGACAATTGACTCTGCGCCTCACCAATGATCAATGCATCATCTCCAGATGATATCAGATGCAATCTCTGCTGTGTAGGAGAGTGTCCTTAATCTTTCCGATTACCAATTTTTGATCATCTCTGTAGTCCCTTGCCAGGAGTGAAACATCAAATTTCATTGTTTGAGGGGTTCTCAATATGTCTCAGTTCTTTGTCCTATATACTCCTTCTGAGACTGGGTTTGAGGAGATCCAAGCATGGGCGTAAGGGATGGCCCAGGAACAGTACAGTGGGTGAGTTGTTGGTTGAGGAGTGCGCTGCATTATGATATGTGAGGAAGAAATTGGCGAGGTTCTGATTCAGTGTCGGTGTAAAGTGTTCTGTGGACATTGCTCGCAGTGCTTTCCTTAAACTCTGGACAAACCTTTCTGCCAAGACATTTGTAGCTGATTGGTACAGTGGAGATGTAATTTGTCATATTCAATTCATTTTCAGGAATTACTGAAGCTATTCCACCACAAACTGGTGTATTGTCACTGACTGAATGCTCTGGAACCCCAGTCCTTGCAAAGAGGCTGTAGTGGAGTCTATTGGGAAATCTCCTGGCCACATTGTAGCTGCATCCACTACTACTAAGAAATTTCTGCCCATGAATAGCAAAATCCACATTAATCCTCTGCCAGGGCAATCCAGGCCATTATCAGGGATGGAGACACGTTACTCTTGGCATCTTCTGGACACGTTGGCATCCCAAACAGAACATGGCAAGTTGCTTGATCTGCTGATCAATCCAGGCCACCAGACAAAACTTCAAGCCAAAGCTTTCATTTTAACCACACCTGGCAGGTAGTTCCTCCAATATTTTAGCTCTCAGCTTTTGCCTGATGCCGGCTCCCTAGGCCTGAGTCGATGTAGTAATTGGATAGTAAAGCAACTCTCATTCCCCAAATAAGGCGACCTCTATCAAAGTCAAATCAATCCAGTGCTGGTTAAAATAGGGGAACAGGAATTTCCATTGCACATTCCAGCCATTTTGGATGGCCATGTAGACATGAGACAGAATGGGATGTTTCCTGGTTTTCCTCTGGATCATCTCTGCCATAATAGGGAGATTTTGGATTTCCATTGGGGAGAATACGTCCAGAGGTGTGTTCTCTTTTGTAACTTTTTTCAGTTATTTCCTTCTCCAAGGATGAACAGGAAAATTAATCAACATTTTCATAATTAGTAGTCCTCTTGAATTTGAACTTGTAATTGTTTCCTCTAAGAAACAGAGCCCGTCTATACATTCATTTGGCTGGTGTTAAAGGAACACCCCTCTGTGGATTGAAAATGGACACTAGTGGTTGATGATCAGTAACAAAGGTAAATTCTCTCCCATTCAAGTACTGGTTAAAATGTTTTACACCCCAAAGCAGACTCAAAGCCTTTCTGTCAAGCCGTGCGTAAATTTTCTCTGCAATAATAAGTGAACATGTGCAAAGGGTATGGGGAGTTCACTTCCATCACTCATAACGTATGATATGACGGCACCTATACCATAATGAATTCAAGGGGTAGGACAGGATAGCCAGGTTTGACAGGAACCTGTTATAGTAGCTGACAGATCCCGAAAAAGGACAGCAATTGAGACATGTCCTTTGTCCTTGGGGTATCCACCACCACTTGAATTTTCTCAGCACACTTGTGTAATCCTTGTGCAACAGTAGAATCAACACAGTCACTGATGCTTGGTTTAAAGAATTCACATTTGTTGCATCATGCTCTAAGTCAATAATCTTCTGATATTTTTAGCACTGTCCTGAGATTTTGGAGATGTTCCTTGTCATCCTCACCAGTAACAATGATGTTATCCAGGTAACACTGAGTGCTTGGACGGTCTTGCAGTACCTTGTCCATAGCTTTACACCAGAGTGCAGATGCAGATAATGCTACAGAAATAAGCCTATTATAATGATAAAACCCTTTGTGAGTGTTCATGGTCAGAAACACTTTGGACTCTTCTTCCATCTCTATCTGTAGGTTGTTCTCAGCTAAGCCCACTCTGCTGAATTGCTTTTCTCCAGAAAGGTTTGCAAAGACATCCTCAATCCTGGGCAGATGGTATTGAACCACTTTCAGTACTGGGTTGATGGTGTGCTGAATAACACTGAAGGTCCTGACCAACTCGTTCTTCTTGACTACTGGGACCACCAGTGTTGCCCATGGGTTTTAATCAGTCTTTGAAAGAATTCCTTCAGCCTCCATGCAATCTAGCTCACTGGCTACTTTTTCACAGACCAAATGGGCTTCGTAAAACTTGGTTATGGCATTTTCATTTTAACACTATTTCCACTTGATATTTTTGAGTTTTCTAATTCTATCCTAGAAGATTATTGTGGCATCATCCAGTACCTTTTAAATTTTGCTTTCAGTTGCCTCTATTGCAGGGAACGTGACATGCAAATAGTGGATGGATTTCCAATTAAGTTGTAGTTTTCTCAGTCAATCATATCACCACAATGCTGGCCCTCCTGTTTTTACCATATACAAGCCTAATGTGGCTTGTTCATTGTTGTATTTCACTGTTACAAATGCCATTATCTCTTTTCCAGGATCAGTCCTTCATTGGATATCTGTAGGCTTCAGTTCAGTATCTTTGAAATGCTGTTCAAACTTATTTTGTGGAATGACTGAAATAGCTGAGCCAGTATCGAATTTCATTTCAAATAATTTGCCATTCACTTCTGGTGTAAGCCAAATTGCTTGTCTAATGTTAGTTCTGTGTCACTCTCATCATTAACAGATTTTTCATCAACAGCATACAAATTAATGCTCTTTTTGAATCTGCAACTTGACTTTTTACCTTTTTCTCTTCCCCGTGCAGTCCATTTATTTTTGTCTGCCCACAGTCCTGAAGAAAGGTGACATCACAACATCAACTGTTTGTTCATTTCAATGGATGCTGCCTGGCCTGCTGAGTTTCTCCACAGTTTTGTATATGTTGCTTAGTATTTCCAGCATCTGCAGAATTCCTTTTTAAATATTCTATTTTAACATAGAAACATAGAAAATAGGTGCAGGAGTAGGCCATTCGGCCCTTCGAGCCTGCACCGCCATTTATTATGATCATGGCTGATCATCCAACTCAGAACCCTGCCCCAGCCTTCCCTCCATACCCCCTGATCCCCATAGCCACAAGGGCCATATCTAACTCCCTCTTAAATATAGCCAATGAACTGGCCTCAACTGTTTCCTGTGGCAGAGAATTCCACAGATTCACCACTCTCTGTGTGAAGAAGTTTTTCCTAATCTCGGTCCTAAAAGGCTTCCCCTTTATCCTCAAACTGTGACCCCTTGTTCTGGACTTCCCCAACATCGGGAACAATCTTCCTGCATCTAGCCTGTCCAATCCCTTTAGGATTTTATACGTTTCAATCAGATCCCTCCTCAGTCTTCTAAATTCCAATGAGTACAAGCCCTGTTCATCCAGTCTTTCTTCTTATGAAAGTCCTGCCATCCCAGGAATCAATCTGGTGAACCTTCTTTGTACTCCCTCTATGGCAAGGATGTCTTTCCTCAGATTAGGGGACCAAAACTGCACACAATACTCCAGGTGTGGTCTCACCAAGGCCTTGTACAACTGCAGTAGTACCTCCCTGCTCCTGTACTCGAATCCTCTCGCTATAAATGCCAGCATACCATTCACCTTTTTCACCGCCTGCTGTACCTGCATGCCCACTTTCAATGACTGGTGTATAATGATACTCAGGTCTCGTTGCACCTCCCATTTTCCTAATAGGCCACCATTCAGATAATAATGTTTTCCTATTTTTGCCACCAAAGTGGATAACTTCACATTTATGCACATTAAATTGCATCTGCCATGAATTTGCCCACTCACCCAACCTATCCAAGTCACTCTGCATCCTCTTAGCATGTAATTTTGTTACATTTTTTGCAAGTTTCGCCTTTATAGCTGTATTGCTCTGGTGTATGTGAGCCCCAGCCACAACAGTAACACAATTTGTTCAGCCAGGCTGATTTATGTTCAGTCATTAAAATTTTGCTCATGCTCACCTTCATTCCCGACTGCAAGTCAAATGTGTCTCTGACTAGTTTCCATTGATAAGCTATTTCAAATGCTCTTCTAAATGCTTCAGCAAGGAGCCATTTTTGAATGTTTTCTTGTAAGATTCTAGAAACTAAACAGTCTTTCAGTGCTTCATTAAATCTGTCATGGACCTGAAAATGCTCAAAAACTACTTCAATTCAGCTATATGCAGTGAAATGTATCTTCCTTTTGATTCTACCTCTAAAATCAAAAGCTTTCAGCAGTCATCAATGGTTTCAGTTCTAAGTGTTCCTGCATGACTTTCATGATATCAACAAAGCTCATTTTGGTGTGTTTTGTTGGACCAGTTAAACTCCTAAGCAAACTGTATGCTTTTCAATGGAATGCTTTCAGCAAGACTGATTTTTGTTTCTCATTGGCTACTCAATTTGTTTTAAAAAGATCTGTTCAATTTCTTCTGAATACAAAATCCAGTTATCCCTTGTGCAATCAATCACAACCATTTCTATGTTTCTTTTAATTTATGATTATCACCCAGTACTCTCAGTTTATAAATCTGTGCATTTGTCCATTTTCTGCCTGCGTTAAAGTCAAACATCTCCGACTGCTCCCAAAGAAGCACTTGCTGCACCATGTTTTTTCTTGACAGTTTCTCACTGCGCTTTTCTTTAGCTTGAAAGTCTCGCTGTACTTCAACAAGTCTATAGTCATCTGGGATTCATTTAAAACTCCGCCATCATCACTGTTATATTTTGTAACTCCAAAACAGAAAGAACTAACAAAAAGAAAAACATGGAGCTGGGATAACTCATATACATTCTTAGCTTTACTTTAATTGAGGCAAGAGTACATGACTTGGCTTTGTGATTACATATGTCATGCATGTACCTTTACATATAACCCATTATAAATTATTTAAACAACAAAGATTGCTTGATCAAATAATATATTTGCAATATTACTCAAATATTATTAACAAATATTAAATACACTACAGAGGAAGGCAGTGAAGGGGAGAAGTTGGGAAGAGGGTAGGTGAGAGAGGCAATTGAGAAAGGTAGAGGAAGGGTGGAGACAGAGGGGTGATGCAGAGGGATGGGAAGGAAGTGTGTGGGAAGGAGAGGGCAAGTGCTAGAGTGAGAATAGGGCTAAATAGAAGAGAAACAGGAGATGGGAGGAAAGAGAGGAGTAAGTAGAAGTGGACTGGAAGAGGAAAAACATCCGAGAAAGAGGGAGGGAGGGATGGAGGGAGCTTTCATGTTGTGGAACAAGGTTGGTGGGAAAGAGAGGTTGAAATAGAGGGGTTGGAGTGAGGAAGGGAAGTGGGAGTGAGAGAAGGAAATGGAGAATAAGTAATTATTGGGCAAGGGAGAGAAATGAGGGTAGGAACAAGGAGGGTCTTGCAACAATGGTGTAAGAGATGATTGCGGTGACGTTACACTGATGTTGCTTAGATTACACTGTAATATATTAACTGTATTTGTGAAGGAAGCAAATGAAACTAATTTCTACAAACCTCTGTTCATCAACTATTCAAAATTCAGTATTTATTTTCCCATTATTTTGCATTATTCATGTATTTCAGAATTTACTAGGGGTTGGAAGCAATCTATGCAGGGTTGAATACTCTTGTGTGCATGTTGGGCATAAAATGCGTTGGCCGAACTCAACGGAAACTGACAAGGTATCATTCATCAGGAAGTCAGAAGCTATGACCATGGGTCTTACATCTCCTATTTTCACAAAGAAGGCAAAACCAATGCCTCTGATTGGAGTCAAGCTGCTGGGTAAAAGTGCTGTCTTATCCTAATGGTGTGCTGAGGCAACATGCATCTTTATATTTTATACTTTATTGTCGCCAAACAATTGATACTAGAGCACACAATCATCACAGCGATATTTGATTCTGCACTTCACGCTCCTTGGAGTACAAATTGATAGTAAATATTAAAAATTTAAATTATAAATCATAAATAGAAAATAGAAAAATGGAAAGTAAAGTAGTGCAAAAAAACCGAGAGGCAGGTCCAGATATTTGGAGGGTACAGCCCAGATCTGGGTCAGGATCCGTTCAGCAGTCTTATCACAGTTGGAAAGAAGCTGTTCCCAAATCTGGCTGTACGAGTCTTCAGCTCCTAAACCTTCTCCCGGAGAGAAAAGGGATGAAAAGTGTGTTGGCTGGGTGGGTTGTGTCCTTGATTATCCTGGCAGCACTGCTCCAACAGCGTGCGGTGTAAAGTGAGTCCAAGGGCGGAAGATTGGTTTGTGTGTTGTGCTGGGCTGAGTTCACAATCTTCTGCAGCTTCTTCCAGTCTTGGACAGGACAACTTCCATACCAAGTTGTGATGCACCCTAGAAGAATGCTTTCTATGGTGCAGCTATAAAAATTAGTGAGGGTTTTAGGGGACAGGCCAAATTTCTTTAGTTTTCTCAGGAAGTAAAGGCGCTGGTGGGCTTTCTTGGCAGTGAACTCTGCTTGGTTGGACCAAGTCAGGCCATTTGTGATATTGACCCCGAGGAACTTAAAGCTTTTGACCTGTTCCACTTGCGAACCACCAATGTAAATGGGGTTGTACGGTCTGCTACTCCTTCTGAAGTCAACAACCAATTCCTTCAACTTGCTGACATTGAGGGATAGGTTATTGTCTTCACACCATGCCACCAGGTTCTTAATTTCCTCTCAAACTCATCATTACCGAGATACGGCTTACAATTGTGGTGTCATCAGCAAACTTATTCTCATAAGGCGCTGGCTGGGAACGGACCCAAGTACAAGACACAGACACTGAAGTACTAGGGACAGGACTAGGATACAGGGCGATGGCAAAGACATGGACAGGAAAACCAAGAACCTGGAACAGGACTGGACAAGAGAGCTAGGAGCCCGGGCTTGGACTCCGAGCCAGAGACTGGACAAGGACCCAGTACCTGGGTCTTGCCTCTGGCTCGGACCCCAGAGCTAGGCAAGGATGAGGCTAGGCTGGCAGGCAGGACGAGGCCGGAGTCTTCGGGCTTGAGGCTAGAGACTTGAGGCGAGGCTTGGCAGGAGGCTGGAGACTTGAGACTTGAGGTGAGGCTTGGCAGGAGGCTGGAGGCAGGAGACTTGAGGCAAGGCTTGGCAGGAGGCTGGAGGCAGGAGACTTGAGGCGAGGCGAGGCTGGAGGCTGGAGGCAGGAGACTTGAGGCAAGGCGAGGCTGGAGGATGGAGGCAGGAGATTGGAAGCTCCTCCTGGGCAGGGCACGGAACTCCACCCGATGGAGGCAAGGGACTGGAAGGGACAAAACCAAGCACAGGTAACGGCAAGACGGCCTGGATTACCCGACGGAGGCAAAGGACAGGAAGGGACAGAACCAACCGTAGGTAACAACAAGTTGGCCTGGCTTACCCGACGGAGGCAAGGGACAGGAAGGGAGCTAGTTACGGGGTGGCTGCAGGACAAGACAGCAAGACAAGGCAAGGCTTCAGGCAATGCAAGGCAAGACAGAACTTCAGGCGAGGCGAGAGTTACCAGCAAGACAAGGCAGGGCTTCAGGCGAGGAAACAGAAGGCAGAGGAAGGGATACAAGGAGTAAGGACAAGAACGATCCAGCAGCCATACCCTGGTCTCTGAAGGTATTTATGCAGCCAGCCCTAACGAGCATCAGCTGCCTCAATTAGAGCTCAACAAGAACAGAAACAGGGTACACAGGAAAACCTGGAGCAAGGGTCGATGGACTGGACTGTGAACCAGAATGCGGACTTCCTGGACCAGACCATGGCACTTATATATTAAGTTCAATGGAGACTTGGCAACACAATATGGGTGTACAGTGAGTACAGCAGGGGGCTGAGTACACAGCCTTGTGGGGCACCGGTGCTCAGAGTGATTGTAGAGGAGAGCTTGTCCCCTATTTTTACAGCCTGGGTCCTGTCTGTGAGGAAGTTGAAGATCCAGCTGCAGATCTGAGTGCTAAGGCCCAGGTTCCGGAGCTTAGGAATCAGTTTATTTGGAAAGATGATATTAAAATCAGAGTTGTAGTCAATGAAAAGGAGCCTTACATTTGCATCTTTATTCTCTAGGTGTTCTAAGGTGGAATGCAGGGCCAGAGAGATGGCATCTGCTGTGAAAATGGACTCTGTTGTTTTTGGCCTGAATCACCATGTTAAAATCAGGAGAGTCAGTGGGCTCTTGCTGACATTAGGACAGGATATTAACCATGGAAGTTTTCAAAGTCTGTCATTTTAGTTTCTTTAAAATGGTAGGAGTCTGCAAGATGGCTCAAATGGAATGCTGCAGCATCATGTAAGACTGAGAAATATTTGGTGCTGTGTATCTCTCAGGTATAGGAGGGTCATCAGGGAGTGCCGATGCCTCATGTTTACATCTAATATTCCTGCAATAATAGGACATGTCCTTCCCTTATTGGAGCCCATAGTAGAGTAGAGAATTCTATTGGTATTCCTCACCGAATGTTGGGTGTCAATCAAAGTCTGTGTTTTTATCCGTAATGATGTAGGAGCAAAAATTAAAGTGATAGGCAGATATGTACAGAAACAAGCTCTTTAGCCTACTGAGTCCACACATTTAGACTACACCAGTACCAATCCAGTTTTATTCTTCTCACTTCCCCTTCTCCCTACAACACGATGCTGTCGTCCTTCCCGGCATAACCCCAGCTCCCACTACCACCAACACCAGATTCTACCACTCACTAGGAGCAAGTTGTGTTGGCCAATTAATGTTTTAACCCACATGGCTTTGACTAAGGGTAAAAAACTGGAACACATGGGGGGACATCTATGTGGTCACAGCGGGATAATTTGAACTTGACACTGGTTGTACAGGTGATCAGGACGGAATCCATCTTGCTGGACCTGTGAAACAGAAACCCTATTCACAGAATCACTGTGCCCCCACTGACTGCACCTAGTGGGCTGTGGTTCGCTGAGGCGTTCGTATCACATCAAAACTGAATTGTAAATCAAATTATATTAATTATGTTAAACTAATCCTACCAAAAATTGTAGAATCTATAGAAATATTGTTTTGAATATTCTATATTGGTAGTGCAAAACATCTTTAAAATGTATATCCAAATTGAAAGAAATGAAATGCTTTCACAGTTACTTCAAGTGTAAGAGCTGTACAGCCCTTGAGAATGTTTGTTGTGTGAATTAATAGAGCTTCATTGTAAGATGCTTTAAGAGATCTGGTACAGCCCTAGAATTTCAGTAAGGAGGAATAGTAACACTTCAGAACCACTCCTGTAGAAACCTAAATGTTTTAATGAACACTATAGCAATCAACGCTTAATAACTTTGTGAAAAATGAATGAAAGGTTATTTCCATAAAACAGACTGACTTCACTATCCATTTCATAGTGCAAAGGCAATAGAATTATAGATGGTGCAGGAAACCATGTGTTCCCTTTTGCACTGCTGTTTCTTCATCTCTATGAAGGTTAAAGGATTTATTTGCTTTTGCAACAAACCCAATTCCTTATTTATTGTAGACAAAGTGCAATGGATTTAATTAACCTGGCATAGGTTTGTTTTCCTCTGTGTTTGAGAGTAAACAATTTCCTGGGAAAAGTGAGTGGATTAGATAGCTGGAATAAAGGTGATCTGATTTCCCGATCTACTTGAGACATAGATGTGTTTGCCCCCATCCTATGTCCTGCTGCAACATCCAAGGAGGATCGAGAGATTAATTTCAAGAATATGTTCATCTTGGGAGTAAAAGTGATAAATATATTTATAAGCTAAGATGAAGATCACTTTAAAATAATTGGGAATGTAAACAATTGCATGGAGTAGCCAGTTTGATATTTAAATTCTCTTGACTTCAGTTTCCCAAAAGCAGATAAAAATTCAGATAAAAGGTATTCTTCATCAGCCAGCCATTTAAAGGAGCACTTGAAAAATTATGTGCTGTTCAATCCTCAATTTTTATTCTTGGAAAAGTGATTTTTAATTCATTTTTCCAGATGCAGGTGGTGCTTGCTAGACCAGCCTCTCTCTGTCTGATAATCCCATGGAAACAGATGCTGAAACAAATGAACACAAGAAAATACAAGCAGAAGTAGGCCATCCAGCCTCTCAAACTTTTCCCACAGTTCAATGCAGATCTATGCCAACTTGCTCATCCAATGGAAACAGACAGGGGCCTCACTCCATCTCCCTATCAGATGGAAACAGGAAGGAAACTCAATCCACCTGCTCATTCCATTGAAATTTAGACCTATGGGCATCAATAGGATTCTGCTTAAAAATGTGAAATCAATAATGACTAGATGTTGTGCTGTAGAGTCTGATCAGCACTAATTAAAGGTACTGTTGCACCTTTCGCCAGAGCCAAGACACATACGATTTTTTATGGTACAGATGTTCTTCCTGTTCTTACAAAGTTTATTCTGCCCATGTTCTGAGAACGCCATAAGTATTTCCCAGTGATGCCTCGCCTTTACCTTAATTGACAGAGTTTCACAAAGTTCCCCAGAATTCCCACATACACTTTGAAAGATACTATATTAAAAATTTCTATATCACTACTTGCTCCCTTAAAGTACCACCCAAAAGAGTTTATGGACATTAAGTTACTTTAAAAGTGTTAGCACTGTTGAAATATTTGACAGTTGAATTGCACACAGAAGGTTCCCACAATGATGTGAAAATAATCATATAATACGCATTTTAATGATGCTGATTGTGATATCAAGATTGGCTAGAAGACTTGGGATAACTGTTCCATGCAAATTATCAGAGCTTGTATAACCTGATAACACCAGGGATCTGAATTAACATAAAGTTGAAAGAGCAAATGATGTAAACAGTCAGAAGATAAGGTGACGTCTGTTAATTCCTGGGGTCAAAGATCCCTCATCAGAATTCAGGAAAGGGGCTCTGGTACTAAGCGTTAACTTAAGTTCTCATACCACAGATGCCACCTAATCTATAATGTGGTCTATGAGCTTTTGTTTCTGCTTCAGTCTGTGAATGCCTGCAAGATAATGAATCGCAAGGTAGTATAAGATGACGTATACGTACTTTGATAATAAATTTACTTTAAACTTTAAATTTAAATTTAGACTTCCAGCACCTACAGTTTTTTTTTTAATTTTTAATTCCCTCATCTAATATATCATCTAAAAGGCAGCCTAAATTGTAGTCGCAATTTCTCTGTAGATGGACTTGCATCTCCAGCTTTCAGACTATATAAAAAAATTACAGGTGTTGTTAACTAAACCAAAGCATCAATAGATAAGGAGCCTGTGGAAATTCCACTATCATAAGATGGGTCATACTGAAATTCTGTTTCATGGCTTTATAAAGTCATTTAAGTAGCCCTTTTGACATCAAAGAATACGTTCAACTTTTCAAGTAAATCTACAGTATGTTAGTATAGAGCATGTTATAAGGGACTATATATATAAAATTTTAAAAAGCCATTGCAGGAGGCAGAACATGACCACTAGGAGGGCCAAGTGAGTTGTCAGAGTTACCGTGAGAAGATCCTGGCAGAAGGCGGCTTGGGGACCGTATTTGTCGTTCTCTGAGGTGGATCTATGCTTCTGAAGGTGTTTGTTACAATGATGCCCTTTGGTCATTGCATCATCAAGTCTCCAGGAGTGAAGCTTCTTCAGGACCAATATTGAAAACCATTGCCACCTACACAACTTTCTCCTCCACTGGCCTTCTACTTCTTGTCCCTTCCAGTGGCCAAGTGTCTAAAAATAAAACAATGAAAAGGTCACTGAACCTCCCATATTTAGGTTAAAATAGTGAAAAAAGAGGCAAAAGAACCAGGAGGAAACGCAACTGAAGTCAGCATCTCTCCAAGCTGAAGGACTCCATCCTCCTCCTCAGGGGACACAACTACGCAAAGCAAAAGCTCATACAGATGATGTCAGGAACACTAATTGCAATGTTTTGCTGTGATTACAGTAGATTTATTGAAGTTATATGCAGTATATACTTTCACTGTGATGTACGCTCCTCAATGATCATGAAGGTATTCTGGGTGTAGCTTACCTGTGCATCTCACTTCTGCTACTGCCCTTCTACATCATTTAGAGAACAATTCTCTTTCCATTTGCCAGGACACAAGGAGGAGAAGGAGCAGGAGGACGTAGAGGAGCACAAAAAAAGGAGGCAGTAGAGTAGAAGGACTCAATAATCACGATCTAAGGGAATCTTTGTACCTGACATTCCTGTGCCAACCAATTGGTGGGAGTGTTCAGGGACGCCTGTAATCTCTCACTGCTGATTGATTAGCGGAGCTTCCCAGCTGCTTCAAAAGGGCAACCATCATTCCAGTGCACAAGAAGAGCAGGGTGAGCTGCCTCAACAACTGTCGCCCAGTGGCGCTCATACATCTCCTGTGCTGAAGTGCTTGAGAGGTTGGTTATGGCTAGAATCAAATACTGCCTAAGCAAAAACCATTGTAATTTGCCTATCGCCACATTAGGTCTACAGAGAATGAAATCTCACTGGCTGTCCATTCGGCCTTGGGTCACCTGGACAATAGTAATACTTACGGCACACTGCTGTGTATTGAATACAGCTCAGTGTTCAACACCATCATACTTTCTGATCAACAAGCTCCAAAACCTGGGCCTCTGTACCTCTCTCTGCAACTGGGTCTTTGACTTCTCTGGGAGACCACAGTCTGTGCAGATCAGAAATATCAACCCCTTCTCACTGACAATCAACTCTGCTGCACCTCAAGGATGTGTGCTTCGCCTTTAGCTCTACTCTTTCTACCACCATGACTGTGTGGCTAGGCACAGCTCAAGTGCTATCCATAAATTTGCCGACAACACAAATACTTTTGGCAGAATTTCACATTGTGAGGAGGAGGTATACAGGAGTGAGATAGATCAGCAGGTTGGGTAGTGTCACAGCAACAACCTGGCACTCAACATCAGTATGACCAAGGAATTGATTGTGGACTTCAGGAAGGGTAAGTCGAGGGAACACTTATCAGTCCTCAATGATGGATCAGCAGTGGAAAGGGTGAATTTCTGGGGAGGAGGGGTCAATATCTCTGAGGATCTATCCTGGGCCCAACATATTGACGTAATTACAAAGGAGACAGAACAGCGGCGATATTTCATTAGGAGTTTGAGGAGAATTGGTATGTCACTGAAGACTCTCACAGATTTCTATAGCTGTAACATGAAGAGCATTCTAACTGGTTGTGCCACCATCTGATATAGAGGGGCCCATGCACAGGATTGGAAAAAGCTGCAGAAACTCTGCCAGATTCATCATGGACACCAGCCTCCCCAGGAAACCTTCAAAAGGCAATGCCTCAAAAAGGCGGCATCCATCATTAAGGACCTCTCATCACCCAGGACATGCCCTGTTCTCATAGTGACCATCAGGAGGGGGTACAGAAGACCCTCTTCATTTCAGGAACAGCTTCTTCCCCTCTGCCCACAGATTTCTGAGTGTACAATGAACCTATAAACACTGCCTCAGTATTATTTTTCTCTCTCTTTTTGCAGCACTTTTTAAATTTATTTTTTGTATATACTTTTTAGGGTAAATTTAGAGTGATCTTTATTATGTATTGCAATGTACTGCTGCTGCAAAACAACAAACTTCTCAACATATGCCAGTGATATTAAACCTGATTCTGATTCTGATTCACCACCTCAGACACAGACACTGAGAAGAATGTCACACTAGAAGAGACGGGTGCGTGACATGGGAAGAGATATCATAGGCAAGCAAGGTGCAGCTAGGCACGGTGATACAAATGGATCTCATATGAAGCTCACCAGATGTGGTAGTCCTTACAAATATATTGCCCCAGTTCTCAGATAATGACCATGATTAGGATGCTTTCATGAGAAGATTTGCATGGATGGTCATTGGGATGGTTTGTTAGAGTTCATCCAAAACAAAGGATGTGCTAGCTACAATAGTCATCCACTATCATCAATGGAGAACTGAAATCCAAAGAGTTCAATTCCCCAACACCGTTTACATCCTTTAAAGGGAAGAATATTTTGTGCAGAGCCTGGAGTTTTTCAGGTAAAATGTCATTCATCAGTGATGTTGTAGCAATCCATTTAAGTATTTTGGAAGAACAGAGGGAACTTGGGATCCATGTCCATAGATCACTCAAAGTTGCTGGGCAAATCATTAGGATAATTAAGGTACAAGGTGTGGGTGGCCCTCATTAGTCATGGGATTGAGATCAAGAGCTGTGAGGTAATGTTACAGCTCTATAAAATTCTGCCCCCTCCTCTTCCTATAATGAGGAGGCCAGAACTTAACACTATACTCCAGGTATGGGGTAACCCTTACAGCCCCTGTCAACGATACCTTCCTCTTTTACCCATTTGGGAAAAGAAACTGTTGTTGAACTGGGCCATCTATGTTTGGCTTCATTGTTGTCCAGCATCTGTTATTTCTGCAGTCATTAAGTCCTGCTTCCTGCTTCCTTGGGCTCTAGGTTCCTTTAGTTCTTCCTTTGACACAGTCTGCTGACTGACATTTGTGAGGATGTATTGCGGGCAGCACAGGACCATGGGATCCTCTGTGCCTGCTCGTGTATGTTGTTAAGTGCTCTGGATTGTCAACGGCAATGGAATCTCATCTTAAAGAGACCAAAGGTATTTTTCACAACTATCCCAGTACTTCGGTGGCTATCATTGTAACAGCGCACATCTGATATTGGAGAGATTACTTGGAGAATGACATAAGTAAAAGATAGTCTTTGTACCTTGAGATGTCTGGAGTGTGCACTCCTTCAGATGAAGGCATGATGGGAGATAATGGAAAAAAACAGCATTAACCACCAAGGAATTCTTCTGATGAGATGCATTCCAAAATAGATTTAGTGAGTTAAGAAACTTTCTGTTGATGAGAAGTTGCATTTTATATAATGGAGCCCTCAAAGGCTGCCTGCGCTGATCAGAAGCCAGCACTGCTGCAAAATCCCAGTGTTGAGGTGCCACCCTATCTTCACTGAAATCGCAAAAAGGTGAGAACTTCCCTCCATCACTCCATCAATAACGCCTCAGTGAAAATTTCCCATGCTGTTGTGAGCAGCGAACTGAGAAATGTGGCAAGGATCTGCTGCAACTGCCTGAAATGATCTTGTAGTTAGAAAACTGAAAATGACCATCAATTTAACCTCAACAGAGAGAGGTCAAACATGAGCATGAGCCATGGGCATTCATGAAAATCTTCACACAGCAGTCCTGACAGAGTTTTAATGTTCTCCTTTTGAAACAGGTGTAGGTATGTACATGTGGTGGACGAGACGATAATTTGGGAATGGGCTCTGCAAAGATAGGTGTGCTGTTGTCTTCTGTCATGAGGTATTTAGTGGTCTAGTGTGCCTTTTCCAAAGGGTTCAATAATGGACTGTTGCTAAAGGTGTCATCACAAAGGAACACATACACTGAGTTGTGTCAAAGCTGAATGCTCAGAGAAACATGCCTTGCTAATTGTAGCATAATCTGTGGCTTTGGAAGCTGTTTGAGCAATTTGTAGTCATTTCCCATGCTGCCTATCAAACCTTCTGATATCATCAAATTATCCTTAAAGACAGTGATAATGAATGACATCATTACAAGAATGCCTGATGCTGGGAAATTGTCAGGCATGTTAGTGAGGCGCCCAGAATGCCAGATTCAATTTTGCGATTGGTACAATGTGATGCAGAAATGACTTTTAACATGATCTACTGTTGGTAATAAAAAAGCACTCTGCAGTTCACTCCTACGATTTTACTTTATTTTTGTAGCCTTACTTAGTACCTTATTATTATTAATTTGCTATATTTCCTAATACAACTTGTCTGGTTTTATTTAATTTGTTATTTTTCTCAGCAACTCTTAAATCTTCTCTCAGTGCATATTAATTTATCCTTATTTGAAGCTTTCTTTTTCAATATTACCATGAAGACTAATCCACCACTTGAGTTCCAGTTCGGTTTAACTAGTTTGATCTGTGAACTACATGTGAATGGATAGTTGGAATCATGTATATTTTAAATGCTAGGAATATTATTGATAAAGGTGATGAAGTTAGAGATTGGATCAGTACATGGAGCTGTGATGCTGTGGCCATTACAGAGACTTGATTGATAGAGGAAGAGGAATGGGTGCTTGATGTCTCAGGGTTTTGATCTTTTACAAAAGATAGAGAGGGATGTAAAAGCACTATTAATCAGGGACAATATCACAGCTGCACTCAGAGGGGACACTGTGGAAAGCTTGTCCACTGAGTCTATATGGGTTGAACTCAAAAACAAGAAGGGTGAAATCACTCTGATGGGATTGTACTACATATACCCTCACCCCCTCATATAGCCATTGGGATATTGATACGCAGGCTGATTAAGGAAAGGTGTAAAAATAATAGGGTTGTCAGGAGGTCATCCCTAATATAAACTGGGAACTTCTGAGTACAAGAGGTTTAGGTGGGACAGAATTTGTTGGATGCATCCAGAAAGGTTTCTTAACTCACTATGTGGACGGTCCAGCAAGAGGTCGAGCTGTACTGGACCTAGTGTTGGCTAATGAGCCTGTCCAGGTGAATACTTAGGGAACAGTGCCCACAACTCCTTAACTTCCAGGATAGCTATAGATAAGGATAAGTATGAACCTTGTGACCAAAGTATTAAGTTGGAGCAGGGAAAATTATGAGGGAATTAGGCAGGAAGTAAGGAGAGTTAATTGGGAACAGCTGTTTTTGGGGCAAGTCTACATCTGGCACAAGGGTAAGGTTGTCGCAGGAGGAGGTAGATATGTGAGAAAGGGGTGCACACTCTCACCATTTACAGCCTGTAAGTCAGCAACTGTTTGGGATGCGAGTCAAATGGGATGTAAGGCTGAGGAATAAGGAGATGAATACCACCAGCTTTCACAATTTCCACCCTTCTAACGTCTACGGACTCTACAATGGCTGAATCAAAAACTGCGAATCAGTCACTAGTCATTGTGCTCCTCTGGGTTTCTGCTGCTGCCCTGGCTGGACACACCCTTGTACCAAGAGAAAGAGGTGCATCAATGACTGATGCAGAATGTACTTGGGTGAAGTATGTGCCATCCACAGATAGCTGACAATATGTATGAACTGTGAGATGTAACTGTGAGGTTAGCAATGTTGTGAAGTGTTTGGGTTATCCAGAGGAAGTTCAAAGTCCTGAATGACAGAGAGTATTGGTGGGTGATTGATGTGGTGCAGTACACAGAGCAGTACCTGACACCAACTGTGCTTTGGGAGGATGTAACTTTTAAAGCTGCTCCTGACTATTGCAGTGCTGCATTCAGATTTGACTGCTGGAAAATGACTTCTGGATGCATGCCTGATAGGGGAAGGTATCTTTCTCTCCTACACCATTCTCACTATCTTCCAGTTTAAAATGGAGTTGATAAAGCACAGCAATGACTTCCTGGAAGCAATTCAGTGCGACAGAACCAAGGCGAGGCAGAGTCGACGTGTTGGGGTCCAGACCTGAGAGCAAGGAACAACTGGCTGTTTGGTTGACTTAAGCACCGGACCAGATTGAAAAATTTGCGTATAGGCCAAGTCAAGGAGGCCGGGCCCGGGCCCAAGCAAGAGCAAGGAATGACCTGAGGTTTGGCCTATTTCAGAGCCTGACCAGACTGAAAAGGTCAGGATTTCAGGACCAGAGGAGAGGAACAGGCCCGTGTTCAGCTGGCTGCTTCACAAGGTTTACTCATCTCTGTACTAAACTGAGGATGTGGTCTGCAACTAATTGGCTCCTGGATCAGATGCAGTGATCACAGTCTTCATGGCTGTGGATTCACTTTTGTGAACTTCGGTTCTGAATGTTACTGCTTACTTTTAATGTTTGCACATCTTGTTTTCCCTTTTGTGCATTGAGTACTACCAAGAAATTTGTACCCATGAATGGTCCGGCAAAATCCACATGAATCCTCTGCCAGGCCATTCACAGTGATGGAGAGATACTGCTCTTTACATTTCTGGACATATCGGCATCCCAAACAGTGCATGGCAAGCTGCTTGATCTGCTAATCTATCCAAGGCCATCAAGCAAAGCTTCAAGCCAATGCATTCATTTTCACCATGCTTAAATGACTGGTATGTGGTTCCTCCAACATGTTCGCTCAATTTGTTCAGAATACATCATCCAGTTATCTATTGTGCAATCAAACATGATTATCTTTCCGATGTAGCCAACCATTTTTGCTTTTTTCTGATTTATTATTATCACCCAGTACCCTCTGTTTACGAATCCATGATTTTTCTCCATTTTCTGCCTTTTTAAAAATCTGAACGTCTCTCCCCTTCTGAAGAGAAAAGTGTGCTGCACTTCAAAAGGTAGGTGATTGTCTTGGCTTTGTTTCAAAGCTTCCTCATTGCCACTGTTATATCTTGTAACTCCAGAGTCTAATCAAAAGAAAAACACAGGAGCCAGGAAAGCATGAGCTTAGTTTCTTTTTCTTTAGTGAGGCGCTCAAATATGACGGGATAGCATAACAGCACATGCAATTCATTTACTTCATACATATAACCCACAATGAGTTATGCAAGCAAAGAATCCTTATTCAAACTATATATTTACAATATTACTGAAATATTCAAAACACTACAGAGATAAGGGGAGAGATTGCCAGTTTGTAACAGTTCGAGGGAGGAGTTTTGCAGAGGCTGGTAAGTGATGGGGAGGTGGATAGGGACGGGATGTGAAAGGTGAACAAAAGGAGAAGAAACTTAACTGATGAAAATGTGTGTGGGAGAAGAACACGGGGGGGTGTGAATTATCTGAAAATGGAAAATACAATGATGATGCCATCATATTGTAAGCAGAATATGAAACAGTTTCCTTCCAGTTTGCTTCTGTCCTCTATATGGAGAGGACCAATGACAGATTGATCGGTGTCTGAGTAGGGGAGAGAGTTAAAATGACCTATAACTAGAAGTCTGAGATGGACACTATGGATATAATGCAGGAGTTCCAGGAAATGGCTGCCTCTGTCTCCCCATTTGTTGCACCAAACAGTAGCTACGAGATCCTTCTGCATCTCCACTATAAAGCTTCTTTAGGTAGGTTTCGCTGGTGGCCACTGTTGAAATTGGTCCCTCTGCTGAGGTCAAAAACAGTGCATACTGTAATCATCATTACTATAATATAGATTGAATTTAATGTCCTGACTACATTAGGCCAAGTGGGCGCAGGTTAATCATGCCTTCAAATCCCTCTGCCAAATATTGGCTGATCTTCACTTTGATTCTTCTAATATTTCAACATTTCTCATCTGCAGTGGTTATGGTGACATGAAGATTATTTAACTGGGTTGATAATTCAGCAGCCTGGGCTAATAATTCAGAGATGCAGTTCAAATTATGTTCCAGCAACAGGGGAATTTAAGTTCAGTTAATTAAGCAAGAATCCATAAAGAAAAACTAATGCAGTGTCCATGAAAGTATTGGACTGCATAATAAAATTGTTAGGCAATATATCCAGATAATGGCTTGCTTTTAAGGCAGGATATTTACATTATTTACAGACTAAGGCTTTAAACTCACACTATGACCTGAATGTCTGAGACATTTTGACATTGTTGCATAACAGGCACACTATATGATTGATTGTCTAGTGTATGAATTCACACAGAGTAAAATGAAGAATATGCTTAAGGAAACATTTCTTAATATGATTAATCCAGACAACCTGTTCATATTCTATACCTTCACAGTATGTTCCTGGTCAATTTTGACCCGGCCCAAGAATCCCCTCATAACAAGTGTCTATACCAAATTTTGAATCACAGATCTATTTAGAATGTATAAATAGCCTAAAATGGGTGATTAATCCTTAATTAATGTGTCAGAGATCTAAAATCCATTTCAATAGATAAGAGTCAAATTTGACTCGGAACAGCCTCAATGTACAAAAATCTGTAGCACCTGTACAAAAGTATAAAATTTTTAAATATTTTCATTTTTGAGCATTTTGTGTCACTTTAAGAAAAGTCATCAAATTTCAGCAAAAAAAATGGCATTTAGGGTGTTTTTACTGCTGTCAAATGTCAAAATGGGTCAAATTTGACCCGAACAGTATGTAAGGGTCAAAGAAAATTTTCTTCCCTATTATCATAGATCATAAAATTCAGTAGCTAACTTCTCTGTGGGTTATATGTAACACCAGGCTTTCAGCAATATTGTTGACACTTAGAAACATAGAAAACCTACAGCACAATACAGCTCCTTCGGCCCACAATGCTGTGCCAAACATTACTTACTTTAGAAATTACCTTGCTTTCAATATCGAAAGCCAGCAAAACAGTCAAATTTTTGCAATAATCCATCAGCCTTGTGACTTAAATTTGCTAATGTCAATTTTGTTTTTTAGCTTGAAGATTTTTCAAATCCAATTTGAAATTCTAAAATGCAATTGTGGGGCTTGAGCTCTTTTTCCAATTATTCCATTAAGGCATTCACTGCGGCACTGTGGCTATACCTATGGGAAAGAGACAGGTTTGCCGTAAGCTCAGAAAATTGTACTCGGAGAAGTTCCCTCATTGGATAAATTGAATAAACATGAGTTGACACAGCAAGAGATCCACTTCAGAGTGCCCAGTCAAAGAGTTCTGGTCTTTAATTGTTTAACATAGATTTGAATGACCTGCAGCAAGCAGATATGTACACTCCTGTAGTTGACACTAAATTGAAGAAAGATTGCAAACAATAAGAGGTAAATGAAGTAGCAATGACAAACAAATAAATTGCAATGATATTTTGAATGGCCAGATGCAAGACTGAGAAATAAATGATGAGGGTAGACATTGGGGGAAGAGGCACTGTGCTTATTTTTCTCATTGAACTCTAAAATGAGAAGGACAATGCAATTACTGTTCTAGCAGCCAGTTTCCAGTGGAGTAATTCCACAGCAGAATTAGTTTCCTATTTGTCTATCTATTCAGCCTCATGCATGGCATATATGAGGCAGCATTTTTGCCATTAAATTGATCCATTTCTAGTACAATTTTCTACACAGAATGTTCATAAAATAAACAGATATGTGCTCAATTGCAACTGGTTTGACAGGCCGATGTTTATCAAAATCAAGTGGCAATCTCTCAGTTAGAACATTAACTATGTTAAAGTAAAAGCTTTCAGAATGTGACTTACAGCCTGGTCTTACTGCTTCATGAGCCTAATGGAATCACTTTGCCTCATCATGGATCTCCACTATGTAGTTTTTCTACAGTCTTTAATTCTTTTAGTTATTCAAGTACAAACAAGAAACCACCAACATTGCCCAAGGATCTGTTTGTGTGCTCTATGCCTTCACAGCAGAATGGAGGATGTAACTGCAGTACCAGTTTGCATTGTTTCTCTTTATCATCTGCTGCTGTCAGTTGTGGGAGGAATTAGGAAAAGATAATTTCCCCCACCAGGAAGGCCTCAAAGCTCTCCGTGTTTTTTTCTGGACACCAGATCCAACTAGTTCCCCTCCACTAACACTCTTCACTGTCTAGCGGAACTTGCCCTCAAACTTAATAGTTTCTCCTTTGGCTCCTCCCACTTCCTTCAAACAAAACGTGCAGCCATGGGCACGTGCATGGGTCCCATAAAGGCATGCCTGCCTTTATGTTGGCTGCGTGGAACAGTCTATGTTTGAAGCCCACACTGGTGGCCGCCCCCCACTTTTCCAACATTACGTTGATGACTTCATTGGTGTTTCTTCCAGCACCCATGTGGAACTTGTCAACTTCATCCACTTTGCATCCAACTTCCACCCTGCCCTCAATTTTACCTGGTCCATTTCCAACACCTCCCTCCCCATTCACGATCTTTCTGTCTCTATCTCTGGAGACAGCTCATCTACTGATATCTATTATAAGCCATCTGATTCTCACAGCTCCCCGAACTATACCTCTTCCCATCCTGTTACTTGCAAAATCGCCATCCCCTTCTCTCAGTTCCTCCATCTCCACTGCAACTCCTCTCCGGATGAGGATTTTCATTGCAGAGTGAAGAAGATGTCCTCCTTCTTCAAAGAAAGATGCTTCTTTTCCTCCACCATCAATACTGTCCTCTTCCATTTCATGCACATCTGCTCTCACCCCATCCTACCAAAACCCTACCAGGGATAGGGTTTCTCTTGTCTTCACCTACTACCTCACCAGCTTCCACGTCCAGCACATAATTCTGCTCAAATTCCGCCATCTCCAACAGGATTCCACTACCGAGCACATCTTTCGCTTCCCCCTACTTTCTGCTTTCTGCAGGGATTGCTCCATACCTAACTCCCTCATCCATTTGTCCCTCCCCACTGATCTCACTGCTGGCACTTATCCTTGCAAGTGGAACAAGTGCTACAACTGCCCCTACACCTCCTCCCTCACTACCATTCAGGACCCCAAACAGTCCTTCCAGTTGAGGCGACACTTCACCTGTGACTCTTTTGGGGTTATCTACTGTGTCTGCTTCTCCCAGTGAGGCCTCCTGTATATTGGTGAGACCCGATGTAGATTGGGGGACCGCTTTATCGAGCACCTACACTCTGTCTGCTAGAAAAAGCTCGATCTCCCGGTGGCCACCCATTTTAATTCCACTTCCCATTCCCATTCTGATATATCCATGGCCTCCTCTACTGTTGCGATGAGGCCACACTCAGGTTGGAGGAATAACATCTCATATTACGTCTGGGTAGCCTCCAACCTGATGGCATGAACATCGATTTCTTGAACTTGTGGTAATGCCACCCCCACCCTCCTTCACCAGTCCCGCTCCCCCTTTCCCTCTCTCACCTAATCTACTTGCCTGACCATCACCTCCCTCTGGTGCTCCTTCCCCCTTTCCTTTATTCCATGGCCTTCTGTCCTCTCCTATTAAATTCCCTCTTCTCCAGCCCTGTACCTCTTTCACCAGTCAACTTCCCAGCTCTTTACTTCACCCATGTTCATCCCAGTTTTATCTATCACCTTAAGTTTCTCCTTCCCCCACCTTTTAACTCCACTCCTCATCTTCTTTTCTCCTGTCCTACTGAAGGGACTAGGCCTGAGGCGTTGACTGTACTTTTTTCCATAGATGCTGCCTGGTCTGCTGAGTTCCTCCAGCATTTTGTCTGTGTTGCTTGGATTTCCAGCATCTGCAGATATTCTCTTGTTTGTGAAAAGATAATGGGGCAGAGTATCAGTCATTTGGGATGGCATTATCCCTCAGGAGTCTTGTGGACATTCCCATTTCCATTCCCATTCCTCTGGGCTCTGAATAATGGTAAAATATAGAAGATATGTCCTCCTGACTGCCACTGGTTAGGCCACACTTACTCCTGAGAAATGCAGCTGGCCACCTCTTAAATATAGACCATACCAGGGTTAAGATGCTCAATTTGTTAGCATCTGTAGGTATGAAGAAGCTCCCCTAATGTTATTTTCAACAGTCAAGATACCTATGTTCCTATGATTGACATAACTAGTTTTTTCTCTTTCTCCATTTCTAGAAGTTGTTCTTTATAATCACTCTGGAGCAGTTTTGATGCTATTGCAATATTGTGAAGCTCTCCTGACCATAGAGTGTTTTTTTAAATGTATTTCTCAACTCATGAACAAATTGAAAACTGATTGTTACCCAGTTTTGACTTTCATTGGAAGTGTCTCCTCTGCCCCCAACTCCTGAGCCATGTTCCACATAAAATTGTTGAATGCCTGGATGTGATCCAAGACCAGTTTTGTGCCAGACCTTTTTCAAGGATTCTAGGTACAGAAGAGAGCTCTCCGGAATTAGTTCATTTCTGTCAGTGAAATGGCAACAACAAAGACCAATTTCTCTTCCAGTAGTATCGCATTCTATTTAAACTGTAAATTTTACCTCAGATTGTCTTCATCCATTTCATCAATGCTTTAATAATCAGTATAATCAGGACACATGGCTTCTTGACATTGCTATTTGCACTCTGTCAATATCTCTTCAAATCTTTGGGATTTCTGCTGCTGTGCTATCGGGTTACATTCTGCACCATAGAATACAGAAAATTGATTTTCTAAAATATTTTTCCAGCATTCATCAGAATGCCTTCAGTCTGTCCCTTCTAACTTGTCAGTCATGATGAAAAGCACCGTAGGTCTTGAGATTCCCACTGCATTGTTATCATCCAATTTGCAAATCAGTGACTTTTGTCTGGTATTAAACAATTGATATTTTAAGCATATTAATAAACATAATTCCAAAATTTCAAACTTGGAATTAATTCCAAATCCTTTAGAAATAGTTAGTATAATTTATGATTTTATCTTCAGGTAAAATGGAATGCCAAATATCAAAAAGACAATTTATAACTTCTATTAGATGATGGAAGAGTTTAAGGTTAGAAGTTTACAGCTGCTTTGAGACCATAAGAATATAAGACATACTGTAGGAACAGAATTAAGCCATTCGGCCCCTCAACCTACTCTGACATTCAATCATGGCTGATTTAGTTTCCCTCATTCTCCTACCTTTACCCCCTCGCATTTGACACCCTTACCAATAAAAAGAACCTATCAACCAGTGACTTGGTCTCCACAGCCGTCCATGGCAATAATTTTCACAGATTCACCACCTTCTGACTAAAGAAATTCCTCTTCATCTCTGTTCTAAAGCCACGCTCTTCCACTCTAAGGATGTGACTTCTGGTCATATATGTACTCTCCCCTATTTGAAACATCCTTTGCACATACAGTTTACTCTATCTGTTCTAGGCTTTTCAATATTCAATAGATTTGATTGAGATTCCCCATCATTCTCTGAAACTCTGGTGGGTGCAGGCCCAGAGCCATCAAATGCTTAACCCTTTTATTCCCAGGATTATTCTTGTGAACCTCCTCTGGACCTCCTCCAATACCAGTGAATCATTTCTTGGATATGGTGCCCAAAGCTGCTCACGAAGCTCTAAACGTACTCTGACCCATGTCTCGTAAAGCCTCAGCATCACGTCCCTGCTTTTATATTCTAGTCTTCTGGAAATGAATATTAATGTTTTATTTGCCTTCCTTACTTATGACTCAACCAGCAAATTAATCTTTAGGAAATCATGTACCAGGACTCCAAAATCCCTTTCAAGTGGTTTAATTTAACATCCAAGAATGTCTGCAGTATACAACCTGAAATTCTTACTCTTCACAGAGATATCCATGAAACGAGAAGCCCCAAAACTGAATGATTGTAATATCAGAACCCCAAAGCCCCCACCCCCTCCCACACACAAGCAGCAACAGGAGTATTGACCCTCCCCCTTCCCTCACTTGCACCAGCTGAAGCTCAGCCCCTCCCACCCCACCATGCAATCAATAGCAAAAGTTCCCAAAGAGACCATGATCTAGAGTCCATCAAAAACTACAGTCCATAACAAAGGACTTTGGTATCTCAGATAGGCTCTCTCTCACCAGTGAGGGAGACAGAGGTCACTCCTACAACAACGAGGGTGAGAGACAAATAGCTCTCTGTTCGAATGTTACAATCTTCTGTGTCACTCCTCCAAATCTCCCCCCCCCACTCTGACTCGGAGACCAACAGGTTTTCCCCCTCCATCAAGAGAGAGAGTGAGAGAGAGAGAGAGAGAGAGAGAGAGAGAGGGAGAAGTATCACGAGTACAGGGGCTTTCTTCCACTGCCTGCTGTCTCAATGTTCCCGTCTTCTACAGTGCTTCGGTCGGGGAAATCGGAAAGGAGTAGGGTCATCTACGGGGTTGCACCGGCTCCCCCCAACCCAAAAAGTGCACATCTTCCAGACCGCTCCTGGAGATATCGAACTGCCAGTGCAAAAACTCACCACTTGCGGAAAAACATAGTTTGAACTGTAGGTCACGGGCTCTGACAGAATCCCGGCCACCTTGAAAAGAAAGACATAAGAAAGGAAGAATAAACTGTTTTGTGGACAATCTGGAAGAAGTCACCTGGATCTACAAAAACGTCTGGCACCATCTTTCCTAGCTCCTCCCAATTCCCACCTTTGCAACTCCAGTTTCTGGGTTCACTCTCCATTTAGAACGTAGTCTACACATTTATTCCTTCTAAGAAAGTGTACGCTGCACTACACTGTGTTCCATCTCCCACTACTTTGCCCATTCTAATCTGCCCAAGTCCTTCTGCATACCGCCTGCTTCCTCAACACTACCTACCCCTCAACCTACCATCCGCAAGCTGGACCACAAAGCTATTAATTCCATTATCCAGATCATTAACATAGAAAGTGAAAAGTAGCAGACACAATAACAACCTCTGGGAAACACCACTTGTCAATCGCAGCCATCTGGAAAAGGGTCCCTTTATTCCCATTCATTACCTTCTGCCAGTCAGCCAATCTTCTATCCATGCCTATATCTTTCCTGTAATACCACAGGCTCTAATCTTGTTCAGCAATTTCATGTCAGCAGCCTTCTGAAAGTCCATGTCAACAGCATCCACTGACCTGTGCCTGTTATTTCTTCAAAGAAGAACCTGATTGTCAAAGGCATTAAAGGATGGAAGAATTTAAGGCTCGATGTTCACAAGTGACTGCTGTCAATTTTATTTCAAACTTGTTTCAAGCTTTCCCTTGCTGCAACTGAGATTCCTTAAATAAAGTTGAAACTGGGTGTTTTCCATTTTATTGCAACAATGCATTGAGATGTGTGGCTATTTCAAGAACCAGCATTGCTACCAGATAGAGCCAATAATTCTGTGATTGTAAAGACATCATTTAGTCCTAATTTGCAATTAATGCAATTCTGTACATTTATCAAAATTTAAAATGTCAGACAGGTAGTCGTAAGTTCACAATTTTGGTTGTGCACACCACTCCATTACAAACATTAAAAGGGGAAGAGAGATGAAATTTGTCCAGCTACACAAGCTTTCCCATATGGTGCTCTTGTAATTAGTATTTCAGGCTGGTGGTGTAGTGGCATCAGCAATGGACTTCGAGCCGAATGGTTCCAGGTTCGAATCCGACCGGCTTTCCATCCATGCTGGCTTGGGCGTTGAGCTGGCAACTCGACCTTGTAAAAAACAGACAAATGCTAAGGAAACAGCAAAAAAAACCATGCAGACACAAAAAGGAACAACAACAACAATTAGTATTTGGACCTGCTGGAATCCTTAAAGTAATGTAAAAAGATGCCATTTGGATTGCAAATTCTTTTTAAAGTGTAAACTGCAGAAGGGCTAGAAAGTTATGCAAATTGATGTAGATGAGTAAAGAAGGTTTAAGCAAAGTGTAAAAGGACCCATCATAGTGCTTATATAATTCTATATAATCCTATTCTTATTTAAATATGTAAAATGCCAATTTACGACATCTTACTACTAAGCACAGTCAGAGTACTTCAGCCAAGTATTATTGACACAGGCTGTCTGCAATATTCTGAATCATCACAGATTACAGTAGCCTGGGCCAAGAAAATATCAGGAAACATGAAGTATATAGATAATACACTTCAAAATTTATCTGCAGCCTTGCAATCCCCAGTGAAATGAATTTGGTCTTGGAGTCTTGCTGATGCTCTGAATCTGTCAGCCAGTTTGAATAATGTTCACTGGAGTCCCGGGCTTGCTCTGTTTAAATGGATTATAAAAGAATTTAAATAATATTTACCAAGAAGATCCAGGCAACACATTGTTGTAGATCAGCTGCTGCGAGCAGCTACAACTAATTTCTAATCATTGGGCACAATTTGTCTGGAGAATTATGTGTCACCCTTAAGCATGTTACAACATCTACTGTTTATTTAACCAGACGTGCTGGGTGAAAAAAATAGCACTGCCTGAAGCCAGAAAATAAGTTCAATTTAAACACAAGGCCATTTTCATCCATTCAGCCTGAAATATTTGTAACTCCTTGATTCAAGCTTTCATTGCAGTAATTATGACTGCAAACGTCATTAGTATTTCAAGCGATTTAACAAAGAAGTTTTGAATTATAATTGGTTTATTGTCTCATGTACTGAGATACACTGAAAAGCTTGTCTTGCATGCTGCTCACAAAGATCTCATCATTACACGGTGTTTTGAGGTAGAACAAGGTAAAACAATAACAGAATACAGAATATAAAGTGTAATGCCTATAGAAAACAGGTATAAGTGCAACAGCTATAGAAAATGTGCATTGCATATAGACAATGAGGTACAAGGTCATAACCTGGTAGATTATGATGTCAGTAGTCCATTTTATCATACTGGGGAACCATTTGGTAGTCTTAAAACAGCAGGGAGGGAGATGTCCATGAGCCGGTGGTCCGTGCTTTCAGACTTTTGTACCTTCTGCCTGTTGCTGAGAGGGGGAAAGAGAGAATGTTTAGGGTAGGTGGGTTCTTTGATAATGCTGGCTCTTGATAGAAGCCGTGCGAAGTATAGACAGAGACCGTGGAAGGGAGTCTGATTTCCATGACGTACTGAGCTGTGTCCACAATTTTCTGCAGTTTCTCATGGTTGCCTGCAGAGTATTTGCCATACCAAGCCATTCATCTCGTTCTTTTGAGAGTGAGTGAGAGCCTGTTGGTCTTCAGGTGCGGGGGGCTTGGAGAGGTGGCGCAGAAGATTGTAACGTTGGAACAGTGAGTTACTCTTGCCGCTCTCATTGTTGCAGGAGCAACCTCTCTCTGCTCAATGAGGAGAGAGAGCCTATCTGAGAGACCGAAGTGCTGGGTTATGGACTGTAGCTCTTGATGGACTCCAGATCAAAGTCTCCTTGGGGGCTTTTCGTATTGATTGCATGATGGTTGGGAGGGGGGGCAGTGTGGTGTCTGTGCTTCTGTTGGCACAAGTGGGGGGGGAGGGTTAATGCTTCTGTTGCTGCTTGTGCGAGGGAGGGGAAGGAGGCTTTCAGGGTTCTGATGTTTCTATCCTACCATTGGGAATCAGAATCAGGTTTATTATCACCAGCATGTGTCATGAAATTTGTTAATTTGTCAGCAGCAGTTCAATGCAATACGTAATATAGAAGGAAAAAAGTAAATATAAACAAATAAGTAAATCAATTACAGTATATGAATGTTGAACAGATTAAAAGTCATGCAAAAACAGAAATAATATATATTAAAATTCTATGGGGTTTCTTCTTTCGTGGATGTCTGCGAAGAGTAAGAATTTCAGGTTGTATTCTGCATATATTATCTGATATTAAATTGAACCATTTCAACCATTTGAGATAGGATGCTTTCTGTGGTGCAACATTAAAAACTGGTAAAGGTCAATGGGAATATGCCAGCATTCTTTAGCCTCCTGAGGAAGTAGAGGCATTGGTGAGCTTTCTGGCCATGGTATCTGTGTGATTGGACCAGACGGGCTACTAGTGATGTTTACTCCTATGAACTTGAAGCTCTCAAATCTTTCAGCTTCAATACTCTTGATAAAGTCAGGAGCAAGTGCACTGTCCCCCTTCTTGCAGTTACTGACTAGCTGTTTTGCTTTGTTGACTTTGAAGAAAAGGTTGTTATCATTAAAAATTTTACTAAGCTATCTCCCTCCTGTACTCTGACACATTATTTGAAATATAGTCCACTACAGTGGTATCATCTGCAAACTTGTAGATGGATCTCGTGCAGTCATAAGTGTTTAGGGACTACAGTAGGGAGCTGAGCACGCAACCTTCTGGAGGCCCGTGTTTAGAATAATCTTGCTGGAGTTGCTACTGCCTATCTTCCTTATTCTGCTCGTTTGGTCTGGAAGTCAAAAATCCAATCGCAGAGTGAGGTGTTGACTTATAGGGTCCAACGTTTGGAAATGAGTTTGCTTAGAATTATAGTGTTGAAGGCACAGCTGTAGTCAATAAACTATAGTATAATATAGTTGTCTCCACTGTCCATATGCTCCAGGGATGAGTGAAGAGCCTTGGAGATTGCATCCGCTGTAGACCTGTTTTGGTGGTAGGTGAATTGCAGTAGCTCAAAGTTGTCCGGAAGGCTGAAGTTAATTCAAGCCTTGACCAACCCCTTGAAGAACTTCATGATGACGGATGTCAGACCCACTAGTCATTATCCTTAAGGCATGTTATCTTATTTTTTCCTTAGCTACATAAGAGAATGCATAAGAGACTGCAGATGTTAGACTTCCCCTTTAGGCCAGCATCTTGTTTGCCGCAATAAATTTATCAGACTGGAGTTCAACAGAAAAGGCCAGTGGCGGAAACTAGAATGCTGCTCTGGTAGAGAGCTGGCATGCTTATGATGGGCCAAATGGCCCATTTCCTCCTCAGCTGTAGCCATTCTATGATGCTGTAATGTCTTACTGCACCAGTAGTATACTGTGCTTTTTTTAAGCACTAAGAACATATCCCAAAAAATCCTTAGAGAACTTGTAGATCACAAAACAGAGATTGTTCCTTAGATTATTTTAGTATTTAGAAAGAAGCATGTTTGGAGGTATTGTGACCAATAACAGTATTTAGAGACTAATTCACTGAAAAATATTGATAGCAAATACAATTTTATATACTTTTATTTATAATGAGAGTTAAATAGTACTTTCCAAATCTATTGTTCCTTTGGCTGAAATAATAACAATGACATTTTCTGAATGTTTGGGACAACTAATTCGAGCAGATTCAAATGGAATGATTACTTATTTTGCTGTTTGCCACTGTCACTAATTAACCTAATATCATCCATCCCTTTCAATCCATATTGATGGAAAAAAATACTACAACCTATGTTGAAGAAATGAAAAAAGTTTGTGACTTGTAGAGAATTTGGGTGAGCAAAATTTCTGGAGAAATTGACCTAATGAGTAAATGCTCCATTCTTGAGTTACAGTTTCTTGTATAATGTTTGTGGGAATACTCAAAATATTACAACACAAATTTGCTTTAAAATTGTCAGTCATCCTTGGAAAACAGTGCAAAGACAAGTCTTTGAGATTTTGCTCCAGTTATGTACATCAGAAGGTTGTTACTCCTGCCTCATGAAAATACTTGTCTTTTCTAATTTTTTGAAACCACATTTTTCTGTATGCTCCTCAAGTCGAGCCAAAAATAATTCACTCCACCTTTTCACATTCTTCTTCAGTTTTGGCCACACTGTCACATCTGATCAAGGTAGACATCCTAATTCTGCCCTACTGTTTAAAAAACTTTTCTCCCTCTCACATCAAATTTTCTCTTCAAAATATCTTCGTACTGATCAAAGACAATCCGTGTTGGGTAAAGAGATAGTAATTTGTGACAATCTTTTTAATTATATCACAATTATATTAAAGGTAATTTACTGTAGGCAGCTATTGACCTCTTTGAGTTTGAAGTACTGAAGTGCTATTCAGCACATCCATCAATTTAGATTAACATTCCATCATTACTCCATGAGAAGAATTCATCAGTATTTCCGATCTATTGTTTTATAGCATGGTACATACTGCATCTTTAAAATTGCCATAATTGGGGTTAATTTAGATTGCATTTAAACTCTGTTGCTGTAATCAAAATTGAATTCCAGTTGGATTATTTTGGACCATAGTACGTAGATTGATAGAGTCATAGAAAAGTACAACACAGAAACAGGCCTTTTGCCCCATCTAGTCTGTACCGTGCCATTTAAGCTGCCTACTCCCATCAACCTGCACTGCAACTATAGCCCTCCATACCCCTACCATCCATGTACCTCCCCAAACTTCTCTTAAATGTTGAAATTGAACTCACGTGCACCACTTGTACTGGCAGCTCGTTCCACATGTTCACGACCCTCTGAGTAAAGACGTTTTCCCTCGTGTTCCTCTGAATGTAACGTGCTATGCTGTTCCTTTGACCGTTACTAGAATGCAAACTCAATATCCCAATGCTTTTGTGGCTGTTACTGGGAATTTTAATCGAGGCAACAATACCAACATTTTGTCAATATGTCAGCTGCCCTACATGGGACAATGGAACACTGGACCTTCTTTATGCGAATGTAAAGGACACATACCGTGCCGCTACCTTCCCCCGACTTGACAGATCTGATCACAACCTGGTCCTGCTAACACCCAGGTACGTACCTCTTGTCCAGCGGCAGCCTGTGTCAACAAGGATTGTAAGGAGGTGGATCAGGATGTTAATGAGACACTACAGGAATGCTTTGAGAGGATGGACTGGGATGTGTTATGTGAGCCACACAGGGAGGACATTAACAAAATGACTGATTGTATCACAGACTATATCAAATTCTGTGAGAACACCATCTTGCCAGCCAGGACTGTATGTTGCCTCCCCAACAACAAGCCCTGGATCACCAGTGACCTGAAAAGAACTTTTGAATATGAAGAGGAAAATCTTCAAGTCTGGAGAAAGACAAGTACTGAGGCGAGTACAGAGTGAACTGACGATAAAGCTGAGGGAGGGCAAAGAATCGTACAAGAGGAAGCTGGAATACAAGCTCCAGCAGAATAGCACAGGGGACGTGTGGTTGGGCACGAAGCAGATCAAGATTAAGGAAAGGAAGATCGAGGGCTGCCTGGATAGGGCCAACGAACTGAACTTGTTTTTCACCAGGTTCAGCATGGGACCTCTTGCTGTCCCCTCCTCCATGTGCCCAAACCACACACCCTTTCTGCCCCTGAAGCTTTCTCCCTACACCCCTCCCTCCCCTCTGGTGAATGCTTGTGTTCCAAACCCCTGAACTTTGGGGTATCCTGTCTCCATGCGGATGACCACCCTCCCCCACCTGACTGTGACTGCAGGTCAGGTTAGGAGACAGCTGGAGAGACGACATCAAGGCAAAGCTGCTGGGCCAGGTGGTATCAGCCCAGGGTATTGAAGGTCTGGGTGTGCCAGCTGTCTGGTATTTTGCAGCATCTTTACAATCTGAGTCTGAGTCTGAGTCAGGAAAAGATGCCAGTGCTATGGAAAACTTCCTGCTTGGTTCCTGTACCCAAGATGGTGACTCCATCTGATCTTAATGACTACAGACCAATTGCCCTCACATCTCATGTGATGAAGGTGCTGGAGCGGCTGGTCCTGACGTACCTTGTACCACAGGTGAGATTTTCAGTGGACCCGCTACAGTTTCCCTACCAACCCCATGCGAGAGTGGATGATGTCATCATCTACCTGTTCAGAGAGCTCACTCCCACCTGGATGATGCTGTGGCATTGTGAGAATCACATTTCTTGATTTCCCTGGTGACTTCAATACAATTCAGCCACTTCTGAGTGAGAAGTTGCAAAGGATGGGCATAGACAAATCCACTGTCTCCTGGATTACTGACTACCTGACAGATAGACCTCAGTTTCTATACCTGGGGTAGTTCTCTGTCTGAGATGTTGGTGAGTGACACTGGAGCCCCACAAGGGACTGTCCTGTCTCTGTTTCTGTTCACACTGTACACCTCAGACTTTCAGTACAAATCTGAGTCTTGTCACTTGCAAATTTTCTCAGATGACTCTGCGGTGGTTGTGTTTATCAGAGATGAGCAGAAGTCAGAGTACAGAGGACTGGTGGACAGGTTTGTGGAAAGGTGCCGGAGGAACCACCTGCTCCTGAATGTGGCCAAAACTGGGGAGAAGACAATTGATTTTAGGAAGAAGGGGACTGTGAAGTGTCCTGCATACATTCTGGGAGGAGAAATTGAGGTGGTGGAGGAGTGCAAATACTTGGGTGTTCACCTCGACAACAGACTTGAGTGGAAAACCAGACTGTTTACAAGAAAGGGATGTGCAGAGTCTAATTTCTAAGGAAGCTGAGATTCTCCAATGTGTGCAGCAGGATGTTATAGATCTTTTACCAGTCTGTTGTAGCGAGTGCAGTCGTCTTTGCAGCTTTATGTTGGGGAGCAGCATCGGTACTGGTGATGCAAAAAGACTAAATAAGCTCATCAAAAAGGCTGGGTCCGTCCTTGGATACAACCCGGACTCTTTTGAGTTAGTGGTGGAGAGGAGGTCACTAAACAAACTGTTATCCATTATGGACAATCAGGCACCTCCTCTCCATGACCGACTGAAAAAGCAGCACAGCACCCTTTCGAACAGACTCATTCAGCTCTGCGCTCACAAGGATCGCTACAGAAAATCTTTCCTATCCAATGTAATAAGCATATACAACAGTTCATCTCTGTGCAACAGGAGAACACATATCAGAGTACAATAGTCTCTACTTTATTATTTTGTTCATTATTATTTGGTGCTTTATTATTAGTTAATATTATTATTATATTTATTATTATCACTAAGTGTGTTTTTAAATGTTGCTGCTGTAATGAAATAATTTCCCACTCAGGATCAATAAAGTACTTATTATTACTGTTATTATTACCTTTCATATTTAATCCCTGAGCTCTAGGAATACGTGGATATTTCAATTTTTCTCTTAGAGACTTCACGAAATTTGAATGAGATTATTTATGCTCTATATCTGATAATATTTAAGGAAAGGTTAAAGTACAGTAAGTTATCAGAAATTATATGGCTACGTATTTTACATTTATAATTTTCCAAGGAGAGATAAGAGTTAGAACAGTGGCTACCGCACTTACCTGCTTTCTGATAAATAAAGCTGTAAGATCATTTTATTTCTCTCGGGATGCTCCCACCATTGGGAATATATTGGAACATTTTGTGAACACTTTGTGCATGGCTTATTTCTGTCGGTCTTGTTAAAAATTACCATTGCTATCTAACATTGTCAGTTATGACATTTTGGCTTGTTGTTGAAATTAATATTTTCGCAGCTGTTTAATCACACTCTGGCTCTCTCTGTTTTCTTGATGCTGCAGTTGCAAACATACTGTGGCGAGAGGAAGGTACTGAAGCAAGTTCTTGTCTTGTAGTGATTATGTACTTGTCACCTTTCCATTACTGGAGTAATTGTTAAAAATTGATTTATCATTAAAGCTATTGCTATGAATGTTTCCATCCAAACATTTAAATAAGTACTGTTGGTAAATAGTAAATTACCCTTGGGACATTTTGTAATAGCAAGTACATAACTGCTGGCCATTAATAGCAGTAGTGCTATAAAATTCTCTGGAGAATGTTTAATAGCTTAGACCAATGCTATAGATTATTGTTTACCCGGGTCACATTGAACCACTGTAAAAAAAATTATACATTGCATCTGGTCCAAATATAGATTGTTTATACACTAGAATTTATACTGCTTTTAAAAATAAACAAGGGAAGTGCATAATTGGTCAGCCAGCTTCTGGAAAAAGACTACAATGTTAATTTCAGTGGGATCTTCCTCAATATAGTTCAGGAAGTAGCATAGTGGCAATGGTGGCAATGTTAGGTGAATTTTCCCCTTTTTTTTCCTGCTTACTGATTGAATGTGCACTTCCAGCTTTATTTGTTCTAATTTCCATCTCCTGTGTTGTAATATTTCCTTTTATCTTTTAAACCTGCTTTTCATGTTTTGTCTCTCACTAGGGTTGGGAGTAGGAAACATGTTCTATATATTTTATGAAGATGGGATCAAGGTGATTCAGCCAATTGAATGTGAGATTCAGAGGCACATTAAGCCCTCGGAGAAACTCCTAGGGCATCAGGTAATTGTCTTTGTGTAATTGCATTCAAAGCTATTGATTCATGGAGCAATGTCAAGGAATGTCACCATTTCCTGCAATGCTGCTAGCCCAGGCTCCACATTTGTTGTGTCTTCAAACTGAGCTAGTCACCACTAGAAATCTGTGTCTTCTCTCACTTTCTAAAGCTTGCCCCATCCAGTTGCAACATTGCTTTTCCTTGGATAAACCAGCAATTAATTTGTCGTTTTATTTTCTTTCAAGAGCGAAATCATTGTATTTATAGAGTGAATAAATAGCACCTGAAATATTAACAAAGTATGATTTTGCATTTGAATTCATTCTTGTGTTACAGAGAATGCCAATAGGATCAGTTTGTGATGGATATATGTTTGTTTTAATGGGCAGACCTTGTGAACCACTGCTGTCTTTTTCACAATGAGGAGGGTCTTTTAGGGAACATTAGAAGGCAATCCAATCAGTCAATGCATGAATGGAATTGCTTGAAAGAAAAACAGTGTAAGCCTAATGGTTTGAACACTAGAGAATACCAGTAAAACAGGCTGCAAACAGAGTAAGTGATGGCCCTATAATCATTTTGTTATGCACCTGTCATATATTTGGTTAACATCAACATTCTCAGAACATCAGAGTGTTTTGTGATTTGAAGACTGTCAGGGAGTGTAGTGCTCCAAAGAACATCTGGATCTAGGAGCATCAGGATCAAGGTAGTTGACTTTCACTGTGATGCCTGGCAGCAGAGACTCTGGTGTGTACATGATAGGTTAACCCCAATGAAGTCAATCTACCGCGAATACACAAGTTTGCACTGAGAATTGGGAGTGAGGTCCACATCTAGGGTATGAAGTGTGGATTGGGCCTGGGGAGGCCTGGGATTTGCTTTGTGGTAAGGAGACAAAGGTTGGAAGGAAATTGGGAGTCAGTATTTGGGAGTCAGTTTTACATGTGCACAGGCCTGAATACAGGACTAAACAGAGGGATTTACCTGAGAAACCTTCCCATATATAGTTAATAAAGCCCAGTTGTTCCATAAGTGGCCACTGCCTGTCTTGCTCTAGGACCAATGAGACAGCCTAGAGAGAGGAGTTGGAAGAGCTCAAGGTCTGGTACCAGACAAGAAACCTCTTCCTTAATGTCGACAAGACAAAGGAGACGGTTTTCAACTTCACAAGAACTTGCACACTCACAACCCCCATTGATGACAAAGCAGTGGAAACTGCAAGCAGTTTCAAACTCCTGGGAGTGAACATCAGACACAGCCTCTCATGGTCCCAGAACATATCCTTCACAGTCAGGAAAGCTCACCAACTCCTCTACTTCCTGAGGAGGCTGAAGAGCACTGGACTTTGCACATCCGTACTCAGGTCATTCTACAGATGCGCAGTAGAGCGTATCCTAACAAGCTGCATCAATGCTTGGTACGGAAACTGCCCTGTGACAGACAGGGAGGCTCTACAATGGGTAGTCAAAACTGCCCAACGCATGTTGGGCTCCAACCTACTTACCACCAAGGATATATACATAAAAAGGTACTGGAAAAGGGCCAGTAACATCATAAAGGATTCCAGGCACACTGCTCATGGACTGATTGTGTCACTCACATCAGGGAGGAGGCTCTGAAGCATCCACACAAGAGCCACCAGACTCAAGCAGTTACTTCCCCCAAGCAGTAAGGCTGATCAACACCTCCACCCACCAACTCACCACTCCATGCTTCCAACCACCACTACTTTATTATTTCCTGTCAGTCACCTTGTGCAAAGACATTCCTATGCTTAGCATCAATTTACGGACATACAATCTACGTCAGGGGTCCCCCAAGCTTTTTGGCACCGCGGACCGGTTTAATATTGACAGTATTCTTGCGAACCAGCCGACCAGGGTTGGTGGTGTTCAGGCAGGGTTAAACTCACCTCAACATGTCTTTTACAGTTAGGGTTGCCAACTTTCTCACTCCCAAATAAGGGACAAAAATAGCAGTCAAATCCCGGAACACTTGTTTACCCCGTGAAAGACTACCATGACCATGAAGCCTTGCGCGGGCACCTGTGTGCGCATGTGTGAGTGACGTACACATATGTGATGTGCGCATGCGCGTACGTGCTGATTTTTTTCCCCACAAATCCGTTTTGGCTTAATCTTCCTGACTATACTGCACATACATTACTTCTACTTTATATAAGCTGTGTATTTATCATATCATTCCTGCTTTTACTATATGTTAGTGTTATTTTAGGTTTTATGTGTTATTTGGTATGATTTGGTAGGTTTTTTTTTGGGTCTGGGAATGCACAAAAATTTTTCTTCACTTTGCGCCATTTCGGCATGAAAGGTTTCATAGGAACGCTCTGCCTTAGCGGGGGAAATATGGAACAAACCAATTTAGCCCAATATACGGGATGTCCCGGCAAATACGGGACAGTTGGCAACCCTATGTTCAAGTTCAACAGTGTGTGACAGGGAATGAGGAAAGGTGCAGCTGACTCGTATCGTTTCCTCACGGCCCGGTAGCACGATTTGCGGCCTGATACCAGTCCGCGGCCCGGTGGTTGGGGACCGCTGATCTATGTATAGAAACAATCTTGTGTATTTATATTTATTGTATTTTTTTTTATTATTTTGTGCTCTTTATCTTTTGTGGGGTTCTTTTATACTGCATTAGATCTGGAGTAACAATTATTTCATTCTGCTTTACACTAGTGTACAGGAAATGACATTAAACCATCTTGAATCTTGAGAATTAGATTCCTGCATAACATTCCAAAAGGAACATTACACATGAAGTGATGCCATTGAAGTATGCCAACACTGGATTACCACAAGTGTAGAGGTACCCAGTGGAATTTCCAATCTCGACTCCTGTCATCAAACAGGCATGTTTTGAGAATGAATGTTTCGATGTTCTACAGGGCACCTCGTGACTTAGTTTTTAAGAGACATCCTGCATGCCTCAAGTCCAATGGAGTCAGTGATTGTCTATCACTCCAAAGATGACTGAATAATTTTGGCTCACATTAATGCAGTAGCTCAAGTTGAAATTTCTAATGGATGTTTGCAAATCCCTTCACGGTCTGGCCATCACTATCATTAACAATCGAGATATTTGCGTTCCGCAAATTCTAACTGCTTGGGCATCTTAGTTGGGGTAGTTTTGATGTCCTGTCTTCAACTGCCAAGCCTTTAAGGTTCAAAGTTCATTCTGTAAATGCCTCCATCTTTTGAGAGTGCAGAGATTGCATGTTCCTGCCAGGATTAAAAGCAGAGTCAACAGGCATAGGGAACCTTGGTTTACAAGAGATATTGGCGATCTAGTTAAGAAAAAGAGAGAGGTGTAGAGCAGGTATAGGCCACAAGGAACAATTGAGGTACTTGAAGAGTATAGAAAATGTCAGAAAATACTAAAAAAGGGAAATCAGGAAAGCAAAAAGAAGACATGAGGTTGCTTTGGCAGATAATGAGATAATGTTAAGGTAAACCTGAAGGGTTTCTGCAAGTATACTAAGAGTAAAAGGATAGTAAGGGACAAAATTGGTCCCCTAGAAGATTAGAGTGGTCGTCTATGTGTGGAGCCTCAGAGATGGGGGAGATCTTAAACCATGTTTTTGCATAGTATTTACTCAGGAAACTGGCATAGCATATATGGAAGGAAGGGAAACAAGCAGTAGTTTCATGGAACATATAGAGATTAAAGAGGAGGAGGTGCTTGCTGCCTTACAGCAAATAAAGGTAGATAAAACCCCCGGGCCTGACCTGATATTTTCTCAGACATTGAGAGAGACTAGTGTAGAAATTGGAGGGGCCCTGGCAGAAATATTTAAAATCTCCTTAGCCACGGGTGCAGTGCCGGAGGATTGGAGGGTAGCTCATGTTGTTCCGTTGTTTGAAAAAGGCTCCAAAAGTAAACCAGGTAATTACAGGCTGGTGAGCCTGACATCAGTAGTAGGTAAGCTATTGGAAGATGTTCTGAGAGATTGGATATACAAGTATTTGAACAGCCAAGGACTGATTAAGAATAGTCAGCATGGCTTTGTGCGCGGTAGATCATGTTTAACGAATCTTGTAGAGTTTTTTGAGGAGGTTACCAAGAAAGTAGATGAAGGAAAGGCTGTGGATGTTGTCTACATGGACTTCAGTAAGGCCTTTGACAAGGTCCCACATGGGAGGTTAGTTCAGGTGGTTCAGACACTAGGTATCCATGGAGAGATTGTAAACTGGATTCGAAATTGGCTGTGTGGAAGAAGACAGAGAGTGGTAATGGATAATTGCTTCTCAGACCGGAGGCCTGTGACTAGTGGTGTGCCTCAGGGATCTGTGCTGGGACCATTGTTGTTTGTTGTCTATATCAATGATCTAGATGATAATGTGGTAAATTGGATCAGTAAGTTTGCTGATGACAGTAAGATTGGAGGCGTGGACAGCGAGGAAGGCTTTCAAAGCTTGCAGAGGGATCTGGACCAACTGGAAAAATGGGCCAGAAAATGGCAGATGGAATTTAATGCAGACAAGTGTGAGGTGTTGCATTTTGGAAGGACAAATCAAGGTAGGACATACACAGTGAATAGTAGGGCACTGAGGGGTACGGAGGAACAAAGAGATCTGGGAGTTCAGATATATAATTCCCGGAAAGCGGCGCCACAGGTAGACATCAGTAGTAGGTAAATTATTGGAAGGTGTTCTGAGAGATCGGATATACAAGTATTTGTAAAGAAGGCTTTTGGCATCCTGGCATTCATAAGTCAATGTATTGAGTATAGTAGTTGGGATGTTATGGTGAGGTTGTGCAAGACATCGGTGAGACCAAATTTGGAGTATTGTGTGCAGTTCTGGTCACCTAACTATAGGAAGGATATCAGTAAGATTGAAAAACTGCGGAGAAGATTTACTAGGATGTTTCTGGGTCTTCAGGAGTTGAGTTACAGGGAAAGATTGAACAGGTTAGGACTTTAATTCCTTGGAGCGTAGAAGAATGAGGGGAGCTTTGATAGAGATTTATAAAATTATGAGGGGTATAGACAGAGTAAATGTGAGCAGGCTCTTTCCACTTAGATTAGGAGAGATAAATACGAGAGGACATGGCTTTAGGGTGAAAGGGGAAAGGTTTAGGTGGAACATTAGGGGGAAATTTTTCTCTCAGAGAGTGGTGGGAGTGTGGAACGAGCTGCCATCTGAAGTGGTGAGTGTGGGCTCACTCAAGTTTTAAGAATAAATTGGATAGTTACATGGATGGGAGAAGTCTGGAGAGTTATGGATTGGGTGCAGGTCAATGGGACTAGCGGAATAAAGTTTCGGCACAGACTAGAAGGGCCGAATGGCCTGTTTTCTGTGTTGTAGTATTCTATGGTTCTATCTGTACTTCTTGTTGATAAGAAAATGACACAGAGTGAATGCTGACTTTCAGGATGACGAGATTGAATCTACCAATACAATACGCACAATACTTCAGATCACTCTATCTAGAAACCATAGAAACCATAGAAACTACAGCACAGAAACAGGCCTTTTGGCCTTTCTTGGCTGTGCTGAACCATTTTCTGCCTAGTCCCACTGACCTGCACACGGACCATATCCCTCCAACCACCTCCCATCCATGTATCTGTCCAATTTATTCTTAAATGTTAAAAAAGAACCCGCATTTACCACCTCATCTGGCAGCTCATTCCATACTCCCACAACTCTGTGTGTGAAGAAGCCCTCCCCCAATGTTCCCTTTAAACTTTTCCCCTCTCACCCTTAACCCACGTCCTCTGGTTTTTTTCTCCCCTTGCCTCAGTGGAAAAAGCCTGCTTGCATTCACTCTATCTATACCCATCATAATTTTATATACCTCTATCAAATCTTCCCTCATTCTTCTACGCTCTAGGGAATAAAGTCCTAACCTATTCAACCTTTCTCTGTAACTGATTTTCTCAAGTCCCGGCAACATCCTTGTAAACCTTCTCTGCACTCTTTCAACCTTATTTATATCCTTCCTGTAATTTGGTGACCAAAACTGAACACAATGCTCCAGATTCGGCCTCACCAATGCCTTATACAACCTCATCATAACATTCCAGCTCTTATACTCAATACTTTGATTAATAAAGGCCAATGTACCAAAAGCTCTCTTTACCACCCTATCTACTTGTGACGCCACTTTTAGGGAATTTTGTATCTGTATTCCCAGATCCCTCTGTTCTACTGCACTCCTCAGTGCCTTACCATTAACCCTATATGTTCTCCCTTGGTTTGACCTTCCAACGTGCAATACCTCACACTTGTCTGTATTAAACTCCATCTGCCATTTTTCAGCCCATTTTTCCAGCTGGTCCAAGTCCCTCTGCAGGCTCTGAAAACCTTCCTCACTGTCTACTACACCTCCAATCTTTGTATCAGCAGCAAATTTGCTGATCCAATTTACCACATTATCATCCAGATCATTGATACAGATGATAAATAACAATGGACCCAGCACTGATCCCTGTGGCACACCACTAGTCACAGGCCTCCACTCAGAGAAGCAATTCTCTACCACCACTCTTTGGCTTCTTCCATTGAGCCAATGTCTAATCCAATTTAGCACCTCTCCATGTATACCTAGCAACTGAATTTTCCTAACTATCCTCCCATGCAGGACCTTGTCAAAGGCCTTACTGAAATCCATGTAGACAATATCCACTGCCTTCCCTTCATCCACTTTCCTGGTAACCTCCTCGAAAAACTCCAATAGATTGGTCAAACATGACCTACCACACACAAAGCCATGTTGACTATCCCTAATAAGTCCCTGTCTATCCAAATGCTTGTAGATTCTGTCTCTTAGTACTCCCTCCAATAACTTACCTACTACCGACGTTAAACTCACCGGCCTATAATTTCCCGGATTACTTTTCGATCCTTTTTTAAACAACGGAACAACATGAGCCACCCTCCAATCCTCCGGCACCTCACCTGTAGACAGCGACATTTTAAATATTTCTGCCAGGGCCCCTGCAATTTCAACACTAGTCTCCTTCAAGGTCCGAGGGAACACTCTGTCAGGTCCCGGGGATTTATCCACTTTAATTTTCCTCAAGACAGCAAGCACCTCCTCCTTTTCAATCTGTACAGTTTCCATGATCTCACTACTTGATTCCCTCAATTCCATAGACTTCATGCCAGTTTCCTTAGTAAATACAGACGCAAAAAACCTATTTAAGATCTCCCCCATTTCCTTTTGTTCCGCACGTAACCGACCACTCTGATCTTCAAGAGGACCAATTTTATCTCTTACAATCCTTTTGCTCTTAATATACCTGTAAAAGCTCTTTGGATTATCCTTCACTTTGACTGCCAAGGCAACCTCATGTCTTCTTTTAGCCCTCCTGATTTCTTTCTTAAGTATTTTCTTGCACTTCTTATACTCCTCAAGCACCTGATTTACTCCCTGTTTCTTATACATTTCATACAACTCCCTCTTCTTCTTTATCAGAGTTGCAATATCCCTTGAGAACCAAGGTTCCTTATTCCTATTCAATTTGCCTTTAATCCTGACAGGAACATACAAACTCTGCACTCTCAAAATTTCCCCTTTGAAGGCTTCCCACCTACCAATCACATCTTTGCCAGAGAACAACCTGTCCCAATCCACGCTTTTTAGATCCTTTCTCATTTCTTCAAATTTAGCCTTCTTCCAGTTCAGAACCTCAACCCTAGGACCAGATCTATCCTTGTCCATGATCAAATTGAAACTAATGGTGTTATGATCACTGGAACCAAAGTGCTCCCCTACACAGACTTCCGTCACTTGTCCTAACTCGTTTCCTAACAGGAGATCCAATATTGCATCCCCTCTAGTTGGTCCCACTATATATTGATTTAGAAAACTTCCCTGAACACATTTTACAAACTCTAAACCATCTAGACCCCTAACAGTATTGGAGTCCCAATCAATGTATGGAAAATTAAAATCCCTTACCACCACAACTTTATGTTTCCTGCAGTTGCCTGCTATCTCTCTGCAGATTTGCTCTTCCAAGTCTCGTTGAATATTGGTCTGTAATACAATCACACTAATGTGGCCATACCTTTCCTGTTTCTCAGCTCCACCCATAAGGACTCAGTAGACAAGCCCTCTAATCTGTCCTACCTGAGCACTGCTGTAATATTTTCCCTAACAAGCAATGCTACTCCCCCACCTTTCGTTCCTCTGCCTCGATCACATCTGAAACATCGGAACCCTGGAATATTAAGCTGCCAGTCCTGCCCCTCCTGTAGCCAAGTTTCACTAATTGCTATAACGTCATAATTCCATGTGTCAATCCTCGCCTTCAACTCATCCGCCTTCCCCGCAATACTCCTAGCATTGAAATATATACACCTCAGAAGATTTTTACCACCACTCACAACCTTTCTATCAGCGGATTTGCTTGAACTTTTAACATCATTTATTTTCACCCCAGCCACACTGTCAGCTCTGGCACTCTGGTTCCCATCCCCCTGCAAATCTATTTTAAAGCATCCCCAATAGCACTAACAAACCTCCCTGAAAGGATATTGGTCCCCCTGTAGTTCAAGTGTAACCCATCTCTGTTGTACAGGTCCCACCTGCCCCAGAAGAGGTCCCAATGATCCTGAAATCTGAAACCCTGCCCCCTACACCAGTTCCTCAGCCACTTGTTCATCCTCCAGACCATCCTATTCCTACCCTCACTGGCATGTAGCACAGGTAGCAATCCTGAGATTACCATCCTCGAGGTCCTGCTTTTCAACTTCCTACCAAGCTCTCTATACTCACTCTCCAGGACCTCCTCACTCTTCCTTGCTATGTCATTGGTACCGATGTGCACCACGACATCTGGCTGGTCACCCTCCCACTGCAGAATATCATGCAAGCGATCGGAGACATCCTTGACCCTGGCACCCAGGAGGCAACAAACCATCCTGGATTCTCTGTCACGACCACAGAACCTCCTATCTGCACCTCTAACTATCGAGTCCCCTATCACTACCGCACTCCTCTTTTTCCACCCTCCCTTCTGCATTGCAGAGCCAGACCCAGTGCCAGAGATCCGGCTACTGCAGCTTGTCCCAGGTAAGTCATTCCCCCAACAGTATCCAATGCGGTATACTTGTTGTTGAGGGGAATGGCCACAGGGGAACCCTGCTCTGCCTGCCCTTTCCTCTTCCCTCACCTGACAGTGACCCAATTTCCTGTCCTCTGCTAGTCCTTTTAACATTTAAGGTGAGAGAGGGAAATGGGAATGGGGAATGGTGAAGGGGGGGAGGGGGGATTTACCGTAAGTTTGAGAAATTGATGTTCATACCATCAAGTTGGAGGCTATTCAAATAGAATATAAGATGTTGCTCCTCCAACCTGAGTGTGGCCTCATTGCAGCAGTAGAGGAGGCCATCGTGTGGGTAGCCTCCAACCTGATGACATGAACATTGATTTCTCAAATTTCTGGTAAATATCCCACCCCCTTTCACCATTCCCCATTCCCATTTCTCTCACTCACCTTATTTCCTTACCTGCCTATCACCCACCTCTGGTGCTCTTCCTCCTTTTCTTTCTTCCATGGCCTTCTATCCTCTCTTATCAGATTTCCCCTTCTCCTGCCGCATATCTCTTTCACCAATCAACTTCCCAGTTCTTTACTCCACCCCTCCTGGTTTCACCTATCACCTTATTGTTTTTCCTCCCCTTCCCCACTTTCTAATCCTGACGCCTCATCTCTTTTTCTCCCCAGTCCTGATGAAGAGTCTCTGCCTGAAACATTGACGGTACTCTTTTCTATAGATGCTGCCTGGCCTGCTGTGTTCCTCCAGCTTTTGGTGTATGTTCCTCATCCTCTGCCTGTCTTTTCCACTTGTCTGTCCTTTCGATAGATTGTGTTTCCTTGGATATTAAGCTCCCAACTACAATCATCTTTTAGCCATGGCTTTGTGATACCCACAACATCATACCTGCCAATCTCCAACTGCGTTCTACATTAACGATTTAGGTGTGACAATAAAATGGAAATAGGTACGTAATGGTCAGCATGGATTCAGTGGACAAACAGCATTGTCATTCTATAACTCTCTGAAGGGTCCTCATATGTTGCAACCAGATTTGCTGATGTTAAATGGGAAAACAAACTGTGTGTGATGGATACAAGCAATATCGATAGACAAAGTGAGTGGGCAAAAAAATTGTCAACTGGGGTAAAAAAATTGGGAAATGTAAGGTTATCCATATTGGTAGGAAGAATGAAAAAGCAAATATTATTTAAATTTATTATTATGATTAAATTTATTAGTATTTTTTTTAATTTATGAGACACCACAGATGGATGAATCTGAGAGTCCACATATGTGAGTCCAAATTGTAGCAAACACCTACATCACTGGAATGGTAGACACCATTGCAAATAGGATAGAATGTAAAAGTAGTGAATGCTTACTACAGCTCTACATGTTTTTTTGATGAGTAGAGTACGGCACATAGTTTCGATCTCCTTTATTGAGGAGAGAATGTGATGAAGGTGCTAAAATTATGGAATATTTGGAAGAACTTACATGTGACACAGGTAATCACATTTTAAAGGAATCTTTGTAATGGGCATGAGTACACTCTGTATAGATAGGAAATGTGAAGGTTTTCTCCTAATAATGGGATTTGAGAATAGAAGTATTATCAAGGAAATACAGTTACAGGTAGATAGGCCAGATGGAGAAAAAAACTCTTCTTTCACAAACTTATTGTCTTATTACATACAAAGCTGGTTCTTTTTTTCACTTTTTTGATTCAAGATAGTATATGAACATCATTATTATTCTGCCCATTCAATTTTAGCCATGTCTGAGTGTGTGCCACACCATTTGGAAAACTACTATTTTTTACATTCTTATTTCCTTGATGTAATCCAATTCCCATTCTGCACAGCTTATGGAATATGTTTCCAGAGATTGATTTTTTAGATTAATATGCCACTTCATTTTTTACATTTTTGAGATTTATTTGTGGTCACAACTTCACTAAGATTTATGGTACAATTTATATTTTACAATCTTATAAATGTGCCACTGTTGTGAAAGAAAAAATCACTTAAAGTGATTGAGGACCTTGTTCCAGACTGCTGAATAAGAAATGTATTTGAGAGAATCTTTCCCGTATTCTATTGGCAGCTGTGATTTTCTCCCAGGTAGATAACTCATTGATGATGAAACTCAAATACCATATTGATGCTTTGTAGGAAAGAGAAAAAAACATAGACAATGACTGTTACTTGACATTTAACTGCAATTTTCAATTGTTATCTGTTTGCATCATCATGCATTTTGACCTCTTTGTACATATTATTGTTAATGTTTGGAATTAATTCTTGTTCAATGTATTTGTATTTTCACCCCCACAGTTATTATGACAGTCAGTCATCATTTATTTGACATTTTAAATTAGAAGTTCTACCCAGCAGAGTTGAATACTGTTATATAAGTATTTGGCAACAAATTGAAACTTTATTGGACTTGCAGCATAAAAATTGCTGATTTTAAAGAAGAATTGAAGAAACAGTATAGAGACGAGAATGGGCTATTTAAACCTGAGCCTGTTCCGTCATTCTGTGAGATAATCAATTTCTGTATCTAATCTCTATACACTAGGCTTGCTTCCAAAACCTTTAAAGCAAATGGCTCACAGAGCAACACACATCAAAGTTGCTGGTAAACGCAGCAGGCCAGGCAGCATCTATTGGAAGAGTTTCAGTCGGCATTTCAAGCCGAGACCCTTCGTCAGGACTAACTGAAGGAAGAGTTAGTAAGAGATTAGTAAGAGAGTTAGTAAGCTCACAGAACTTTTGGCTAGTGATGAAGATATTAGTTCAACTATCAGCTTCTGAGGGAGCTAGAAGAGAGGGGTTCTGGGCAAGGCAGACAAGGCTGAGGATGTCAAGGGAGAGAGGAAAAACATCTCAAGGCTTCACACCCTTTCTTCTCGTGGATACAGGATTCTGTATTCTTACCCCTAACTTTTCAAAGAGCAATGTGCCTGAATGTAATGCTTCCACAGGCAGTGACAGAGATCTATCACTCTTTGCTATCAGAATTCCAGTCAAAGATCCAGAGCTGGACATTATTATCTGTTAATATGAAGTTAATGTTACCCAGGACCTAGCAGTGGTGGTAATTCTATGCCAATTGTGCAGCTCACCCTGAAACAGTATAGTTATTATTGTTTATTTTTTTTCTCAGCTCAAGCTGGTAAAACCTGAGGTACAGGCATACCCAAGCACGCTCATTTCTCAAATAAGACCATAAGACCATAAGATATCGGAGCAGAAGTAGACCATTTGGCCCATCAAGTCTGCTCCACCATTCAATCATGGGCTGATCCAATTCTTCCAATCATTCCCATTCCCCTGCTCTCACCTCATACCCTTTGATGCCCTGGCTAATCAAGAACCTATCTACATCTTCCTTAAATGCACCTAATGACTTGGCCTCCACAGCCACTCATGTCAACAAATTCCACAGATTTATCACCCTCTGACTAAATTTCTCCTCATCTCTGTTCTAAATAGACGTCCTTCAATCCTGAAGTCGTGCCCTCTTGTCCTAGACTCCCCTACCATGGGAAATAATTTTGGCATTTCTAATCTGTTCAGGCCTTTTAACATTCAGAATGTTTCAGTGAGAGCCTCCTCATTCTCCTGAACTCCAGAGAATACACTCTGAGAGCTGCCAGACGTTCCTCATACGGTAACCCTTTCATTCAAATGCAAGAAACTTTCCGATTATTCTAGGGCTGTTTATTATTGGGGCTTTCTGAAGATTTACATAGATATTGCTGCGCAGCCCTAATTGGTTAATATTATTGTGTAGTTACTTAGCCCAGATATTACTATTGGGACAATGTGTACCCTGTTCGTATTCCATAGTTCTTCAATTTCCTCTTTTAATTGAGAATATTTCTGGTGTTTCTCACATTGATTTCTGTAAGTTATGTGTGTTTGGAATGGCTATATCTAATAAGTAATTTGTTCTTACTTGTTATTCTGCAATATTCTATCCAGATAGATTATGGATTGTCATATCTGTAACATTAGATCAGTGATAATATAATTTGTGTGACTCTGACTTTAAACCTGGAGCAGGCTTGTATCTATGGGTAAGGTATGGTTTCTTTTATGAATATGTATCTTAAAGCAAGATTTTGGTGAATAACTGCTGCAGAATTCTGTAATGGTTTCTCTTGGCATTTTCTGCATTTATTCTTGAATTTGTTGGTCTTTTATTATGTATTTTGATCTTCTTTTTTGTGTTAACCACCTGGTTCTGTATATTGCCACAAGGAACCCTTGTGTTTCTGGGAAAAGGTCTCCAATTCTGAACCAGGCATTTGACACTTCTTTGTTGACATCTAGTCTGCTCAGATCGTGGACATGTCTTCCATGGAGGGTCTTGCTCTTCCATTGGTTAACTTTTTCTTCTATTCTAGTGGCATTTGTGTTGTGGTTTTCTGGAGATTTAGTGTAGATAAATATTGCTGCATCACCCTAATTGCTTCATGCTATTGTGCAGTGATTATTATTATCTTGAAACATATTTTAAAAATTTATGGGAGCATTTGCATCAGTTTGGATTTCCATAACTCAAGTAATTTGTAATGCAAGAAAACCTTGTACATATGGACTTGAATTAGTGGTAGATTTTTCATTATTAAGTTGGAATGTGAGAAAGGGAGCTTGGTGGGGCACTTCAATCAAAAATTAATTTACAAGTTTGTATCTTCTGTATTAAATCATCCCTCACATTCTCTGTTCTGTGGTAATAGTTACTTAGAGCAATAAGCCTGTTTTTTATTTATGATTGTTCTATCATGCTAATGTTTACTGAAATGTGGTTAAAATAACACACCAGCCTTTTCTAACTGGTTGCCTGAAAAAAATGGTGATAGATTAATTGATATTATTTATGGTCAATTGGCTATTATTCAGTATATAAATTTCTTCAAAACATTGTTTATATTTCCTATTAAAAGATTTCTTTACCAAAGAAAATTAAACATTTTATTAGTAGAACATGGAACATTTTATTAGCACGGCAACATGTCATTAACCTGTTTGTTATAATTATGTCACTCTTAGTCCATCAGAGTAATTCTAAACATAGATCCCTGCCTTTAAAATCCATTTTCACTAGAATTCTAAAGTGATAAGTACCGGATCCTGCACAAAACAAAAACACACATTGAGCACATCTAGTCTTTAGTCAACACATACAGGGAATATACAATACAATACATACACACAATACTCAAGTATTGCTTTATAACTTTATATCTGCCGTGTTGAGTTATTCTAAACTCTCTCTGCTCTTCAACAATTGCTTTGAGCTGTGAAAATAGGTCAACAATTTTGCTTTACTTATGATTGTTCTATTTGTGTGTCTAGACTATGGTAGCCGTTAGGCTTAGGAGCCTCCAATAACTTACCGTCTCATCCTTTCCTCATCTAACCCAGTCCAAAATATAAATCTACATGAAATGCAATACAAGACTGTACCATGGTTAGAAATTTACTCAGCCGAACTGTCTCCTACTGTTACTGCCATGTACACTGCATTAATTAATACAAGCAAAATGTTTACCCTTATGTAACACCTCACACAGTCCATGTATATACTCATATGATTTGTGAACGGACATAATTTTAATTAAGGAAACAGAGAACTTGGTTTGCACAGAGAAAATCCTGGAAGTAGCAATGGGATAGTGGCCAAATAACCTGAACTGTTAAGAGTCCCTATTATCTTGAACTTAGCCTGTTGCCTGGTTTTTTTGTCCACAACTCCTGCAAACCCACATTTACTTTCCCAGGATGCATTTGACTGGATAAACTTCCCCTTCCACACTCAATGATTATCTGATGAGGCTCAGGATATGAGTAGATCTCAGTAGGGCCTCTCAAGGCCCGAACCTCAGAACACCCAAACAACTGTTGACAGCTAGCCAGCTATCAAAAGCATCAGGAATCCTTCTAACAATTGTGTTATGTGTCTTCTAGTTGGAGAAATTAAAATTAGATTAAGTTGAATTTAAATAAAAGTACCTTAAAATGCTCAAAATAAAACATTGAAGTAAGATAAAACAAGTGAGGCAATTATCTGCACTTGTCGTTTCCACAAGGTCAGTGATGTCTGCCAGATGGATGAGGTTACCATTCCCATGCTGGTGTAAAATGAAGGACTAGGCATAAAATGTATCCAGACCCTTTCTTCATTGAGATACTAACCTGCTGTAGGGCATGATAATGAGTCTTTCAATAAGGCTCATTATTGTTGTGGTATTTAACTTTCACAATGTCTCAATCTTCTGAGCTTTACACTGCCTATGCAGAAGTCTGAGACTTCCTGAAGTTCTATTGCCAGCCATAAGGTTAGTGTGATACAGTCCTTTCTCAGTTATTGTTAACCATTACAGAATTATGATCTAAAATAGAACAGTTTACCTCTCCCCAATATGTCAGTTTTAATGGTCAGCTAAGATTGTTTGCCTATACTAATTATTGCTCATTATACAATATTGGTGATACGGATTTTATTCCAAGGTTTTTGAAAGGGTATGAGGGCTGCTGTTAATATTTTCTGAAGTATTTTAAAACTGCATCATATATTACTTCAACGTTCTTGTTTGTGCCAAGGAATTCAGGCTAGTTTCACTTTACTGTACCCTTTGTTTTTTATCCCCTTCATTCTTGCTTAGGATGAAGTCTGCCCTAAACCTGAGAGTGAAGCCTTCCAGCGATGCGTTTGGGCAACTGCAGTGAACATCAAAGACAAGTACATCTACGTGACACAGCCAAAACTGAACAGGGTGCTGATTGTTGACATTCAGTCCCAGAAAGCAGTGCAGGTCTTTACACCTTTTATTTATTGTTCTGATGATTAATTGGAAGTTGCAGTGATTAAAAGCCATTTTTTAAGCTTCAAAGCATAGAAAAGTGCTTGCAGTGCTAACTTGGAAGTACCTTGTTTGCATGAAAATTAGGGTTCTCTTTTTCTCTATTGATTAAAATGTAGTTGCACTGATTTTGATTCCCATTAACTTAGTAATATGTAAGGTGTACTTGGAATGTCTAGTGAGTTTAACATTTGAGCCCACCAGATTTGGGGGAGGGGTTTGCTTATTCATAGGAACCATTTTTAGAAAACAAAAACAGAGAAATTTGTAAAGTTGGTTTCTGATATAATTAATTGTCTATTCACAATATCCTGTTACATGAGTTGTAATGAATTTCAACCTTTTACATTTGTTTCTCCATTTAAAGATACTTGATATAAATAAATGGTACAGATATTATCAGTGCATTATATATCCACTGTATTTTCTTTTGCTACAGTGGCCAATGCATGCAATTTTATTACTATGACCTACATTGTAGTAAGAATATTCGTGCTTAGAGAAACATAGTTTGATTAGGGATGGTCAGCATGGCTTTGTGAGGATCCAGTCACACCTCTCAAGCCTAATTAAATTCTTTGAGGATGTGATAAAGCAGATTGATGAAGGCATAGCAGTACATATGTTGTACATGGATTTTAGTGTAACATTGGAGAAGGTTCCCCAAGTTCATTCCCCACGCACATTCAGAAAGTCAGGAGGGATGGGATTCAGGGAAATTTGGCTGTGTGGATAAGGAGTTGTCTTGCCATAGATGACAGAGGCTGGTAGTAAATGGAGAGTATTCTGCCTGGAGATTGGAGACCATGGTGTTCTACGAGGATCTGTTCTGCTTTTTGTGATTTTTTAATATATATATGTCTTGGATGAAGGAGTGGAAGGGTGGTTCAGTAACTGCAGATGACACGGAGGTTGATGGACAGTGTGGAGGGTTGTCATAAGTTGCAATGTGACATTGACAGGATGCAGAGCTGAGCTGAGCTGAGAGGTGGTAGATGGAATTTAACCCAGAAAGTGTGAGGTGATTCACTTTGGAAGATTACATTTGAAGGCAGAGTACAGAGTTAATGGTTGATGTCAGCATGGAGCCAGTGAGCTAAAGGATCTGTTTCCAATAACTGTCTCAAAATCTTGAATTAGAGAAATCTCAAGGCATCTTTAAACATATATTTTATACAGGAAATACAATACATGTATTCAGTTCACACTTTTCTCTACATTTATTGTACCGTCAACTGAATACATTCTATTATAATGCATCAACCCTACTGTAAGCAACACACCAATGCGGTGTCTGAGAAGCCGGACACAGGGCCCAGCCCCTCTGCGTCCAGTGAGGCAGGACTCTAGACTATAGCATATTTCTTTCAAAGTCCTTGTTATGGCTACACCAACATGAGTATATCCCTCAATATATACTCCCGCACCCAAGAACATGTCATATATTAATGACTTGGATGAGGGAATTACTCGTTGGAATTTAGAAGATTGAGGGGGGATCTGATTGAAACATATAAAATCCTAAAGGGATTGGACAGGCTAGATGCAGGAAGATTGTTCCCGATGTTGGGGAAGTCCAGAACGAGGAGTCACAGTTTGAGGATAAAGGGGAAGCCTTTTAGGACTGAGATGAGGAAAAACTTCTTCACACAGAGAGTGGTGAATCTGTGGAATTCTCTGCCACAGGAAACAGTTGAGGCCAGTTCATATGGCCCTTGTGGCTAAAGGGATCAGGGGGTATGGAGGGAAGGCTGGTACAGGGTTCTGTGTTGGATGATCAGCCATGATCATACTGAATGGCGGTGCAGGCTCGAAGGGCCGAATGGCCTATTTCTGCACCTATTTTCTATGTTCCTATGTTTCTATGCACTTAAGAAATTTTTACTGTAAGACCAATAAGCTTTGGGTAAACCAAAATGCATCATTCCTCAAGTTGATCTTCCAGCAGTAGTTGATGTTTGTCTCAGGGAACAGCTAGAAGATCATGGTGTCCTCTGTTACAAAGCTGATAGGGACAAACCTTGACAAAAACTCTAGCGTTCCTTTTCAAGCTTTACTTACCATAGCCATCTCAAGGTCAGTATGCATTGTGAATGAGACTACAGCAGTGTAAATCAGATCTAATGTGGAGATCCCCTTTTATTATGCAACCAAGTGTACTTTTTTGTGCATTCTGATGATGAAGCATTCTGAAAAATCATATTGACACTGTGCTGTTTGAGAGGATGGTTTTGTCTGTGGCCTCAGGATTTGAATGAAAATAAAAATGATATATGCATACAGTTTTATGCATATGAAAAATAAAATGCATCTGTGCCACTTTAACACCCTGAAAAATGCATTTGAATCATCAAGCATGTGCAGTTGAACCTGGTGTCATGAGGCCATGTCATGAATGGTTGGTTCCACTAGTAGTTGGTCTGTGCCTTTAACAGGGAGCTACGTTCCAGCATGAGCATTCTGATGATGATGCTGGTGGGTTCCCTGTAACCAAAGAGGATCAGAGATTAGGGAGGAATGCTGCAAAACAGGACAGAGTAGGCAGTAAGGTTTTCAGGCACAGAAATAGAGGGCAGCGTGGAGATAAAAGGATGATTCATAGGGTTATATTCAAAGATTCAAATTCAAAGTACACTTACTATCAAAATATGCATGTATTATACAATGCTGAGATTTGTCTTCTGCACAGACAGCCATGAAAACAAAGAGAACCATGGAACCCCTACAAAGAAAAACATCAACCACCCCCCGCCCCCGCTTCGCGTGCAAAAGTAAAAAAAATAAATCATGCAAATGGCAACAATGAAAAAGTGAAAATCAAAAGAGTCCAGGCATACTCAGTTCAGTTCTGTGTTCATTATCTGCAGGCTGCCACATTTCAAACTTGCCCAAAAGAGCAATAAACAAAGAATATATAACAAGGAATTAAGTCCTTTATCCCAATTCAATGATGCTAACTGTGCTAATCCCAGTTGCCCATAACCCTGACCCTTTCATCCCTCAGCTTTCTTCTCTTCAGGGTCAACAGTCCTAGCCTATGCAATCTCTCTGCACAATTACGGTCTTCCAGTCCAGGCAACGTTCCAGTAAATCTTTTCTGCACTTTCTCTAACATAATCACATTGCTCACCACAAGGATGGTGACCAGAAATGTACATAATACGTTTAAGTCTGGTCTAAGCAACAATTTGCAGCTGGAATATGAATTCCTAACTCTTGTACACAATGCATCACTTTGCACTTGCCTGAGGCAAATTCCATCAGCCATTCACTTGCCCACTTTCTCAGCTGATTGAGATCCTGTTACCACCTGAGACACCTTTCTTCAACGTGCACCATACCACCTCTTTTGGTGTTATCTGTAAACTGACTAAGCATGCCGTATGTATTGGAGGCATCTCATTTCACAGGGTGCCCGGAGGCCCAACAAACATACGGCAGTTGGAGTAAGTAAGTTTGGAGGTCAGTGTAACAGGGCAAGGATTCAGGGTCAGTCATGAGTTAAAAAGTATTTCTGTGTATCAGCATGGGGCTAAATGTCATGAATTTCTGCAACAGTTCCAATGAACAATTAAAGCCTCTTAAAGGAGAGATGTTGCATGCCTGCAAATCGGGTTAGAAATCTTTCCAAAGAGCTAAACAGCTTGCTTGGAGCAACGACTGGTCAATAGGAAGGGTAGACACAACAATTTTGTCTGACTCTAGGAGTACTATTGTTCAACCAGTTTAGGGATTTCTATGTGCAGGGCTCAGATGCCCTCTGGACATACTTTAAGACTGAGTGAGAAGAGGAAATTTCTGAGGTCATTTCATCTTCGGGTGCTATCTCACATCAAGGTTACCAGGAGTATTATCTGTTACTTGTCTGCATCAGACTCACATCGCTGACATAGCAAGCTTCTCCAACAATCTGTACATGGACTTGCCTTTCATGTGCCCCATTGCACCTTGCCCAATTCTCAACATTTCAAGTCTCACTTACATTTCACTGGGGCAAGTGGTTGAACTCAGTCATCAGCTTCTTCATGAAGAGGAGTTTCCTAACACAGTTCTCCTCCCTGTTGTGTACAAAGGAGACTGTCTCCTTACAATCTGCTGCTTTAAACTGCCAATGGCAGAGTCTTCCCACCTTCACTCTTCTCTCTCTTGCAGCAACAGGTCGCCCTCTGCACAGCTTCCCTTTTCCATGTCATGTTGCAAATCGAACACCCAAATCTAGGAGTAGAAGAATTGCCTTGAATCTTGTACTAAACATAGACTCAACTTACTTTACTAATGTAGACAATCAAAACCATTGAAATTAAACTCCAGCCTTTCTTCAACTGCATCATCAATAACTAAGTAACACTGGACAACAAATGTTTTTGAAAATGTTCCTTCCTCAGCATTTTTTTTTGGTGTATGATAGACCACTTGAAGCTGAACATAAATTTAATTTCAGACAACTTGTATCACAGGAATTTGGAGAAACAAGAAATTAACTTTTATTGAATATAATGTATTTAATTGTGTAATAGTGCTGACACTTTGCAATAGTTCAACTAAGTTAAAAATGTTTTGTTGATGATTTTCATTTGTGTTCAGTGTCTGAGGCTTCTTGCTTACGTGTCCAACATTAAACAGCCAGCACTGATGGATTCCATTTGCCCTGACACTGTATCTCCATGACTGCAATGTCCTGGTGAAACCTTTCACTATGCTCATCTCTGACAGCACCCAGATTTGCAGGGAAGAAGTCTAAATTGGAATGGAGAAAATGAATCTTTATTGAATGTTGCACTTCTTGAAGCATGGTATCAACCAGCTGTGTGTAGTTTGGTGCTCTGTAGTTACCAAGAAAATTTTCAACAACATCCTTGAATGCCTTCCATACAATTTTCTCCAGTCCCACTGGAGGAAATTATGAATTGAAGTAACAAATATAGGCTTTTTTTTAAATGGTGCGTGATAGGGAGATTTCATTGTGCTTTTCATTATCAGTTGCCCAATATCCATAAGATACACCCAAAAGTACTCAGGAAGCAAAATCTTTGTTATGAAGTGTTAATTAATGATCACTTTAAATAATACAGATGTTTTGAGTGCTGAAGTTAAGGGAAGGCAGAATCTTTTTTGCTACTAAACACTAAACTGCAAGTTGAAAAAAATGGCATAAACTTCCTTGCATTGGTAGCAATCATCCCTACAGACATGAAAGGCAGTGAAAATTTTACTACGGATATACCCACAGGCTTCTCACAAGTTCTCTGCAAATCAGTGCCCTCAGCATCCAAAGTCAGCTTCTGAAAAGACAAATTTCACAGCCTGATAATTGCTTTCTCACTGTGGAACATTGCTATTTTTTTTAAAGTCAGTCTTCAATCTGCCCTTGCATCTCTACGAGCTCCAATTTATAATTAGCCTTTTGTGTAGCACATTGTCAAACCAAACAACTCTCACTTACCAACCTTGAAATCTTTTCAGAAAATTCAACAGAAGCCATGTTCAGATTCAGCTTTAAACTTTCTTTCAAGGTGGGCAATATAGAAAAACGCGTACAATCCATTATAACAAATTGCCTATAACCATATCAAGCTAATAGGCCGATAATTTCTTGGTTCTAATTCACTGCTCTTTTTGAATATTGGTCCATTATCCACCTGCCAGACCCTTGGAAGAATCCTTCAATCTAATGAACTGTTTAATAAGCAGCCCACTTAACATACCTCCCAGCGCTTGGATCATTGTTGGGTGAATGCACATCATGACATGCAAACTTGTCTAATTTGATATCCTGAATTTTAATAGGAAGCATCTATTTTGGCACTTATAACTTTTGTGTAAACTGAGCTTAGCATTAAACAAGAATGAAATGGGTCTATTGCAACACATTAGCAATTTAAAACCTTTGCTGTATTAAATTTGAATCAACTCTAATAAATTGTTTAATAGCCTTCAGCATCCCCTTTCCAGTTTAGCTCCTAAAATGGCTAAAAGGAAGAATTGTTCTTCTCTAACATTATCTATTTCTCCATTTCTGTTCCACTGTGTGATTAGTTTCCATTGTTGAAGGGCACTTCTTGTGACTATGGCACATAGCACATTCTCCTATGATTACTTTTCAATTTGATTTGGTCAGTATTATTAACAACTTCCTAAATTATCAAGCTCTGTGGCTGTTTATGCTTGGATAGAATCTGCCTTCCAATTATTTTATTAAGTAAGATAACAGCACAGTAACAGGGCCTTCCAGCCCATGAGTCCATGTGACCGAATTACAAGCATGTAACCAATTAATTTACTAACCCATATGTCTTTGGAATGTGGGAGGAAACCAGAGGACCCATGGGAAATGCTCATGGTCACGGGAGGACAAATCTACCCCTTACAAGCATTGGTGGGAATAAACCCAGGTTGTGGGTGCAGTAATAGTGTTACACTAACCATTGTGCTACTGTGCTGACCATGATTGGCTTATCCTTGTATTCCTGTTTAATCTGCTCTGGATTTTCCAAGCTTTAAATATGAAGCCTTGAGATGTGAGCTGGCTGGCTGTGGTGGACCGAAGTTAAATTAAAAGATCTGTTCGTCATCCAGCGGTGGTTAGCAATTAGCAGATACTTTATAAACAGAATATCACTTGGAAAGAAAGAAACACAACAGAAAAAGTGGTTTAGCTGTAGCTATGGAAAAGTTAAAGATAGTATTAGGTCAAAGGAAAAGGAATATATATTGTGATGGAAACAAAAGACAGCAATGAGAAATTCCAGAGTTCTGTAAAAGATCAGGCTATTGAGCAAAAATGGGAAAAGGAAAGCTAGTGAGAAACACAAAAACAAATGGTAAACTTATGTAAACCCCTCATCGTATTTGTGTACAAACCTAGCTCATTAGCAAATTCCGCTAGCAGCCACATGACTCAGCAGTGAGAAGGACACGTTTCATAAGTAATATATGTCAAGGTCAGTATGATTTGGGTTTAACCAAACAGGAAAGTTAGGATATTCTGGTTAAGCAACATTAATTGTAGTGAATGCTGTATAAATACTGCCCCATACACAGTCATCATTTGCCAAGAAATGACAGATCATACACCAGCATAAAATGATTTTAAAAAGAGGATATTTACCAATATATCAACTTTACCAAACAGTGAAGAGGAAAAAGAAAAGAAAAATAAAAATGCCCATTACAGTTATACAAGTCCAATGTGCACATAAACGTTGGAGCTCATTTCTAGAGTAGTGGGATGTATTGCTTTACTCACATGCTGAACCCATGTTCTGTGTGAAATAAACCAGCCACAGTTTGAACTTCCCATCAAGAACCATCTCAAACAAACTGGCTAACTCAGGAGTACTGGCACTACCTCCTTAGAACCATTCATTTTCACAAAGCACTTCTTACAACGGGGTCTCCCCTTTGGGCAACATTCTGCAAACATCTTCCCTTGTATCTTGCTCCGCAGCTCCCGTTGCAAGATTACTGTCCTTCAGAAACCTGATCCCGCCCAGCTCTTGAATCTTCCACGGCATCTCACTGGGCAGAAGGTTACGACACGTACCAAGACAATCCTGATTGGCTGAAACAACATCACAATCAGAATCAGATTGAATATCATCAGCATATGTTTTGAAATTTGTTAACTTTGCAGCAGCAGTACAATGAAATACATAATAAATAAATATAGAGTAAAAACTGAGTTACATTAAGTATATATATGTCTTTTAAATAGTTAAGTTAAAATAAATAGTGTAAAATAATAGAATTATAAAAGTAGTGAGGTAGTGTTTGTGGGTTCAATGTCCATTTACAAATCCGATGGCAGAGAGGAAGAAGCTGCTCCTGAATCACTGAATGTGTGCCTTTAGGATTCTGTACCCCCTTTCAAATGGTAACAGTGTGAAGAGGGTATGTCATGGGTGGTGGGGTCCTTAAAGATGGACACCGCCTTCCTCAGGCGCTGCTCTTTGAAGGTGCCTTAGATACTCTGCAAGCTGGTACCCATGTAATTTCACAAGTTTCTGCAACATTGCTCCTTATCTTTAGCCCAAACCACAGCACTCTCACTAGCAGGACACACTGCTTTTGCAGAGAACTGCTAAAATAAAAGTAACTCATGGGATAGCAGTAGAAATCTTAAGTAGGACATTACACTTGTATATATGTAAAAATAAAAGAAATATATAGAAAATGATCCATTTCAGATTGAAGCAAGAGAACTTCTTTTGGGGAATAAGGAAATGCAGAGATTTTAAACAAATATGTTTTACCCATCTTCATGGATGGAGGAGGACATCTTCAAGAAATAGTGAGGACTAGGGATCTAGTTAGAATGAGTGAGCAGGGCAAAGAAAGAAACATTTGTAAAAATCCAGAAATGAAGAATTTGAAGGGGCTTGAGCGGTATTTACTCAAATCCTAGGCTTCTGAAAGAGTTGGCCACGGAGAAGGTGGATGCATAGATTGTCATCTTTCAAATGCCCATAGATTCCCAAACGGTTACTGCAGATATGAAATTCACAAGAATATTCAACTATTTAAAAAAAAAGGGAGGAAGGAAATAGGGAACTGTAGACCAGTTAACCTGGTGTCAATTGGAAGAAAAATGGCAACAATTCGCTTGAAAAAGTAACAGTATAATCTGACAATACCACCTTGAAATATATGAAAGGGAAATTACTTTTGGCCAATCTATTGGAATTTCGTGAAGTTGTAAGCAGCAGAGTAGGTAAGGGTTCATGGGGTTTACTCGGGAATTTCAGTAAGCCTTTAATATTGGTGATATTCAAGAGATTATTAAGCAAAATTAGTGTGCTTGGTGAGGGTGTATTATAGGGTGTCAGCTGAGGATTATTCAATGGGCAGAGTTTAGGAATAAGTAATAGACATTTATATTATATTTTGTGTACAGCTTTAAATATGGTTGACCTATTATTCCATCCACATTAAACATGCTGCATGTAGTTGGTAGAGACATAGAACACAACAGCACAGAAACCCAGTCATCTGCCTAGTCCCATTGACCTTAACCCAGACCATAGGCCTGCATACCCCTCCCATCGATGTACCTATCCAGAGTTAAAAAATACACGTGGACTAAGATGTTAACTGTCCTGTGCTATCATCAGTGGGATCATCAGTTGATCTGCCACCCGTCTTCAGGAGTTTCGGCCCGCTTATGATCAAGACTCCCTCGAGGTGGTGGGCCAGCAGTGCTAAAGCACCACCTCCCACTGATGAGCTTAAAAACTTGGCATCTGCCTCTATCAGATTTGTTGGTCACTTCCATCCAACAGATAGTCTGCTCTTCAGGTGTCTATGTAACTACTGAAGGGTTTGCAAGATATGTATACACTGTCTGACTATCTGCCCCTCTGGACATACTTGGTCCACACCCATGCTGATCCTTTCTCTGCTGCCTCAGCTACAGCCCTGCTGGTTGACTTGATCTCTCTTCTAGTGAAGTCAAGGTCACGCAGCTACTTCTGGAGAGTGAACGCAATAAACCCACGGCAACCTACTTCGAATGGATAGCATGAGACCTTCCACCCTCTGTCTCTGCACTCTGATCTTAATTCTGCATACTTGGTTAACTTGTGCTTGTGGGCTTTATCGATGTTGTCTTCCCAGGGGACTGTGAGTTCACCAATAACCACTTCTCTACTGGTGTCAAACCATACGATTATATCTGGATGCAATGTTGTGAAGCTACTTGCTCCGGGAAACTGCCTTTCCCATCCAGGTCGGCCTTGACACACCAATCATTGGCTGAAGAAAGTATGCTTGATCGTGAGCCTGCGCTGTACACCCTTGACTTGGAGCCTTCTTTCACAAATGATATGTGATGTACTGTGCAGCATGGGGCATGAGATAAGTTGTGCTGCAGTACTCTCTGCTCAACCACTTCTGTTACAACTTTGAGAACGTTGTTATGTCTCCAAGTGTGCATGCTGCTGGAAAGATTGACTCTGCATGCACTCAAAATATGTTGAAGTTTTCCCTTCTCGCCACCAGCAGCACACCTGTCCGTCTTATCTTCATACCAGGTGCTGAGGTTGGCAGGTGTTGGGAGCAGATCATACGCTGCTCTGCATAGAAAAGAAATGCGGAGCGGTTCCATCTGCCACAGAACATTCCAAGATAGATGTCATTGTTCAACACTTTCCCACGGGGTCCAAGCCCCTTGTTTTGCCAGGCCAGCTGTTTTAGTTAACCTCTTCTCCTCTTCTACCTCTCGTACTTCTTGTGTTACAAGCTCACAGAACTCCTCACCTGTAGAAGATGACCACCATTTGTGCGTTGTCCATCCAAGTCCCTGGCGGCCTGGCTGGATAGCCCCAACCGTCTCCTTGTGCTTCAATCTAAACTCTGCCTCAACAACTGCTACATAGGCTGACCACTTCCTGCCTGATCTCACATCCGGCTGGATGTTCTTGATGACAGGGTCTTTTGAGTCTCGATGCATCAAGAATGATCTCACCTTGGCTACCTTGACCTCCTCAACAAGAGATTGCACTGGGATGGTAAGCTTTGTCTGGCTACTGTGGATTGCAACATTGGTGAGGCTGCTCAGTACTCCAAGCCACTTCTTCACATACTTGTTGATCTTCCGTTCCATTGCCTCAACATGGGACTTTGCCACTTCATAGACAGTTAGTAGCCACGTTATCCGTGGCATCAGTCCGTACTGCAAGCACCACAACTTCAACTTGCCAGGCAAGCCACACTTGTCAACAGACATCAGACCTCTGCTGATCTGTTCTCCTGTCTCTTGAACCCTCTTGGTGTCTCTCAGCTCCTCTGTGTACCATTGTCCAAGGCTCTTAACTGGTTGGTCCTGAATGGATGGAATCTCCTCTCCACAAAGGGTGAAATGAAAGTCAACCAGCTTTCCTTCCCTAAGAACAAGGCTCCTTGACTTCTTGGTCTTGAACTTCATTCTTCCCCAATCCATTAGCTCCTCGAGTCTAGATAGTACATTTTCCACTGCCTCCGTGCTGGGACCCAAAAGGGTAAGATCGTCCATGAACGCTGATAGCCATCAAGTGCGACACCTGGTCCCACTGATTCTGCAGCCCTCACAATGACTTCCATGGCTAACACAAAAAGGATGGGTGAAATTGCACATCCCATTGGGATTCCAATGTCCAAGCTCTGCCACCTAGTTGTAAACTGCTGAGTGGAAAACCTCATCTAGAAATCGTTGTAGTACTGCATAACAAAGTTCCTCACTTTAGCAAGAATCCATAGGAATTCCATCGCAAACTCAATCAGGACATGGGGAACAGAACCATACGCATTTGCCAGATCAAGCCAAACTACAGCCAGATTTCTTCTCAAACTTTTTGACTCCTGGATGGTATGCCGTATCATACTAGAATGTTCAGAGCATCCTGGGAAACCTGGTACTCCTGCCTTCTGCACAGATGTATTTACTAATCCATTCTCTATCACAAATGAAGATATTCTTTCTGCCAGAATTCCAAACATAATCTCCCCCTCTACATTCAGGAGTGAAATTGGTCGGAACTGATTCAATGTAGAAGAATTTTCTTCCTTCAGGATGTATACTCCTTCAGCCTCATTCCATGACAAAGGAACAACACCTTGTCTCCACACTACCTTTAACAATCTCCATAAGTATTTCCTCAGCTGTTCACACTTCTTGAACACCTTATAAGGCACTCCATTAGGTCCTGGCACTGAGCTGGAACTTGCCTTTCTGATGAACAGTTTGACTTCTGCCACTTTGGGTCCTGACAGATCGAACTTCACTCCGGGCTTGGTAGGCTTCACAAGCCCTCTAATGTCAAGGAAAGGAGCCTCCCGTTGTTCGTTAGAGTAAGTGCTTGCCAGGTGATCCTCAAGTTCTTGCTGAGAGATGTTAAGCTGCCCGCTCTTACTTTGTTCAAACAGTTTCCTTGTGAACTCGTGAGGGTCCTCAAAGAACGACTTTCTTGCCTTCTCTCTCTTCTTTCTCTTTTTACGTTGTAACTCTGCATGATGGAGTGATGCTAACTTTATTCGAAAATGCTCTCGGAGATCAGCAAGCCCTGGCTTGTCACCCTCACTTGCTATCTTCCACTTCTGTCTCAATGATCTAAGCTCTCTCCTCAACCTACTAATCTCCTTCTGGCGCCTGCTTGGTTGCTGTGTAGGCTTTGCCTTCTTCAACTCAACCAAACCAAACCATACCTGTACTTTCCAACATCGTAAATCATATCGCCCATCACTTCCAACTTTCTCTTTGATGTTCCCCTGAGAGTGTTCTCCAACAGCATACTGATATCCTCATCAAACACACGCCAAGCCTTCTCATCTGCCATTGCTGGCCACTTGACCTTCCTCTTCTTCTCTCCCTCCACACCACCACCATCATGCAAGGGATCTACCTGGGTACTGTGGTCTGAAACCTGACCTGGGTTATCTGTCGTCTGACCTGGAGTGTGATGACTCTCTCCAGAGCGAATCGCTGTGACTTGTGAATCAGTGGTCTTCAGATTTGAAATTGACCGCATTTTTACAACTTGCACCTGCAGCTCATTGCAGACTCTCACCACCCTCAAAGTGAGGGAGTTTCTCCTTATGTTTCCCTTAAGCATTTCGCCTTTCCCCCTTATCCCATGACCTTTAGTTCTAGTCTCACCCAACCTCAGTGGGAAAGAAGCCTGCTTGCATGTACCCTGTCTATACCCCTCATAATTGTGTGTACCTTTATCAGATCTCCACTCTATCTTCTACCTGGTAAGAAATAAAGTCCTGATGTATGTTCCCTATAATTCAGACCCTTATGTCCTGCCAACACTCTTGTAAATCTTCCCTACATTCTTTCAATCATATTTGCATCTTTCCTGTAGGTAGATGACTAAAACTGTACACAACACTCCAAATTAGGCTTCAGCAACATCTTATACAATTTCAGCATTACATGCCAACTCTTGTCCTCAATACAGTGACTTTTGAAGGCCAATACGCCAAAATCTGACTATCTGAGACAACACTTTCAAGTAATTATGTATCTGTATTCTCAGATCCCTCAGTTTTATTGCACTCCTCAGTGCCCTATCATGTAAGTCCTATCCTGTTTGCTTCTGCCAGACTATAACAAATCACACTTGTCTGCATTAAATTCCATCTGCCATTTTTTCAGCCCATTTCACCAGCTCATCCAGATCCTGCAGCAAGCATAGATAGTCCACTATTCCCCTAATCTTGGTGTCATCCACAAATTTGCTGATCTAGTTTACCATATTATCATCCAGATCATCAATATAGATGACCAAAAACGATGGACCAAGTACCAACGATCTCTGCGGAACTCCACTAGTCAAAGTTCTCCATTCAGAGAGACAAGCATCTATTACCACTCTCTGGCTTCTTTCACAAAGCCAATGTTGAAACCAGTTCACTGTTTCATCTTGAATGCTGAGTAACTGAAACTTCTTGACCAACCTACCATGTAGAACCTTGGTTAAAGGTTCATGTCGACAACGTCCACTACCTTGCCTTCAACGTTGCTAGCGACTTCCTCAAAAAACTCTATAAGATTGAGTAGACATGACATACCATGCACACATAGAAACATAGAAAACCTACTGCACAATACAGGCCCTTCAGCCCACAAAGCTGTGCCGAACATGTCCTTATCTTAGTCATGTTGACTTTCCATAATCAGTCCCTGTCTATCCAAATACTCATATACCTAGTCCCTTAGAATACCTTCCAATAACTTTTTCATGACTGATGTCAGGCTCACCAGCATATAATTTCTTGGCCTATTCTTAGAGCCTTTAGAAACATAGAAAAGCTACAGCACAATACAGGCCCTTCGGCCCACAATGCTGTGCCGAACATGTACTTACTTTAGAAATTACCTAGGGTTACCCATAGCCCTCTATTATTCTAAACTCTATGTATCTATCCAGGAGTCTCTTAAAATACCCTTTATTATCCGCCTCCACCACTGTCGCCAGCAGCCCATTCCATGCATTCACCACTCTCTGTGTAAAAAACTTACCACTGTCATTTTCTCTGTACCTCCTTCCGAGCACCTTAAAACTGTCCCCCTTTGTGATATTCATTTCAGCCCTGGGAAAATGCCTCTGACAATCCACAGAATCGGCCAGCTGGTGGCGTCGTGGCATCAGCGCCTTACTTCGGAGTGAAGGTTCCTGAGTTGGAATCCAGCCGGCTCCCTTGTATGCTTTCCATCCATGCTGGGTTGAGCGTCGAGCTAGCGACTCGGCCTTGTAAAAATAAGAAAGCCTGCTAAAAAAACACCGTTATTATAGCGTCCCAATGACTCCACTCAGAGTTAAGGGCTATTAAAATAAAAAAAAATTCCACACAATCAATGCCTCTCATCATCTTATACACTTTCTTAAACAATGGAAAAACATTAGTATTCTCCAGTTCTCCTGCACCTTGCCTGTGGCTAAAGGTATTTTAAATATCTTTGCTAGAGCCCTGCAATTTCTGCACTAGCTTCCTGCAGGGTCTAGCCCTGGGCATTTATCCGCCTTAATTTACCTCAGTACAGAAAACTCCTCCTCCTCTGTAATCTGTATAGGGTCCATGACCTCACTGCTCCGTTGCCTCACATCTATAGACTCGGGGTCCATCTCCTGAGTAAATACAAATGCAAAAAAATCCATTTAATATCTCCCCATCCCTTTCAGCTCCATGCATAGATTACCCTTCTGATCTTCCAATTTTGTCCCTTGCTACCCCTTTGCTTTTAAAATATCTATAGAAGCCCTGAGGTTTTTCCTTCACCTTATCTGCTAGAGCAACCTCATGTCTTCTTTTAGCTCTCCTGATTCCCTTAAGTGTTCTCGTGCATTCCTTATACTCCTGAAGTACCTCTTGGTTCCTGCCTGTCTATAACTCCTATGCAACTCCTTTTCGTTAATCAGGGCCTCAATGTCTCTCAAAATCCAAGGTTCTATAAACCTGTTATGCTTGCCTTTTATTCTGACAGGAACATACAAGCTCTATTCTTTCAAAATGTCACTTTTGAAGGCCTCGCACTTACCAAGTACACCTTTACCAAAAAAGGACCTGTCCCAATCCACACTTGGTGGATCCTTTCTTTTCTGATACCATCAAAATTGGCCTTTTTTCGGTTAGAATTTCAACCTAAGGACCAGACATATCCTTTTCCATAATCACCTTTAAACTAACGCCACTATCACCTCCAGTCGCAAGGTGTTCCTCTACGTAAACTTCTGTCAACTGCCCCGTGTCATTCCCTCGTAGGAGATCTGGTATCACACTCTCTCCAGTCGGGACTTCTATGTACTGATTAAGAAAATTCTACTGAACACACTTTACAAGCTCTGTCCCACTTAGTCCTTCGACAGTATGGGAGTCCCAGTTAATATGAGGAAAGTTAAAGTCCCCTACCATAACAATATTCTGTTTGTTGTAACAGTCTGTGATCTCTCTGCAAATTTGCACATCTAAGTCCCACAGGTAATTGGGTGGTCTATAATATAATCCCATTAACATGGTTATTCATTGATTATTCCTCAGTTCTACCCATAAAGCCTCACTCAACGAGCTCTTCGGTCTGGTCTGACTGAGCACTTCCCATGATATTTTCTCAGACTAATAATGCTTCCCCTCCCCCATTAATCCCTCCCACTCTATTGCATCTAAAACAATAGAACCAAGAAAGATTGAGCTGCCTGTCCTGTCTCTCCTGAAAACGAGTCTCACTAATGGCTACAATGTCATAATTGCACATGTTAGTCCACACCCTAAGCTCATCTGCCTTTCCTACAATACTTCTTGCATTGAAATGTATGCAGTTCAGAACATTAGTCCCACCATGCTACATGCTTGACCTTTCGATTCCTGACTTTGAAAGTAGGTTTAACAACATCTTTATCCACAACCACTCCACTGTCTGTTCCAACACCCTGGTTCCCATCCCTGCAGCTCTAATTTGAAACCCTCCATGCAGCACTAGCAAACCTTCCTGCTAGGATACGAGTCCCCTTCCAGTTCAGGTGCAAGCTGCCTCTTCTGTACAGGTCCCACCTATCCTGGAAGAGAGCCCAATGATCCAAAAATCTGAAGCCCTCCCTTCTGTATTAACTTCTTAGCCACATGTATGATCTTCCTATTTCTGAGCTTACTAGCACATGGTATGGGTAGCAAAGCTGAGAGCACAACCCTGGAGGTCCTGTCCTTTAACTTAGCACCTAACACCTTGAATGGACCTCGTCAACCCTCCTGCCTATGTCATATGGACTATGACCTTCGGCTGCTCATCTTCCACTTAAGATTGCTATGGACTCAATTCAAAATGTCCCTGAACCTTGCACAAGCCATTCTGCGATCTCATTCATGCCCACAGAATCTCCTTCTATTCCCCTAATCAATGAATCTTCTATCACCACTCCCCACTTCCCTTCTGAGTCATCGAGCCAGGCTTAGTGCCAGGGACCCAGCCACTGTGGCTTTTCTTTGCTGGTCATCCCTCCCCAACAGTATCCAAAACGGTTTACCTGTTGTTGAAGGGAATGGGCACAGGTGTACTCTGCACTGGCTGCCTATTCCCTTTCCCCCTTCCTACTGTCACCCAGTTACCTGGGTCCTTGGGTGTACCTACCTCCCTGTATATCTTGTCTACCAACCCCTCAGCCTCCTAAATGATCCGAAACACATCCAGTTCCAGCTCCATTGCCTTAACATGGTCTGTTGGAAGCTGCAGCGGGATGCACTTCTCACAGCTGAAGTCATTAGGGATAATGGCAGTCTCCCTACCCTCCCATATCCTGCATGAGAAGCATTCCAATATCTTGTCTGGCATCCCCACTGATCTAAACGTATAATAACAAGGAAAGACAAAGGTTGGTGGTGTTGTGGATAGTGTAGAGGATCGTCGAAGATTGCAGAGAGACATTGATAGGATGCAGAAGTGGGCTGAGAAGTGGCAGATGGAGTTCAACCCGGAGAAGTGTGAGGTGGTACACTTTGGAAGGACAAACTCCAAGGGAGAGTACAAAGTAAATGGCAGTGTGGAGGAGCAGAGGGATCTGGGGGTACATGTCCACAGATCCCTGAAAGTTGTCTTACAGGTAGATAGGGTAGTTAAGAAAGCTTATGGGGTGTTAGCTTTCATAAGTCGAGGAATAGAGTTTAAGAGTCACGGGGTAATGATGCAGCTCTATAAAACTCTGGTTAGGTCACACTTGGAGTACTGTGTCCAGTTTTGGTTGCCTCACTATAGGAAGGATGTGGAAGCATTGGAAAGGGGACAGAGGAGATTAACCAGGATGCTACCTGGTTTAGAGAGTATGCATTATGATCAGAGAATTAAGGGAGCTAGGGATTTACTCTTTGGAGAGAAGGAGGATAAGAGGAGATATGATAGAGGTATACAAGCTATTAAGAGGAATAGATAGAGTGGACAGCCAGCGCCTCTTTCCCAGGGCACCACTGCTCAATACAAGAGGACATGGCTTTAAGGTAAGGGGTGGGGAGCTCAAGGGGGATATTAGAGGAAGGTTTTTTACTCAGAGGGTGGTTGGTGCATGGAATGCACTGCCTGAGTCAGTGGTGGAGGCAGATACACTAATGAAATTTAAGAGACTGCTAGACAGGTATATGGAGGAATTTTAGGTGGGGGGGGGTTATATGGGAGGTAGGGTTTAAGGGTTGGCACAACATTGTGGGCTGAAGGGCCTGTACTGTGCTGTACTATTCTATGTTCTATGTTCTATGTTCTAATCAATGAAAATAGTATTATCTGCCTACGGCCTATGCCTCTTCTGGCATCATCTGCCCCCACTCCAAAACTGACCCATTCACACAACGACTGCTCTGCTTAAATCTACCATCTTTTTATCGGTCCTTGCCAAGTGCCTAATTGTGCACAATCCAAAGTCTTCTCAGGAACTATGGCATGCAAATGTGCCAGCTGCCTCTGTTCACTTTTTTTATACTCTTTCTCCCTCTACACAGTCTGATGTCTCCTCAGGACTGTGATGTGCAAAATGAAAAAATTCAAGATCCTTGCTTTTGCAAAGAAAAGTCATAAGCTAGAATGATATTGCATAAGTGATTTCAAGGTATAACTTGACCTTGCTTTTACTAAGTGGACAGTTATTGAAATGATAATTAATACATTTAGATGATCTAAGTAAAAGATTGAAATAAGTAACTTACAGAACTGCAGAACATAAGAACAAAATGAACCTGGTTATAAAGAATTGTGTTTTGAGCTGTGAAGAAAGGACTCAATAGAAATGGTAAATACTCCAAAGAGGCATTTTAGCATCAAATATTAAGGACAATAGACATAGGACCAGAATTAGACCATTCAGTCCATATTAAGAGGTATCTTAAATCATGGCTGATTTATTATACCACTTAGTTCCATTCTCCTGTCTTCAACCCCTAATCTTTGACGCCCTGACTAATCAAGAGCCTATCACTTTCTGCTTTAAATATACTCAATGATTTGGCCTCCATGGCCATCTATGGCAATGAATTCCATGACTTCATCACCCTCTGGCTAAAGAAATTCCAGCACATCTCTGTTCTGAAGGGACGTCATAGTACTCTGAGGCTGTGGCCTCTTGTCCAAGACTCTTTCACTGGAGGAAACATCCTCTCCACGCCTAGGAGGAGGAAGTAGTACAAGCTAGAAGATGATAGATGAATACAGATCAGTGGGGGAGGGGAATGTTGAAAGGCTGTTTGGTGAAGGGGCACCAGGGGCAGTTTATAGGCAGGTGAGGAACTCAAGAGGTCAGACGGCATCAGGAACCTTCCTCACCTGCCTATCACCTCCCCCTGGTGCTCCTCCTCTTTTCTTTCTTCCCATGACCCACTCTCCTCTCTTATCAGATTCCTTCTTCTTCAGCCCTTTACCCTTTCCACCAATCACCTTCCAGCTTCCCCCTCCCCCAGCAACCTGGCTTCAACGCTGTCCTGTGATATTAAATGAAGGATGATTAAAGAAGATTAACACTTCCAATGAGCCAGGCATTATTTTCAAATCTTTATTTTCTAAAGTTGTTGGTGATGCTCCTATATCTGAATTGACATGATGTGGTGAGGGTGAGGACAGGGGAGTGGGGAGCAAAAGCATGTGAAGAATCTTACAGAAAAATGAAGTATTAATTCTAACTGTTCTTCCCGATCAGCAGTAAGTTTTCATTTATAAATTATTTAATTCAAGCAAGTCACTGGAATTTTCTTCAGAAATAAGTAATTTTTGATCTTCCCTTGAAACAAAACATCATAAATAACAAAAGAGATGTACATGCTTTATTTGCAGGCAGTTATCAGCATATAATAACTTTCAAATAATTGCATAAGAATAATTTTTGATTACATTAGTTACTAAATTTCCATAACCAATTCTAATACGCTGGTAGGGATGATGAGGTTAAAAGCTGGCAGTTTTCAAGAGCTGAAGGCTGGGCTCTTTTTTTGTTTAATTGTTGATTTTATGCAGCCAAGCATCTTGCTGTGCTGAAGATCTTTTTTTGCACAAACATTTCTCGTGCTGTGAAGTTATAGTCACTTCTATGTGCTCCTGAGTTCACTTGAAAGCTATTATTTGCTTTGTTAAAGTTACATAATGGGATACAAATGCAAATGGGGTTTTAAATGCAACCCTGGCCTCCTTACTGTTTTCATCACCATCATTTCAAAAAGCGGCAAGGAGCTGAGATGAGAGGAAATTTGTTAAGAAAGAAAAATCAGTGATTTCTAGCAGTTTAGTGAAAACCAAATAGATTGAAACAGTAAATTTAATGGTAAGAAGGCTGTGAATAAGGTCAAATTATGGAGGAAATGATTAAAGAGTTAAAATTATCTAATTGCACAAGGCATTTGTAACAAGTTGGAAGGACTGATGGAACAACTGGAGATAAAGAGATTCAATCTAATAGTCATTAAAGAGGAATAGCTGGATGATGACCAAGGTTGGTAACTAAATATTCTAGAGTACTTGATGATGCAAATGAACAAGTAGAATAGAAATAGAGATAAAGGCTGACGATGCAGTGTCGGTCCTGGTGATGAAAAAAATAGCTGAAAATACAGATAATGGAAACAGAGCAGATGGAGATAAGAGAACAGAGAGAGTCCAAAACATAATCAGGAGTAGTTTTACAGGTTTCCATTCAGTCGCTTTAATTCTGGGCAAAGTATTATTGTAATCAAGAAATAGAATAAGATTGCAGCAAAACTAACAAAACTAACCCACCAAGATGAATAATGCGATTTGACAAACACGGTTTGGAGGATGTATCCCAAGAGCATCATATCATAGAACCAGCATAGGAAGAGTTCTGAAGGCAGTAATAAGAGTGGAATACAAAAACGGAGGAGTCTTGATGAAACTTGGTAGGACTTTGGTATGTCAAGGACAAGGATGCAGGTTTATGTTAAGGGAAAACATCAGAGAATAGAAAAATGCCTTGCTTATTTTTCATTCAGAAATATAAGTCAGAGATCATCGGGTTTATGAGATTTGAGCTTATATTTCTCTCACTTAATAATCAAAATTATTACCTTCTTTATACACAAATGCGACATTCTCTGCAAATGGATATGAGATCATAAAAATCAGAGAAATGATTGCAAATATGGCATGTGTTTCAATTCATGTGGCATTGGCACCAGCCTACGGGTCATAAGGAACTGTTTCATTTGGGTAGGCTTGGTAGGATGAAAATTGCAGATTGATTTAAGAAGCTGCAGAGAATTTTCCCAAAGGTATGTGTAAGCTGGAGGCTAAGTTATTGGGAAGATGGAAGGTGGAGTTTGATAGGTTCTTAATTAGTAAGAGTATCAAAGGTTGTGGGGTGAAGGCAGGAGAATGGGGTTGAGAAGGCTAATTATCAGCAATGATTGAATGGTGGAGTAGACTTGATTGGTCAAATGGCCTAATTCTTCTGCTGTATCTTAAGGTCTTAAATGAATTGGTAAGGAAACAGCGGATGAAATATAATTCACTTTAGTAGATGATGTACAAAGGCAGAGTTCTTTTAAAATGGTGAGACATTGAAAGTATTGTTGTTTGGAGGGAACTGGCTGTACTTTATAATTCACTGAAGTTTAGCATGCAGCAATCGCAAGCAGGATGGGAAATGTTTAGAAGAATGAGCAGAAGTGAAATGAACACAGATTAAAATACATATTACCTCTGTTACATAGCTCCCAACTGCAAATGCAGCTTGAATGTTGGGTAAACGTCTGATCTTCTGATCCAGGAAAAAGCATACTTGAGATATAGGGATTGCAAAAACTCTTTTCTATAAGCTAGAGTGTCTAGAATCAGGGATCACAGTTTCTAAGGAAGTGGTCAGCCATTGAGGACTGAGGTAAGAATAAATTTCTTCACTTAGAAGTTAGTGAATGTTTGGAATTCACCATTCAAGATCAACATTACTGAATATAATCAAGTCAGAGGTTGATAGCATTTTGGAATTTGTTGAATCAAGTGAAATGGGATGATCATGACAGTTGAGTAATCTTCTCTGTAAGTTATAATATATTTTGGAAAAGATGTGAGCTTTTTGTTAATTAATAATTCAGGGATAGTAACAGTACTTCATTCAGTTCTGTTCTCCATTATAGGTTGTAGTCACTGATCCAGTTCCAGTAAAACTTCACTATGATAAATCACATGATCAAGTCTGGGTTCTTAGCTGGGGTGATATGGAGAAAACATCACCAACACTGCAGGTAATTTCATTTGCAGTAAGTGATTCATTTTAAACCATTAACAAATTCAAATTTATGTTCTTTCAGCTCAAAACTTTAGCAACAGTGTGGATGTCAGTCCATGAGAAACTGTAATGACATTAATACACTGATCTGAATGTGGACTGTTATGAAAATTATGATTTGCTGAAGGTATAAACAAAATTAATGAATTTTTGGGTAAAGCTCTGCACTATCTACTTCAAAACCAAGAAACAATGTTTAACCTAATATCTCAATGCCATGTACGCACGATGCCTTTAGGTCTTTGCAGAGAAAAATACAGCGATAACTTAGAAATGTTAATTTATCATCAAAGTTCCTCATGTCTATTTAAAACTAACAGCAGGAAACAATTATCATTCTACAATATTGATGTGAACTTATGTCTCTCAAGTGTAGCTATAGCTACAAAAGTTTTCATACATGTTATAAACAACTACAGACCAAAAGATATGGTGCCTCCATTTGTGTTTGCTTCCACTTTTTAATGTTTTTATTATCTTTATTATCTTAACCTATCCTTCTTAGCTAAAAACCTCTTAGTCATGGTTTGCTCTTCATTACTTGGCCTTTAAAACAAACACATATATATCTCTGTTCTAAAAGGATACCTCTCTATTTTGACGCTGTGTCTTTGATAGGTCTCAATGAGATCCTCCCTTATCCTTCTGAATTCCATTGACTAGAGGCCCAGAGCCATCAAATGCTCCTCATATGACAAGCCTTTCAATCCCGGGATAATTTTTCTGAACCCTCTCTAATGCCAGCACATCATTTCTTAGATAAGGGGCCCAAAATTGCTAACCAGTGCTTTATAAAGCCTCAACATTACATCCTTGCCTCTATATTTATATATATGACCTCCAATTGAAGGTGTTGATTACTTTTTGCATCAATAATAAGCTATCCTATTTTTTATACATCATAAATCACCTGTTAGTGTAAATGAAAGTAAAAATCATTTAATAGCATTAAAAATTCTCCAGCCTAAATAAATTTTAATTAATCATGTTATGACCAAATAAAAATACTTCAATAGTTTTTTTAAAATACATCATCAGGAAACATTAGGATCATTAGTTCCATAAGTGGAGTTTAGCAGAATTATTATAAAATCAGAACAGAAGCCAATAAATAAAATATTAATTTGCACTAACAACAAATCATCTTTATTTTATTTTGAATGATCAATTAAGGTAGGAATACCACAAACAAGAGGAAATACCAGAAACCCAAGCAACACAGTTTGGCTTTCTGAACAATAAAGTCTCTTAAAAATCTACTTTTTCAATGTTACCTCAAGTCCATTCCATTTTTTAATGGCAGACCCAAGCACTGTAATAAATAGCAGTAATTTTTGTGCCTTTCACAAATGGCCATTTAAAAATTTTTCTCTTTGATTTGAGTATATTTCTATTTTGGTGACTTTTCCTCTGCAGGTAATTAATCAGGCCAGTGGGAGTGCAGCCCATCACACCATCCATACTCAACCAGTCGGCAAACAGTTTGATAGGGTGGATGATTTTTTCATTCCATCTACAACTCTCATCATTAATCATATCAGGTAGGTGTGTGTGTGTACACCCACAACAGGATCAATTTCACTCAGAGCTTGGACTTTCTGTTGGGGGTGATATTAAAGACAGCTAAAAGGTAGCAGTAACACCTTTTTTAATGCAGGGAAGGCTATATAACATTGTTTTTTTCTTGTAATTAAACATCTCATTACTGTTCAGCAATCTAAAATTGTTTGAAATATTTCAAAATATAGTTTATTTTGTCTTCAGTGTGGTAACAGAGAGGAATGTCTGATATCAGTAAAATATACAATATTATGTAAGTGATGAGGAAAACGGTGAATTTGAGGATTTTTTTAAAGATGAGTTTTGGGAGATTTAAAACGTTCTTTTGTTCAGCGGTCTACTTTTTCACTTGGTGATGAAAATAAATAAATGTTGGCCTCAGATCCAAGCAGACTGATTCACTGAGTTAGTCATGGCTTTCAGGATAATAGTGGTGCACAGTGGTTGTTAACAGTGTACATCAATGTGCATGCTGTTTGCATACTGTTTAAATCCTTAGTCAGTCATAAAACTGAAAATGCATCTGGTGTAAGCTCAGCAGGCACGAGGCAATAGGAGTAAAATAGTATAGGCAGTTTTAAAAGGTAATAATTACTCTGACCAAATTCAAGTCCTATTACAGAAAGGACAGAAGACAGCTGTAATTGTTGATGTTGACATGTTAAGTTTGGTGGTTATCAGAACATAAGTCCATTCATGGCCTGTGTCCCTCTTCTTCCTATTCAATACATTCATGGCTGATGTTTTAACTCTGCCATTTCCTCGCACTGATCTCTCTGACCCCATCTCCTAAGACAGGTTATCTGCCAACATCTTTTACAAACCCACTGTCTCGCACAGTTATCTTTACTATACCTCCTCCCACCCTGTCGCTAGGAAAAATGCTATTCACTTCTCTCAGTTCCTCCTGCTCCATCACATCTGTACTCAGAATGAGGCTTTCCATTCCAGAACGTTTTCAGAAAATATGGAGTCACTTCCACCACCATCGAAGCGACCCTGACCCACAGCTCCTCCATTTTCTATGCACCTGTCCCTCATCCCATCACACAAACCCCCATGACATAACAGGGATAGGGGTCCTCACCTATCCACCTTTGTCCCCAACTACCACCCCAATGCCATTTCCATCAGCATCCCACTGAGTCTCTTTGACTCCCTTGGTTAGTGAATTCAAAACATTCACCAGCCTACAGTGAAGAGTAGCTGACCCCTTCTTTTGAGATACTCCTAAATGGACAAACACCACCTCCATATACATCCTCTCAAGCCTTTTAACAACCCCCTACATTTCAATGCTGGTGTGAATTGAGCTTTCTTACTTGATACTGCGAGGGTAACATTAGCAGGAAGTAAATTGGGGTTATTTGAGATCTACTCAAGGTCCCCAGGCAGGGCAAAGGATAATCAAAATCAGAAACCTGCTTTCCTTCATAATTCTGGAGAGCGAAACATTAATAGTCACTTCCTCCCAAGCTCCAGAAACAGGAAAAACAGACCGTCACAATATAACTGGGATATCATATATTGTTGATTGCCTTTTGAAGTTCGGATGAAAATTTACATGCATTTCCTGTTGTCATGGATAAATACGTAGCTCCTTAATTGTAACTGAAAACAAAAGGGAATGATTTGATCTGAAGTAACTTTCATGGAATTCATATAGTGATTTGGAAAAGACGTTTTCATGTCATGTAAGATGTACACAGATTAACACTAATGTTTCAGGGTAATTAAAGTCGCAAACTTAGCTGTCAGACTGCTCAAAGTTGCACCTGGTACAACGTATAATAACTGAGCATTAACTGAATTGAATGCAATACAGCCTTTTCAATAAAAATAGATTAGCTTTACTGCAGTTTCAGTTTATTTCAAATATAATGCATGAAGATCCAAGTAAATTCATGATTTTATCATTGTCTTGAATGAGCAGAAAATCTAACCGAGCTGGTAAAAGGCATAATTTAGTTAATGCTATCTATAAATTTGTCAATGACACAACTATTGGCAGAATTTCAGATGGTGATGAGGAGGCATAAAGGAGTGAAATAGATCAGATGGTTGGATGGTGTCACAACAACAACCTTGCACTCAACATCAGTAAGATCGAGGAAATGATTTCATTTAATTTTCTATTTTTATAAATACTTATAGTTTAGAAACAAATTCAGGTTTAATATCAGTGGTATACATCATGAAATATGTTGTTTTGCAGTGTACATAATAATGAAAACTATAATATACAGTAAGCGTATATAAACAAGAAAAATTAAATTAAGTAAGTGGTGCAAAAAGAGAGGAAAAAACTACTGAGGTAGCATTCATTGGTTTCCTGTCGGACAAGCGGTGAAATCATCGGACAAAGTCAGCATGGATTTGTGAAAGGACAACCATGTCTGACGAATCTCATAGAATTTTTTGAGGATGTAACTAGTAGAGTGGATAGAGGAGAACCAGTGGATGTGGTATATTTGGATTTTTAAAAGGCTTTTGACATGGTCCCACGCAGGAAATTAGTGTGCAAACTTAAAGCACACAGTATTGGGGGTATGGTATTGATGTGGATAGAGAATTGGTTGGCAGACAGGAAGCAAAGAGTGGGAATAAACGGGATCTTTTCAGAATGGCAGGCGGTGACTAGTGGGGTACCGCAAGGCTCAGTGCTGGGACCCCAGTTGTTTACAATATATATTAATGACTTGGATGAGGGAATTAAATGCAGCATCTCCAAGCTTGCGGATGACACGAAGCTGGGCGGCAGTGTTAGCTGTGAGGAGGATGCTAAGAGGATGCAGGGTGACTTGGATAGGTTAGGTGAGTGGGCAAATTCATGGCAGATGCAATTTAATGTGGGTAAATGTGAAGTTATCCACTTTGGTGGCAAAAATAGGAAAACAGATTATTATCTGAATGGTGGCCGATTAGGAAAAGGGGAGGTATAACGAGACGTGGGTGTCATTATACACCAGTCATTGAAAGTGGGCATGCAGGTACAGCAGGCGGTGAAAAAGGCGAATGGTATGCTGGCATTTATAGCGAGAGGATTCGAGTACAGGAGCAGGGAGGTACTACTGCAGTTGTACAAGGCCTTGGTGAGACCACACCTGGAGTATTGCGTGCGGTTTTGGTCCCCTAATCTGAGGAAAGACATCCTGGCCACAGAGGGAGTACAAAGAAGGTTCACCAGATTGATTCCTGGGATGGCAGGACTTTCATATGATGAAAGACTGGATGAACTAGGCTTATACTCGTTGGAATTTAGAAGATTGAGGGGGGATCTGATTGAAACGTATAAAATCCTAAAGGGATTGGACAGGCCAGATGCAGGAAGATTGTTCCCGATGTTGGGGAAGTCCAGAACGAGGAGTCACAGTTTGAGGATAAAGGGGAAGCCTTTTAGGACCGAGATTAGGAAAAACTTCTTCACACAGAGAGTGGTGAATCTGTGGAATGCTCTGCCACAGGAAACAGTTGAGGCCAGTTCATTGGCTATATTTAAGATATGGCCCTTGTGGCTAAAGGGATCAGGGGGTATGGAGGGAAGGCTAGTACAGGGTTCTGAGTTGGATGATCAGCCATGATCATACTGAATGGCAGTGCAGGCTCGAAGGGCCTAATGGCCTACTCCTGCACCTATTTTCTATGTTTCTATGTTTCTATTCTGAAATCTGATGGCAGAGGGGAAACTGTTCTTAAAATCTGGAGTGTGTCTTCAGGCTCCTGTACTTCTTCCTAGATGATAGCAATGAGAAGAAGGCATGTCCTGGGTGATGGGGGTCTTTATTGATGGATGCTGTCTTTTTGAGGCATTGCCTTTTAAATGTGCCCTGGCTGCTGGAGAGGCGAGTGTGCATGATGGAGAGGCTAGTGTCCATGATGGAGAGGCTAGTGTGCATGATGGAGAGGCTAGTGTCCATGATGGAGAGGTTAGTGTGCATGATGGAGAGGCTAGTGCCCATGATGGAGAAGCTAGTGTCCATGATGGAGAGGCTAGTGTCCATGATGGAGAGGCTAGTGCCCATGTTGGAGAGGTTAGTGTGCATGATGGAGAGGCTAGTGCCCATGTTGGAGAGGTTAGTGTGCATGATGGAAAGGATAGCGTCCATGATGGAGAGGATAGTGTCCATGATGGAGAGACTAGTGTCCATGATGGAGAGGCTAGTGCCCATGATGGAGAGGCTAGTGTCCATGATGGAGAGGCTAGTGCCCATGATGGAGAGGCTAGTGTCCATGATGGAGAGACTAGTGTCCATGATGGAGAGGCTAGTGCCCATGATGGAGAAGCTAGTGTCCATGATGGAGAGGCTAGTGCCCATGATGGAGAGGCTAGTGTCCATGATGGAGAGGCTAGTGCCCATGATGGAGAAGCTAGTGTCCATGATGGAGAAGCTAGTGTCCATGATGGAGAGGCTAGTGCCCATGTTGGAGAGGTTAGTGTGCATGATGGAAAGGATAGCGTCCATGATGGAGAGGCTAGTGCCCATGATGGAGAGGCTAGTGCCCATGATGGAGAGGCTAGTGCCCATGATGGAGAGTATAGTGTCCATGATGGAGAGGCTAGTGTCCATGATGGAGAGGCTAGTGCCCATGATGGAGAGGCTAGTGTCCATGTTGGAGAGGTTAGTGTGCATGATGGAGAGGATAGCGTCCATGATAGAGAGGCTAGTGCCCATGATGGAGAGACTAGTGTCCATGATGGAGAGGCTAGTGCCCATGATGGAGAGGCTAGTGTCCATGATGGAGTGGCTAGTGTCCATGATGGAGAGGCTAGTGTCCAAGATGGAGAGGCTAGTGTGCATGACGGAGTGGCTAGGGTGTCCATGATGGAGCTGGCAGAGTTAAAACTTTCTGCAGAGTTAAAACTTTTACTGATCCTGTTCAGTGGCCCCTCCATTCTCGATGGTGATGCAAGCAGTAAGAATGTTCTCCATGGTACACCTGCAGAAATATGCTAGTGTCTTTGGTAGCATACTAATTCTCCTCAAACCCCTAATGAAATATAGCCACTGTCATTCCTTCTTTTTAATTACATCAACATGTTGGGTCCAGGGTAGATGCTCAGAGATGTTAGCATCCAGGAACTTGAAACTGCTCACCCTTCCACTGCAGATCCCTTTCTGTTTGGATAGATTGGATAGACCTACATTTCACCTTCAGTATTTATACAGTACTTTTCCTCGATGGCACTCCAGTGGAAAAGTTGTGAACATCCTGACATGTTACTGTTCACACTTTCCACTGCTGATCCCTTGATGGGGACTGGTGTGTCTTCCCTTCACTTCTCCTTCCTGAAGTCCACAATCAATTCCTTGGCATTTACTGATGTTAAGTGCAAGGTTGTTGATGTGACATCATTCAACCTGCTGATCCATCTCACTCCTGAATGCCTCCTCATCACCCTCTGGAGTCCTGCCAACAGTGGTTGTGTTGTTGGCAAATGCAAAGACAGCATCTGAGCTGCGCCTAGCCGCACAATTGGGAGTGTAGAGAGCGTAGAGCAACAGGCTCAGCACACATCCTTGAGGTGCGCCAGTGTTGATCGTCAGTGAGGAAGAGGGTGGTTTTTTTTCTGATCTGCAGAGACTGTGATCTCCCAGTGAGGAAGTCAAGGATCCAGAACCAGAGGGAGGTATAGAGGTTCAGGTTTTGGAGCTTGTTGATTGGAACTGAGGGTGTGGTGTTGAACATTGAGCTGTAATCAATAAACAACAGCCTGACGTGGGTATTGTTACAGTCCAGGTTGTCACAATGGCGGGGGCATAGGGAGCAAGGGTGGACCCAAATGCAAGACACATCTTGTGAGGTTAATTAAATTTAGTTTATTGTTTGATATCAGGAGAGCTAGGCAGGAGCAGGAGAAGCGAACTGGACAAGGACTGAGGACTACGACTAGGATGGGACCAAGGGTCTGGGCTAGGACTCGGAATCGGCTCCTAGAACTAGAGGAGACATGAAGAGGCTACGGTATGGACTCCGAGCCCGAGACTGGGCAAGGACCCAGTACCTGGGTCTTGCCTCGGGCTCGGACCCCAGATCCAGGCATGGACATGACGTGGTCTAGGGAGAGGAGGAACATGGGAACACAGAGCCTCCATCTCGGGACATGGAACCATGGACACAAACACAGAACACAGGGTCGGGACCCCTCCTTGGGTACAAGACATAGGGCCGGGACTTGCACACAGAACAGAGAGCCGGGACCCCTCCTAGGGTACAGGACATAGGGTCGGGTCTCATGACCCTCCACGGGGCAACAGCAAGATGGCCTGACTTACCCCACAGAGGCGAGGACGTGACAAGACAGAACATGACCCCCCGCGGGGCAAAGGCAAGATGGCTTGACTTACCCTCACAGAGGCGAGGACAAGACAAGACAAGACATGACTCCCTGCGGGGCAACGGCAAGACGGCCTGACTTACCCCACGGAGGCGAGGACAAGACAAGACTAACACGAATGAACACCAGACGGTACCTATTTAGCTCCGGCGATGGAACTAGACCAAAGTGCAGGCTGGGGCTGCAGACGAGGGCTAGAGGCGAGAGGGGCAGAGAAGGGATTCAGACAAGGGGGTAGGACAGGAATCACAGACCGCCAGGGCCAGCACTTGACTCAGAACTGGGAAGCCACCAGGGACAGGACTTGACATGCTACTTGAACGCCGCCAGGGCCAGGACTTGACATGGTACTTGAATGCCGCCAGGGCCAGGACTTGACATGAAACTTGAATGCCGCCCGGAGCCAGGACTTGACTTGGAGTCTCCAGGTAGTGGCGAGCTCTCGACTCGGCCCGGGAACAGTAGACAGCGGTTCTTGATTCCCTCTGGCGGGTTAACTGACGGACCCACCTCAGTAAGGAAACTTTGCAGGCTCGCTTTGGCGAGGTTACTTGACAAGGTTGGTCCAGTGAGGAAAGGCGAATTACCGGCACTCGCTTCGGGCAGAGACAAGGCTTGCTCCGGTCAGATGACATTGGCATGCCGTGACTTTGCAGGCACTTCCGCACCGAATGGCTGAAAGCCGGAGACTATAAGCTACTGGTTCAGCCGAGTGTTAATTGCCTCTAGGCAAATTGCAGTGGGTCCAGGTCCTTGCTTAGGCAGGAGTTGACTCCAGCCATGACCAACCTTTCAAAGCACTTCCTCACAGTATATGTGAGCGCCACTGGGCAATAGTTGTTGAGACAGCTCACCCTGCTCTTCTTGGGCACAGATATGATTGTTGCCCTTTTGAAGCAGGTGGGAACCTCTGACTGAGAGATTAAAAAATGCAACCGCAGTTAGTTAGCACAGGTTTTCAGAGCCCCATCAGGTACACCATCAGTCCATGACACCTTTCAAGTCTTCATCCTCTTGAAATATGTTCTGATGTTGGCCTCCAAGACAGAGATCACAGAGTTACCAAATGCTCCAGGGATTTGCACAGGTGTAGTTTTACTGTCCCTTTCAAAGTATACATAAAAGGTATTGAGCTCATCTGCGAGTGAAGCATCATGGCCATTCATGGTGTTAGGTTCTGCTTTGTTGGAAGTAATGGCCTGCAAACCCTGCCAGAACTGATGTGCATTCAAATCGTTTTATAGATTTTATTTTTATGTATTGCAAAGTACTGCTTCTGCAAAACAACAAACATCATGACATATGCCAGTGATATTAAACTTGATTATAGAACATAGAACATAGAAATTTACAGGATATTACAGGCCCTTCGGCCCACAATGTTGTGCCGACCATGTAACCTACTCTAGAGACTGCCTAGAATTTCCCTACTGCTTAGCCCTCTATTTTTCTAAGCTCCATGTACTTATCTAAGAGGCTCTTAAAAGAGCCTATTGTATCCGCTTCCACCACCACCACTGGCAGTGCATTCCACACACCCACCACTCTCTGTGTGAAAAACCTATCTCTGACATCCCCTCAGTACTTCTTTCCAAGTATCTTAAAACTATGGCCCCTCCTATTAGCCATTTCAGCCCTGGGGAAAAGCCTCTGGCTATCCACATGATCAATGCCCCTCATCATCTTATACATGATTATGATTCTGATTCTGAACATTATAAGCAAGTGCTTCTTAATTAACAATCTACCATGGCTAATACTTTTGACAATTATTGAATAAGTAGGTGGATGGGTTTTTCATTTAATTACCGCCAAGCTTTGGAAGCAACACCCATTTCACTAGTCAGAGTTAAAAGTGTGGGTTGTGTAATTAAATTCTGTATTGGCTGTTATTTTGATGTGTGTCACTGATTTCGGTGGTGGTGGGATGCATGAGATACATGTGTGAGCATGTGGTGGTACATTCCAGTCCTACCTTTAATCGAGAGTTGAATGGCGCAGGTCTGTTTCAATGAACAGTGTCTGAAGTTATAGGCAGCAAATGGGTTTTGATGATGGAATTGTCGATCTTGACTATAAATGTAAAGACCAGTATCCATTACAGCAGGACTCTCTGTGCTGGTGATGTTGAGTTTATGTGTAATATTTAAACTGCACACCATTTAACATGTGTGGATTCTACTTGTTAACGTGCTGAACTGGTTCTGATAATTGTGGTTATGCATTCAGGCAGAAGGAAAGGGCACTGTGGCACAATGTTTGGGTTTTTGGACAGGCATCCAGAAACTTGGATCACTGATCTGAAGATAGTTTCACTCTCAGCATGGCAGCTGGGGAATTTTAAGTACAAGTAATTAAGTAAATCTGGAATGAAAATGAAAAATTAGTATCAGAAACTATAACCATAAAACTATTGTAGCGTCATAGAAACCTATCTGTTCACTGGTGTGCCCCAATCTGTCCTATATGGAAGTGGGTGACTCCCAGCTGTCCCCTGAAGTGGGCTAGCAAGCCACTCATTTTAGGATCCAAATAGACATAGATGATAAATGTCACATTTTTCAGCAATATGCAAATTCCAAGAATGAATAATTTAAAAACTGCAATTAATACTGCCGTTAATGTTAACTGGATTCTGAAATAAGACTGAACAATGAATTCCGTGTGTGGCCTGCAAAGGGTCCAGCAGGTGATGTTTAAAACCTCCCTTTACCAGCATGTCTAATTTAACACCCTTCAAAATATAAAATCTAATTTAAAAGTAGGAACTTCAAATGTCAGAATTATTCAGTACTTTAATACGGCTGGTGAACAGTCTCATTGAAGGTGAGCACATGTCAGAGAATCGATGCCTGCCCACTAGTCTCAAAGGGAGTGTAAAGTGTTATCCACCAACTGCACTGTGTACTTATTTCTTTGTTGTCTATAGATTTTTGTAATTGTAATACACTGCCTGCATTTGGACACATTAGTCATCTGGACAGTGAAACTGCTGATTGTGGATTTCAGAGAACATGTTAACAGGAACGTAACCTCCCACTTAAGCCAGGTCAGCCTTTTTTATTGTAAAGCATGTAGAGCTGCTGACTTACTCTAAGGCTTTTGCACATTGTCGGCAGTCCCCAAATTCACCCTTAATGATCACAATTTGGCGATGCTTTGTGTAGTGACATTGCCCAGAGTTAATTGGGATGAACAGCAGGATTTAATTTTGCTTCTCCTACAAAACGTGATGCTGTTTTGACTATTGATGGGTTTTATATCATACCTAACTTACTTATACAAAGTTAAACATGTCATTAGTTTTCTACTGTGGATAGATCCTAAATCCTTATCCTAAAAAAGCATAAATGATGTATATTTGTGTAAAGTTTTCTTCTAAAATATTAAACTATCCTCAGCGACATGGGAGTAATGATAAACAAAACAGACTTTTGCATGGTTATATTTTCCCCAGCATGTGGCAGCAAATCCTAAGCTTGTTATATAACACTATAAAGAGAATAAATGGAAAAGGCACAGGAATTGGCCATTGGATTCAATACAGTACTAGCTCTCTGTAAAAGGAATGCATTCTGCTCCATTTCACTTTCCTGTCACTGCAATTATTTTCCGTTAAGTCATGATCCCTTTCCCTTTAGACTGAATCTTCCTCCTGTCAGGAAATGCATTCAGGATGCTAGTCACTGGTGGCGTAAAAGTGATTTTCCACCTGTGTCCTTTGGTTCTTTTGCCCCTTCTACATTTTCTCATTCAACCTTCCAGAAGTGAGAATAATTTCTCTTGGTCCACTCCCTTCTTTACTTAGAGCAGTCCTATTGCATTTTCTCTTCATCTTCACTGCTCTAAGAAGAAGAATACTTTTTTTTGCCTTTTCCTAGAAACTAAGAATGATCCCTAGAAACATTCCAAGAAAATCTTGTGTGCATCTTATCCTCTATATTTTATCTAAAATGCAGTAGCGAGGGTCACAGTTTCGTAGAGTTAGACAGCATGGAGGTGGATCATTCAACCAATCATGCTCATGCCAATTTTGACAGGAAGCTGGGCGAGGCAGGTACTCAGGTGCTTTAGCTGTCACAATTTGTCCTCTAATCTTTCTATTCCTTGCTCTAAAGCAATAGCCTTTTGATTATAGACACTTCTGCTTCCTGTATTGAAGGTAGTTTTTGGATTAATTTTCCTCACTGGGATTCTGGTAGCGTCAAGTGAGAGATCATGAGTCTATAGCATAGGAAAAGCTGGCTGCACTTCATCAATTTTGTACATACAGTAGTAAATATCATGCAGCTTTTGATATAGCCAAGTATTCAATTTTACAAGCTAGGCCATAAATTCGATTAAACATATATATCAAAATAAATATATATCAATGCTAACTTTTTTGTCCAATTCTTTGGTTGGACATGTGGATGAACACGGAAGTGTCAAATGGCCATGAAAAAACTGCATACCAGGACAAATATTGCACTCCTCTTTATCCATCACTTTCTATTGTTTCACTACCCGAAACATTATTAACTAGACAGATAATAATGAAAAGGAGCATAGTGTCTCACATGATGCTAACTTTGAAAGACGCTGTTCTAATTACAGAGTTTGAGATAGGTGACTAAGAAATTCACACACAAAAAATAATGGCCAGGCTCACCAAGCCACGCTGGCTCTCGACTAAAGTAATTTGTTCAAGTACATTCCCCAGCCTTAACCTGACAGTAGTGTCCCTTCTTCACCACTAAGCAATGTCTCTGGTTATTGCTTGAGAAAATTAGACAACCCATTCCCATTAATGTTGTCTGCTGTGTTCAAAAGGTAATTATTGAGTAAAGAACGTGAAGTTTAATGTTGCCTGTCAACGAGGTAATATTATTGTGAAGGCAATTTGGAGGGGTGGGGTGGCCAGGACAGGCATTTCTGGATGTCTACATTCCACAGCACAAATGAGGACTGCAGAAGTTGTCTAATATATATGATAATGTTTATGTGCACTGATAGCTTCACCTTATCCTCAATGCAAAATCTGGGTCAATAGCTTCAAATCTCTAAATCTTACTTACTCCAGGTACAGCCTAAATAAACAAGCTCTCAGAAACCTAAATTCTAATTCAAAATACATTGTCTAAGCATTTATATTCTTATAATTTACACCTCGGACTTCAACTACTGCACAGAGTCTTGTCATCTTCAGAAGTTTCCGGATGACTCTGCCATGGTTGGATGCATCAGCAAGGGAGATGAGGCTGAGTACAGGGCTACGGTAGGAAACTTTGTCACATGGTGTGAGCAGAATTATCTACAGCTTAATGTGAAAAAGGCTAAGGAGCTGGTGGTAGACCTGAGGAGAGCTAAGGTACCGGTGACCCCTGTTTCCATCCAAGGGGTCAGTGTGGACATGATGGAGAATTACAAATACCTGGGGATATGAATTGACAATAAACTGAACTGGTCAAAGAACACTGAGGCTGTCTACAAGAAGAGTCAGAGCCGCCTCTATTTCCTGAGGAGACTGAGGTCCTTTAACATCTGCCGGACAATGCTGAGGATGTTCTACGAGTCTGTGGTGGCCAGTGCTATCATGTTTTCTGTTGTGTGCTGGGGCAGCAGGCTGAAGGCAGCAGACACCAACAGAATCAACAAACTCATTCGTAAGGCCAGTGATGTTGTGGGGATGGAACTGGACTCTCTCACGGTGGTGTCTGAAAAGAGGATGCTGTCTAAGTTGCATGCCATCTTGGTCAATGTCTCCCATCCACTACATAATGTACTGGGTGGGCACAGGAGTACATTCAGCCAGAGACTCATTCCACCGAGATGCAGCACAGAGCGTCATAGGAAGTCATTCCTGCCTGTGGCCATCAAACTTTACAACTCCTCCCTTGGAGGGTCAGACACCCTGAGCCAATAGGCTGGTCCTGGACTTATTTCATAATTTACTGGCGTAATTTACATATTACTATTTAACTATTTATGGTTCTATTACTATTTATTATTTATGGTGCAACTGTAACGAAAACCAATTTCCCCCGGAATCAATAAAGTATGACTATGACTATAATGTCATCATCAGCTCGCTTTTTGGTATCCAACTGAAAGAGAACATCTGAATGAGCCAATTCAAATCATCATTTGTGACCTGCACCCTGGAATCCTATCTGGTTTAGGAATTAAACTTGGACATGATTTTTCATATCAGCTCAACCTTAGAGAGGTCTTGCTTACTTCAACCAAGCCAAAATAATCACTATTTGGCATAGATTCAAGCCCTCGCTAAAGCAAAAATGAAGTCTGCATTACTAGCCTGTGTTTTTAAATATGATAAAGACTTGTTTTTTATTGTTTGTTTTGTAGACCTCAAACTTGACCTATATTGTCATTTCAGTTTTAAAGAAAGGAAATGACCACATACTTCTTCTTCATTTCAAAGTTTAAAGTTCAAAGTTCAAAGTAAATTTTATTATTAAAGTACATATATATCACCATGTACAACCCTGAGATTCATTTTCTTGTGGGCATACTCAGCAAATTTAGCTATAACAGAGTCAATTAGAGTGCAGGAGACAACAAAGTGTGCAAATGCAAATACAAATAAATGGTAATAAATAATGAGAACATGAGATAAAGAGTACTTAAAGTGATAACATTGGTTGTGGGAACATTTTGATGATGGGGCAAGCGAGTGTAGTTAAGGAAACAAAGTAGTAGAGGTGGAATTAAAGATCAGGGAAGTTATTTGAAACCGGTATTAAATTTAGAGTTGTCAGATTATAGAAAGCCCAGGGAAGTCCTCTAAATTTACTTCATTGACTGTTAACTTTAGTATGTACTAAATCAAATAATTTTCTGTAAATATGCCAGGTTTTACAATTTCCTTCCATACTTGTTTATATTCTTAATAAACAGTTAATTGTTTACCTCCCATTGATTAAGCATTTTGTCTTAATTGCCAGCAGTAATTAGTCTAGGCCTTGCACCGAAATCTGACAATTTACCATCTGTGCAAGCTACGTGTTCCTCAGGAGACAACATGGTAGTTGTAAAGTATAAACATCTTCCCAAAGGCAAGAGGGTGACCCAGATTTTTGCTTTTAAAAAAAAATAAAGTATTGCAATTTGCAGGACACTGATGCAGTAAAATTTATTTTAAAAAAGAAGCATTAAATTGGTCATAAAAATTTGTGAGGAATTAACTTCAACAGTCCAGCAAAATTGATTGCGGATTAAATGGGGATGAGCTGTTACTGCCCATCTGTTCTCTATTTTCACAAAATGATCTCAGAACTTATAATTCCTGCGAGCACTGAGCTAAACTGCTTTACTCTCACATCCAGACCTACCTTGCTATGAAAAAATCTAGCAAAGCTCCAGCAAATTCATGGGTTATTTGCATTCAATGAGTGTGTATTACGGACAAAATAACTTGGTTCTCAGAAGAAATACTTAATGATGCAGCTCTATAAAACTCTGGTTAGGCCACACTTGGAGTACTGTGTCCAGTTCTGGTTGCCTCGCTATTGGAAGGATGTGGAAGCATTGGAAAGGGTACAGAGGATACTGCCTGGTTTAGAGAGTATGCATTATGATCAGAGATTAAGGGAGCTAGGGCTTTACTCTTTGGAGGAAAGGAAGATGAGAGGAGACATGATAGAGCTATACAAGATATTGAGAGGAATACATAGAGTGGACAGCCAGCGCCTTTTCCCCAGGGCACCACTGCTCAATACAAGAGGACGTGGCTTTAAGGTAAGGGGTGGGAAGTTCAAGGGGGAATATTAGAGAAAGATTTTTTACTCAGAGAGTGGTTGGTGCGTGGAATGCACTGCCTGATTCAGTGGTGGAGGCAGATACACTAGTGAAGTTTAAGAGACTACTAGACAGGTATATGGAGGAATTTAAGGTGGGGGTTATATGGGAGGCAGGGTTTAAGGGTCGGCACAACATTGTGGGCCGAAGAGCCTGTACTGTGCTGTACTATTCTATGTTCCAGATGGTCTACATCCCAGAGTGCTTAAGGAAGTAGCCCAAGAAATAGTGGATGCATTAGTGATAATTTTTCAAAACTCGTTAGATTCTGGACTAGTTCCTGAGGATTGGAGGGTGGCTAATATAACCCCGCTTTTTAAAAAAGGAGGGAGAGAGAAACGGGGGAATTATAGACCGGTTAGCCTAACATCAGTGGTGGAGAAAATGCTAGAGTCAGTTATCAAAGATGTGATAACAGCACATTTGGAAAGCGGTGAAATCATCGGACAAAGTCAGCATGGATTTATGAAAGGAAAATCATGTCTGACGAATCTCATAGAATTTTTTGAGGATGTAACTAGCAGAGTGGATAGGGGAGAACCAGTGGATGTGGTATATTTGGATCTTCAAAAGGCTTTTGACAAGGTCCCACACAGGAGATTAGAAACATAGAAACATAGAAAATAGGTGCAGGAGTAGGCCATTCGACCCTTCGAGCCTGCACCGCCATTTATTATGATCATGGCTGATCATCCAACTCAGAACCCCGCCCCAGCCTTCCCTCCATACCCCCTGACCCCCGTAGCCACAAGGGCCATATCTAACTCTCTCTTAAATATAGCCAATGAACTGGCCTCAACTGTTTCCTGTGGCAGAGAATTCCACAGATTCACCACTCTCTGTGTGAAGAAGTTTTTCCTAATCTCGGTCCTAAAAGGCTTCCCCTCTATCCTCAAACTGTGGTCCCTCGTTCTGGACTTCCCCAACATCGGGAACAATCATCCTGCATCTAGCCTGTCCAATCTCTTTAGGATCTTATACGTTTCAATCAGATCCCCCCTCAATCTTCTAAATTCCAACGAGTACAAACCCAGTTCATCCAGTCTTTCTTCATATGAAAGTCCTGCCATCCCAGGAATCAATCTGGTGAACCTTCTTTGTACTCCCTCTATGGCAAGGATGTCTTTCCTCAGATTAGGGGACCAAAACTGCACACAATACTCCAGGTGTGGTCTCACCAAGGCCTTGTACAACTGCAGTAGTAGCTCCCTGCTCCTGTACTCAAATCCTCTCGCTATAAATGCCAGCATACCATTCGCCTTTGTCACCGCCTGCTGTACCTGCATGCCCACTTTCAATGACTGGTGTATAATGACACCCAGGTCTCGTTGCACCTCCCCTTTTCCTAATCGGCCACCATTCAGATAATAATCTGTTTTCCTATTTTTGCCACCAAAGTGGATAACTTCACATTTATCCACATTAAATTGCAGCTGCCGTGAATTTGCCCACTCACCCAACCTATCCAAGTCACCCTGCATCCTCTTACCATCCTCCTCACAGCTAACACTGCCACCCAACCTCGTGTCATCCGCAAACTTGGAGATGCTGCATTTTATTCCCTCATCCAAGTCATTAATATATATTGTAAACAACTGGGGTCCCAGCACTGAGCCTTGCGGTACCCCACTAGTCACCGCCTGCCATTCTGAAAAGGTCCCGTTTATTCCCACTCTTTGCTTCCTGTCTGCTAACCAACTCTCCACCCACACCAATACCTTACCCCCAATACCGTGTGCTTTAAGTTTGCACACTAATCTCCTGTGTGGGACCTTGTCAAAAGCCTTCTGAAAATCCAAATATACCACATCCACTGGTTCTCCGCTATCCACTCTACTAGTTACATCCTCAAAAAATTCTATGAGATTCGTCAGACATGATTTTCCTTTCACAAATCCATGCTGACTTTGTCCGATCATTTCACCACTTTCCAAATGTGCTGTTATCACATCCTTGATAACTGACTCTAGCAGTTTCCCCACCACCGACGTTAGGCTAACCGGTCTATAATTCCCCGGTTTCTCTCTCCCTCCTTTTTTAAAAATTGGAGTTATATTAGCCACCCTCCAATCCTCAGGAACTAGTCCAGAATCTAACGAGTTTTGAAAAATTATCACTAATGCATCCACTATTTCTTGGGCTACTTCCTTAAGCACCCTGGGATGCAGACCATCTGGCCCTGGGGATTTATCTGCCTTCAATCCCTTCAATTTACCTAACACCACTTCCCTACTAACATGTATTTCGCTCAGTTCCTCCATCTCACTGGACCCTCTGTCCCCTACTATTTCTGGAAGATTATTTATGTCCTCCTTAGTGAAGACAGAACCAAAGTAATTATTCAATTGGTCTGCCATGTCCTTGCTCCCCATAATCAATACACCTGTTTCTTTCTGCAGGGGACCTACATTTGTCTTTACCAGTCTTTTCCTTTTTACATATCTATAAAAGCTTTTACAGTCCGTTTTTATGTTTCCTGCCAGTTTTCTCTCATAATCTATTTTCCCCTTCCTAATTAAGCCCTTTGTCCTCCTCTGCTGAACTCTGAATTTCTCTGGCTAATTTGTATGCTTCTTCTTTGGAATTGATACTATCCCTAATTAGTGTGCAAACTTAAAGCACACGGTATTGGGGGTAAGGTATTGATGTGGATAGAGAATTGGTTGGCAGACAGGAAGCAAAGAGTGGGAATAAATGGGACCTTTTCAGAATGGCAGGCAGTGACTAGTGGGGTACCGCAAGGCTCAGTGCTGGGACCCCAGTTGCTTATAATATATATTAATGACTTAGGTGAGGGAATTAAATGCAGCATCTCCAAGTTTGCGGATGACACAAAGCTGGGCGGCAGTGTTAGCTGTGAGGAGGATGCTAAGAGGATGCAGGGTGACTTGGATAGGTTAGGTGAGTGGGCAAATTCATGGCAGATGCAATTTAATGTGGATAAATGTGAGGTTATCCACTTTGGTGGCAAAAACAAGAAAACAGATTATTATCTGAATGGTGGCCTATTAGGAAAATAGGAGGTGCAATGAGACCTGGGTGTCATTATACACCAGTCATTGAAAGTAGGCATGCAAGTCCAGCAGGCGGTGAGAAAGGCGAATGGTATGCTGGCATTCATAGCAAGAGGATTCGAGTACAGGAGCAGGGAGGTACTACTGCAGTTGTACAAGGCCTTAGTGAGACCACACCTGGAATATTGTGTGCAGTTTTGGTCCCCTAATCTGAGGAAAGACATTCTTGCCATAGAGGGAGTACAAAGAAGGTTCACCAGATTGATTCCTGGGATGGCAAGACTTTCATATGATGAAAGACTGGATGAACTAGGCTTATGCTTGTTGGAAGTTAGAAGATTGAGGTGGGATCTTATTGAAATGTATAAAATCCTAAAGGGATTGGACAGGCTAGATGCAAGAAGATTGTTCCCGATGTTGGGGAAGTCCAGAACAAGGGGTCACAGTTTGAGAATAAAGGGGAAGCCTGTTAGGACCGAGATGAGGAAAAACTTCTTCACACAGAGAGTGGTGAATCTGTGGAATTCTCTGCCACAGGAAACAGTTGAGGCCAGTTCATTGGCTATATTTAAGAGGGAGTTAGATATGGCCCTTGTGGCTAAAGGGATCAATGGGTATGGAGGGAAGGCAAGTACAGGGTTCTGAGTTGGATGATCAGCCATGATCATACTGAATGGCGGTGCAGGCTCAAAGGGCCGAATGGCCTACTCCTGCACCTATTTTCTATGTTTCTATGTTTCTATGTTCTATGTTAATTTTTTACAAGAGACAAATTGACATTAGTATTTTAAACATTAGCCCACAATTTGTAGTGGTAGCAATAGTGAACAATGTGCTTGCCTTTATTGCCACACAAAACTGACAGCAGCTTAATTTATGTGTGTTGTTTGGATTTCCAGCATTGGCAGATGTTCTCTTGTTTGCAGCTTAATGTTATTGTGGCTTTACTCAAGTTCAGGATAACTTTCAGTAATTTTGCGTACATCCACAGAGTGAATTATTTGCAAGTTTCCCCTTTGCAATTGAGGGAAATCGCTTGAAGTTATCTGAATTAAAATTATTTAGCTGTTTCTCCCACTGCAAAAGAATATTAAAACGGTGTGCTTTGTAACAGAAGATCTGATTAATGCACAAAGCCATAATTGATATTTAACTAATTAACACCCTAAATAATCATGTCATTTGTGAATTCTAATTTCTCTCATATTTCAAACTATATGGTACTTTAACATAATTAAAAAAGCAAGCATTTTCATGATATTTCAACTTTTGTAATCAAATGAGAATGCTGCAACCTTATTTAACAGTCTGTATAACATTTATTTATTAAGTCAAAGTTATCATTTGTTTTCTCCTGTTTTATAATGAGAATTATTTAATGTGACTGGCAGCTCAGTCAGCTTGATGTTAGTGACACACTGGACACTTTGAACTGAAGCCTATCATCAGCAGCAGAAGGTGAAAACGAAGAAGCTGTCACCTCAAAGGTCACTACGTTTATGGAGATTGTCTTCATTCTCAGTGGCAGGCGCTATTGCTTTCATATTGACTTTTAATTCCCAAACATTATGATGTCATGCAAGTTACTCGAGGCCCAAATGCAATAGCTATCTTGCAAAAATTAATGCTGAAAAGAAAACAAAATCCACCTTGATCTAAGACAACTTTGATAGAAAAGTAAAATGTTTTCTGCAGATTCAGAATTTGTGAGACTAATTTCATTTTGCCTATCATCATAATTGTTCAAAACAGAACACAAGAAAGTCTGCAGATGCTGGAAATCCGAAGGAATAGACATAAAATACTGGAGGAACTCAGTAGGTCAGGCAGCATCTATAGAAAAGATTAAACAGTCAACATTTAGGGCTAAGTCCTGAAGAAGGGTCTCAGCCCAATGCATTGACTGTTTACTCTTTTTCATAGTGTGTAGTTCTTCCAGTGCATTGTGTCTGTTGCATCATATTAAGTTATTCTTCCAGTGCTTTGCAAATGAAGCGATAGGAGACTGTCATTAGGCAAGAGTATGTTAAATGGAGATTTAATGATCTGCTTCAAATTTTGATGGATTTTGATAGTGTAAATAAGGAAAGATTGCTTCTAACAGCAAAAAGGTCAGTAACAAACAGGCCCTAGTGTTTCAGTAAAGAGCAAACAGTGTTTCTTTTTAATGCAGCAAGTTGTTAAGATCTGGAATTCTGGAACGCAAAATCTAAAAAAGGTGGTATAAGAAGATTCAATAATAACTTTCTTAAATAAAATGAATTAAATATTTGAAGGATTTGGCATTTGGGTAAGAGCAGAATATGAGGCTGAATTTTGAGGTCTGTATTGTGTTATTTTGTCTTCCCTCTGCTTTCATTACTTCACCTGGAGAATATTTGAGAATTTTTTTTGTAATTTTACTAAGCTACTGGGATTTCAAACCATCAGCCTTACTAATTGTGGAAAACAACACTAGCAAATAGATTTGCCGTGATTTACCTTAGTACTTTACTTGCAGCACTTTCTGCAATGTACCTTTCTGGATAAAAGGTATTTTGAGTAGGTTTAATGAAGAGCATAGTATAGTACAACACAGGGAGAGACCTAGGGCCCACAATGTTTGCTTTGACCATGATACTAAATTAAACTAATTTTACCTGTCTGCTATTAGTCCCTATCCCTCTGTGTTCCCCGGCCTGTCATGTACCTAAATGTTTCTTAAGCGTTATTTGTTTCTACAACCTCCTCTGGCAGCATGTTCCAGGCCCCTATTGCTCTCCGTGTAAAAAAATAAACTTACTGCATACATCTTGAAACTTTCCTCCTCTCACCTTAAACCTGTGCCCAATGCTACTTGTCATTCCCACTCTGGGAGAAAGGCTTGCTTTGTCTACCTTGTCTGTGCCTCTGGTAATTTTATATACTTCTTTAAGGTCACAACTCGGTCTCCAGTGCTCCAGAGAAAACATTCCAAGTTTATTTGTTTATACAGTGCGGAATAGGCTCTTCCGGCCCTTCGAGCCATGCCGCCCAGTTATCCCAATTTTTAATCCTAGCCCAATCACAGGACAATTTGCAATGACCAATTAACCTACCAACCGCTATGTCTTTGGACTGGAGGAGGAAACCGGAGCGTCTGGAGGAAACCCACGCAGACACTGAGAGAATATACAAACTCCTTACAGGCAGCAGTGGGGAATGAACCCGGCTTGCCTGTGCTGTAAAGCATTGTGCTAACTATTGCGCTACCGTCCCTGTCCAAAATCTTCTTACAGATAGTGCTCCCTAATCCAGGCAATATCCGAGTAAACCTCTTCTGCACACCCTCCAAAGTCTCCGCATCCCTCTTGTAATGCAGCAGCTAAAATCACACACAATACTCCAAATGTGGCCCAAAGAAACCTGTGATACAACTGCGACATGACTATTTTACGTTTATATTGATGCTCTGATCAATGAAAGTAAACATGCTTTCATTGCAATCTTTTGGATTAATTTACCATGAGGGAACTTATCAGATGGTTTATTAAAATCAGCTCACCAACCTTTATATCTATAGTAAATGAAGGAACCCCATGGACTATTCTTCAAGTCTTTTGCCTACAGCTAGAGAGGATGCAAAGATCTCCATCAAGGCTCCAGCAAAATACTTCCTTGCTTCTTTCAGTAAGCTAGGATCAATTTTATCATTCTCTGGAGACTTACCCACCTTAATTTTCTTCAAGAAACTCAACTTTGCTTCCTTTTTGATCCTTTGTCCTTGAGTAGTCCTACCCTCTCTCAAGCTACTCACTTACTTTTAATGTCTATTTAAAATGCTTTGGGATTTGCCTTAATTCTATTCACTTAGAACATTTAGGATGCCTTTTAGAACTCCTGATTTCCGGTTTAAAAGTTCTTTCCTGCTTCATTTATATTCCTCAAGGCCCTGTCCAGTTTCACCTTACATATGCTTCTTTTCTTGTTCTCGTTTTCACGATATTTACATCATCCCTCAGCATCCAAAGTTTCTCAAACGTGTCTTCCTTCCTCACTGGAACGTATGGGCCCTGATTTCTAACCAGCTGACCTTTAAATGATTCCCACATATCAGATGGGGACCTACCCAGTAACAGCCACTCCCATTCGGCACTCCCCATTTCCAGCTTAATACTGTTGTAATTAGCCTTACCCCAGTTTAGCACATTCCCCAAGACCCTATCTCAGCCTTAACCAAAACTATCTGAAGCTGTGGAGTTATATGATAAAAATCCCTAAAATTCCATCTCTGTGAAATCTGATCACCTAGCCAAGCTCACTTTCCAACAGATGGTCTCGTATGGCCTTCACTTTTTGAACTATCTGTATAGAAAGATGCTGCATGATCTGCTGAGTTCCTCCAGCATTTTGTGTGTGTTGCTCTCTATATACTGTTAAACAAAAAACTTTTTTTTCATTTTCAAATCCTTTTATTATCAATCCAAAATTAACAAGAGTACATCGAAGTAAACATCACTTACAATGCCTCAAAGATAAGAGAAAAAAAAGACATTCATGTTAAAAGATTGAAAACTTTTTTGTGATAAAAAGAAAAAAAAACCCTACTAAAGTAAAAAAAAGGTGAAAGAAAAAAAAACATTGGGTGTTCAACCCCGGAGCCATGCGTTATACAAAAAGATTCTAAAAAAAACATAAACATCAAACTGCCAGCAAAAAAAATACAAGAATTTACAATTAGATTGTGAAGGAAATCTATCAATTAACTCAAATGATAATAGCAAGCAAATGAACCCATCTTTTCTCGAAATCAAACATAGGTTCAAAATTTTGACTTCTAATTTTCTCCAAACTAAAACATTGCTTCACGTGAGAGAGCCACTGTGGCAGAGTGGGAGCAAATGCATCAACAGAATGGCCGTCCTAGCCATCAATGTAACAAATGCAATAACCTGTTGGTCAGACAAAGAGATACCACCTATATTTTGAGGAATTATTCCAAAAAGCACAGTTAGTTTGTTAGGTTGTAAGTCAATTTTTAGTGCTTTAGAAATTGTAGAAAAAACTGACTTCCAGAAATGTTCCAATATAGAACAGGAGCAAAACATATGCGTTAATATAGCTGTCTCAGTTTTACATCTATCACAATAATTATCAACATTAGGAAATATTTTAGACAATCTCTCCTTCGTTAAATAGTAACGGTGTACAATTTGAATTGGAACAGTGGATGACTAACACAGATTGAAGGAGAGTTAACCAACTTCAGAATCCGCATCCAGTCCTCCGTCACAAAAATCAAATTAAATTCCTTTTCCCGAACTTGTTTAATCTTAAATAGAGGACGCTTATCCCATTGTAATAGTAAATTATAAATTCTTCCAATGTAACCCTTCATCAATGGATTCATACTCGTAATGATATCTAACAGGTCAGCATCCAATATGTAAGGAAAATTACTTAAATATTTTTGTAAGAAATGTCTAATTTAAAGGTATTGTAAAAAGTGTGAATATGAAAGAGAATACTTTTCAACTAATTGCTCAAAAGGCATTAGTCTATCTTCTATAAATAAATCCAAAAAAGAATTAATGCCTTTATTCTTCCAAAGTAAAAAAACTGGATCACTCAATGAAGGCTTAAAAAAGTAATTTCGATAAATTAAACTAAAAAGTTTAAATTTTTTAAGGTTAAAAAAATACGAAACTGGAGCCAAATTTGTAAAGAATGCTTAATCACAGGATATAAATTTAAATTAGCAACTTTAGCTAATTGTACAAAACTAAAAAAAAACTTTTAAAAGCACCTTAACAAATTCTGCCCTATATAAGCCTCTGGCAGTAAGGAAGCTACAGTCATTATTGAGAAAGTTAAAGATATCAACTACAATGAGGTGTTTTTACATCTTTCCATGATCTTCCTATCTATCTGTTTCTCTACCTCCAACATTATTTGGAGGCTTATTGTATAAACTCCACCACAGTATTTGCACCATTCTTATTTCAGGGCTCTATCCATATTGCCTCACTGAATGAGCCCCCCCCAAGATGTCCTCTCCATGCAGCTGTGACATTCTCCCTCGAGAGTACCACAACTAACTCACTCACCTCTTATACACCCCTCTCTTTTGTGCCTGGGGATGTCGAGCTGCTAGTCCTGCTCCTTTCTCAATCAAGTCTTTGAAACGGCCACAATATAGTGGTTCCTTACACTAATCCAGGCACTTGGTTCTCCTGCCTTCCCTGGAATCTTCTTTGCATCTTTAATAACTTTCTGAAACAGTTCACTGTCCCTGCAAGCTTCAAGGCAGCCACCATCATTCCAGTGTCCAAGAGAGCAATGGTAACTGGCCTAAATGATTACCAACCAGTGGCACTGACTTCAACAATCATGAAGTGCTTTGAGCGTCTAGTGATGGATGGTATAAAATCCTAGCTACATCAGACTCTTTCCAGTTCACCTACTGCTTCAACTTGTCCACTGATGGTGTTATAGCCTCAGCCCTCCACGCCATCCCGTCCCACCTAGAAAACAGTCCCTCATACACCAGGATGTCTTTCATTGACTTCAGCTCAGCGTTTAACACAATCATCCCTCAGAGGCTGGGGGGTAAACTGTCCTTTTTGGGACTCAACACCAATCTCTGTAACTGGATCTTGGACTTCTTGACAGAAAGACCCCAGTCAGTCCGAGTTGGCAGCGGCACCTCAAGCTCCATCACGCTGAGCACTGGTTCCCCTCAGGGCTGTGTGCTCAGCCCGCTGCTGACTCATGCCTGCGCTGCCAGATTCAGATCAAACCACATCATCAAGTTTGCTGATGATACTAAGTGGGTGGTCTTATCAGCAACAATGATGAGTTAGTATACAGAGAGGAGGTAGACAGTCTTATCAAATGGTGTGAGAAAAACAACCTGAGTCACAATGTGGACAAGACAAAAGAGAAGGCTGTGGACTTCAGGAAGGTACAGATCAACCACTCTCCATTGTGCATTAATGGCTCTGCCACAGAGAGAGTGAAGAGCACAAAGTTCCTTGGTGTACACATATCTATTTATGTATATTTTGACCCTCAGGGGTTGCTGTCGAGCTTCCCTGTGTGTTACATACTGAGCATAATGTGAGAGGGCATTCTGTGCAGATGACTTACAACTAAAATAAACATCTTCAAATTTGCTCCTCACTTCACCATTTCTTATGTGTGTTATTCATGGCCACCAGCTTCCCAATACCACAAACGTAACAGTGCACATAACAGATGATATAACCTGGACCCACAACTACCTGTTGTGGTATGGATGGCAAGACCCTACAGAGGATAGTAAAAAACCACCAAGAGGATCATTGGGGACTCCCTCACTCCTATTTGTGACATTTCCCAGGAGCGTTACAGATGAAGGGCCATATCATTGTTGAGGATCCCAACCGAGCATCCCATTATCTCTTTGACCCACTACCATCAGGAAGGAGGTACAGGAGCATCAGGACTAGGACTGTCAGACTGGGCAACAGCTTCTTCCCTCAGGCTGTGAGACTAATGAATACCCTGTAAACACTGGGGTCTCATCACTAGGACACCAAGGTGTTTACTGTATGGTTTACTGTTTACTTGTGCTGTGTTTTACTACATGCATTTTGAATTATATTTTCTTAGCTTATTTATCATATAATATTTTTATTTATGTGCTGTGTGTGATATATGTTGTGTGAGTGCATTGTGGAGTATTGTTTCATTTGGTTGGAAATACTGTATGTACAGTCAGAAGACATTAAACTTGAACTTGAGTGTATATCCTTCAGCCCAGCAGTATCACCATGTTCACTGAACTGTCCTTTCTTTCAGCCTTACTTGACCTATCCTCTACATTCCCCTCAATCCCTCCACTTGCCAATATACTGCCTTCGTTCCCATCTGTCAACTATTAACTAAAACATTCCTGAATAACACCAGAAAACTTCCTTGCAAGGACTTTGGTACCCCTCAAGTTTTGGTCAACCGTCTTTCTTGTAAAGGTTTACCTCCCTTTGGAGGACAGTCCCGTGATCCACGTACCTAAAACCCCCTCTCCGGCATCAATTTCTTAGCAAAAATTCAGCTGTACCATTCTCCTATTCCTTGCCTCAATAAGACATGGCACAGGAAGTAATTCCAAGGTTACAACCCTAAAGGTATTGCTTTTTAACATTCTACCTAGCTCCCTGTATTTTCATAGAGAAACAGAAAACTATAGCACAATACAGGTCCTTTGGCCCACAAAACTGCGCTGAACATGTCCTTACCTTAGAAATTACCTGGGGTTACCCATAGCCCTCTACTTTTCTGAGCTCCATGTACCTGTCCAGGAGTCTCTTAAATGACCCTATCGTATCCGCCTCAACCACCGTTGCCGGCAACCCATTCCACGCACTCACCACTCTCTGAGTAAAAAACTTACCCCGACATCGCTTCTGTACCTACTTCCAAGCACCTTAAAACTGTGCCCTCTCATGCTAGCCATTTCAGCCCTCAGCCCTGGGAAAAAGCCTTTGCCTATCCACATGATCAATGCCTCTCATAATCTTACACACCTCTATCAAGTCACCTCTCACCCTCTGTCGCTCCAAGGAAAAAAGGCCGAGTTCACTCAATCTATTCTCATAAGGCATGCTCCCCAATCCAGGAAACATCCTTGTAATTCTCCTTTGCACCCTTCCTATGATTTCCACATACTTCACATACTGAGGCGACCAGAAATGAGCACAGTACTCCAAGTAGGGTCTGACCAGTGTCCTATATAGCTACAACATTACCTCTCGGCTCTTAATCTCATCCCACGATTGATGAAGACCAATGCACTCTATGCTTTCTTAACCACAGAGTCAACCTGCACAGCAGCATTGAGTGTCTTATGGACTCGGAGCCCAAGATCCCTCTGATCCTCCACACATACCAAGAGTCTTACTATTAATACTATATTCTGCCATCATACTTGACCTACCAAAATGAACCACCTCACACATATCTGGGTTGAACTCCATCTGCCACTTCTCAGCCCAGTTTTGCATCTTAAAAAATATCAAGCTGTAACCTCTCACACTATCCACAACACCTCCAACCTTGTGTCATCAGCAAATTTACTAACTAATCCCTCAACTTCCTCATCCAGGTCATTTATAAAAATCACGAAGAATAGGGGTCCCAGAACAGATCCCTGAGGCACACCATTGGTGACTGACCTCCATGCAGAATATGACCTGTCTACAACCACTCTTTGCCTTCTGTGGGCAAGCCAGTTCTGGATCCACAAAGCAATGTCCCCCTGAATCCCATGACTTCTTACTTTTTCAATAAGCCTTTCCTTGGGTACCTTGTCAAATGCCTTGCTGAAATCCATATACACTGCATTTACTGCTCTACCTTCATCAATGTCACATCCTCAAAAAATTCAATCAAGCTCACAAGGCACGACCGGCCTCTGACAAAGCCATGCAGACTATTCCTAATCATATTATGCCTCTCCAAATGATTATAAATCCAGCCTCTCAGAATCTTCTCCATCAACTTACCAACCACCGAAGTAAGACTCATTGGTCTATAATTTCCTGGGCTATCCCTACTCCCTTTCTTGAATAAGGGAAAAACATTCACAACCCTCCAACCCTTCAGAACCCCTCCTGTCCCCATTGATGATGCAAAAATCATCGCCAGAGGCTCAGCAATCTCCTCCCTCGCCTCCCACAGTAGCCTGGGGTACATCTCGTCCGGTGACTTATCCAATTTGATGCTTTCTAAAAGTTCCAGCACATCCTCTTTCTTAATATGTACATGCTCTTTCTTAATATCTACAAGCTTTTTAGTCCGCTGTGTCATCCCTACAATCGCCAAGATCCTTTTCCGTAGTGAATACCGAAGCGAAGTACTCATTAAGTACCTCTGCTATTTCCTTTGGTTCCATATGCACTTTTCCACTGTCACACTTGATTGGTCCTGTTCTCTCACATCTTATCCTCTTGCTCTTCACATACTTGTAGAATGCCTTGGGGTTTTCCTTAATCCTGTCCACCAAGGCCTTCTCTTGGCCCCTTCTGACTCTCCTAATTTTTTTCTTAAGCTCCTTCCTGCTAGCCTTATAATCTTCTAGATCTCAATCATTACCTAGTTTTTTTGAACCTTTCATAAGTTCTTCTTGACTAGATTTACAACAGCTTTTGTACACCATGGTTTCTGTACCCTACCATCCTTTTCCTGTCTCATTGGAACGTACCTATGCAGAACTCCATGCAAATATCCCCTGTACATTTGCCACATTTCTTCCAGACATTTCCCTGAGAACATCTGTTCCCAGTTTATGCTTTCAACATCTTGCCTGATAGCCTCATATTTCCCCTTACTCCAATTAAATGTTTCCCTGATATGTCTGTTCCTATCCCTCTCCAATGCTATGGTAAAGGAGATAGAATTGTGATCACTATCTCCAAAATGCTCTGTCACTGAGAGATCTGACACCTGAACAGGTTCATTTCCCGATACCAGATCGAGTACATTCTCTCCTCTTGTAGGCTTATCTGCATATTGTGTCAAGGAGCCTTCTTGATCACACCTAACAAACTCTACCCCATCTAAATCCCTAGCTCTAGGGACATGCCAATCAATATTTGGGAAATTAAAATCTCCCAACACAACAATCCTGTTATTATTATACCTTTCCAGAGTCTGTCTCCCTGTCTGTTCCTCGATGTCCCTGTTACTATCGGATAGTCTCTAAAAAACACCCCGTAGAGTTATCGACCCCTTCCTGTTCCTAACTTCTACCCACGGAGACTCCATAGACAATCCCTCCATGTCTTCCTCCTTTTCTGCAGCCATGACACTATCTCTGAGCAACAGTGCCACACCCCCACCTCTTTTGCCTCCCTCCCTGTCCTTTCTGAACATCTAAAGCCTGGCACTTGAAGTAATCATTCCTGACCCTGAGGAATCTAAGTCTCTGTAATGGCCATAACATCATAGCTCCAAGTGCTGATCCACGCTCTAAGCTCATTCACTTTGTTCATAATACTGCTTGCATTAAAATAGACACATCTCAAACTATCGGTCTGAACGCATCCCTTCTCTTTCATCTGCCTATCCTCCCTCCCGCACTGTCTCCAAGCTTTCTCTATTTGTGAGCCAACCACCTCTTCCTCCGCCTCTTCAGATTGGTTCCCACTCCCCCAGCAATCCCAGTTTAAACTCTCCCCAGTAGCCTTAGCAAACCTCCCCACCAGGATATTGGTCCTCCTGGGATTCAAGTGCAACCCATCCTTTTTGTACAGGTCACTCCTGCCCCAAAAGAAGTCCCAATGATCCAGAAATCTGAATCCCTGCATCCGCTCCAATCCCTCAGCCACGCATTTATCCTCCACCTCATTTTATTCCTATACTCACTGTTGTGTGACACAGGCAGTAATCCTGAGATGACTACCTTTGTGATCCTGTTTCTCAACTTTCTTTCTAATTCCCTGTAGTCTGCTTTCAGAACCTGCTCCCTTTTCCTACCTATGTTGTTGGTACCAATATGTACCACGACCTCTGGCTGTTCTCCTTCCCACTTCAGGATATCGTGGACGTCATCAGAAACATCCCCGATCCTTCTTTTCACAGCCTCATCTCTCATCCTGCTGATGCTGTTAGTCCCAATATGGACACAACCTTTGGCTGCTCACTCTTCATCCATTCGTTATGTGCCATGCTGTATGACATAGACAATAACGATCTTTCCATGACCATGATTGTTCTTGGCAAATTTTTCTACAGAATCGATTTGCCATTGCCACCTTCTAGACAGTGTTTTTACAACATGGGTGACCCCAGCCATTATCAATACTCTTAGACATCATCTGCCTGGCATCAGTGGTCGAACAACCAAGACTTGTGATACACACAAGCTGCTCATTAGACCTTCCACTGCCTGCTGCTATGGGGCTTCATGTGACCCTGATCTGGGGAGGGGGGTGGCTAAGTAAGTACCACACCTTGTCCAAGGGTGGCCTACAGGCTAGTGGAGGGAAGGTCTTACACCTCCTTTGGTAGAGTTGTATCTCCACCCTGCTCACTCTGCCCTTTCAGAATTTCCTGTGCCTTCTGTATGCTCTTCAGTAAGTCCAGTGGCCTCTCCAGCTGCTCCATGAGGTCAGAGAGGAACTGCAGCTGAACACACTTCCTGGAGACGTAGTCGTCAGAGACATTTGGCCATTCCTTGATTTCCCATATCTCACAGAAGATGCATTACCACTCCTTTGACTGTCATTTCTGCCCCATTAAATAACTGAAGAAAAGAAAATTGTCTTGTCTTATCCTACTGGTGTTTGTCCTCCTCTCTGAAGCCCGGCATCCAGAAAAGCTCATGTTTTTGAGTTCATGGCAGCATGGTAACCTCAGATTAGCTTTTTGCAAAATAATTGTTCCATAATGACTGTACTGCTAAAGCCCACCCTTCATTACCAAGCCTGTTGATAGGCAAACAGTAGTAATCTTGTGCTCAAAATGCAACCCCATTTGGTATTGCTAATTTGGTCAATTTTGAAAACTAAACATTGAGATGGCTACTTAGTGATTTAATGCTACTGATCATGAATGAAGCATTAATATTAGTTGCAAGGAGAAAGATTATAAGGCACTTAAGGTACATTTACTTAGTCTTCCTGTGCTACCTACACACGCCAGAAAATCTCAGATACTCTGCCCTTTACTTCCCACTATTTTTAATGGAGCTCAACCTAATTATGTGGAACGTTCATGGGGTAAAAAGGTAAAAAGTGTTTCTATTGGCAAGTAGGATGGTGAACAGAAGCCACAGATTTAAGATACCTCACATGGGAGGAGCAAAGAAGGGAAATCTGTTGATAAACACAAAAGATTCTGCAGAGGGTGGAAATCCAGAGTAACACACACAAAATGCTGGAGGAACTCAGCAGGTCAGCCAGCGTCTATGGAAATGAATGAACAGTCAATGTTTCTGATAGAGATCCTTCTTCAGGACTGAGAAGGAAGGGGTAAGAAAGTGGGGGAGGGGAAGAGTACAGGCTGGAAGGTGATAGGTGAATCTACGTGAGGGGAAAGGTGGGTGAATGGGGAAGTGGGATGAAGTAAGAATCTGGGAGATGATTGGCGGAAGGGGTAAAGGGCTGAAGAAGAAAGAATCTGATAGAAGTGAGTGGACCATGGGAGAAAGGGAAATAGGAGGAGCACCAGAGGGAGAAGGTGGGCAGGCGAGAAGAAGAGAAGGGAATAAAAATGGGCAATGGGAAAAGAGAGAAGGGAGATGGGAGAGAAATTGCTGGAAGTTAGCGAAATTGATATTCATGTCATCAGGCTAGAGGCTCCCCAGACAGAATATGAGGTGTTGCTCCACCAGCCTGAGAGTGGCCTCCTCATGACAGTAGGAGAGGCCATGGACTGAGACAGCAGAATGGGAAGTTGAATGGAAATGGCTGGCCACCGGGAAATCTATTCTGCAGTTTATGCTCTGGAATCCTGAAAGCACAGCAGAAAAAAATCAATAGTAAGTTTAAAAATATGACTGGATAAAAGTTGAAGAGAAAAATTGTAAGCATTTCAGGGAAAGAACAAGAGAATTGGACCATCCAAACATCCCTTTGAACGATTGGCAGAGGCTTAATCAATCAACTTGCCTCCTACTATGCAGAGAGGAAGTTTGATTCTGCATTTTGCCTGCAGGCTGACACACAAAAATTCTCTTTCTAGATACTTTCAATATGCTTTTACTTCTAATGTTTCTATTGACTGTGTATTTCCAAGAATGTTATCCTTCTGTTAATTCCACCACAATATATTACATAAGTAACAAATAGTTTTAGATTAGATTATGAGAAAACCCAGTCCTCGTTTATTGTCATTTAGAAATTATGCATGCATTAAGAAATGATACAATGTTTCTCCAGAGAGATATCACAGAAAAACAGGACAAACCAAAGGCTAACACTGACAGAACCACATAATTATAACATATAGTTACAGCAGTGCAAAACAATACTATAATTTGATAAAGAACAGACCATGGGCAAGGCAAAAAAAAGTCTCAAAGTCCCGAGTTGATCGACTCCTCAGTCTCTGATAGCAGGGGGCAAAGGGAGAAACTCCCTGCCATAAACCTCCAGGCACTGACAACTGCCGATGCATTGGAAGCACCCGACAACAGCCGACACTGAGTCCATCCGTCCGAAAACTTCGAGCCTCCGACCAGACCCTCCAATACAGCCTCCTGAGCACCATCCTCTGCCAAGCGCCTTCGACCTCGCCTGGTTGCCAAAACAAGCAAAGCCGAGGATTCAGGGCCTTCTCCTCCGGAGATTCCAGACCACACAGTAACAGTGGCAGCAAAGCGGGCATTAAAGAAGTTTCTCCAGATGTTCCTCTGTACTCTCATGTCTGTCTCCATCAAATCAGAATTGTGCGCAGTACCCTACTTGACAAATAACAGATATCAACACCGAAGTGGGCGTGCGTGCTGTGTCGCACCACCATCTTCTCCTCCTCATTATCCTTCCTATAATGTTTTCACATTTCATTATCCTATAGCAATACAGTTGGAGCAAATCCCTCCATTCGGGTCTTTGCCAATTGAAGCACCTTCAATTACTCCAAAAAGACTGAGGTTTGGTAAAATACTGAAAGGCTTTTATTCGCTGCACAATACGACCTCCACAGTGAGTGTCTGCCCCCGGACTGAGGGGGAGGGGCAAGGCGAACACTTTCATACAGGACTCTGTGGGAGGAGCCACAGGGGCAGTCAGCAGAGGGGCGTATCCAGACAGGTAACCAAGTTACAACATATATACATGGTTTACCACACCAATTTCATTTGTTTAATTCTTCCTGTACCTTTATTCTCTCTTATATCTGCCCATCTACATACCGTTTCTTGGCATAAATGTAAACTAAGGGCTATATCACTGTTATGCTTTGTAATTTCAAAACTTTAAACTATTCCAAAGGAAGACACAGGAGTCTGAAATATGAGCCTAACTTTGAGTTTACTTTAAGTGTGATGTGCACGTATCACATGGTAATGTGATGACATATGCAATTCATGCATTTATACATGTAATGACTTATTTAATCAAACTATATATATATATATATATGATTACTCAAAAATTACTGAAATATTAAATACACAACACTCCTCCCTGCTTAGCTATAAACTCTTAATTCAATATAGAATGCATCTCAACTATATATACAGTATACTATATAATACAGCTCCATACAGATATCCACAGCATAGTAAATTTTAAATTGTTCCATTCAGCCCTAAAGATTTAATCAGTGTGGAGGATTTCTTACTCTCGTTGGATAACATCTTCCCTGACAAGGGGGATCGCACTGTTTGGCAGACAAGACTAATAGTTGTGAAACAATCTCAGGTTTTGGGACTTCCTCTGTGGAGGTTGTAGGAGTTGATTAGGAGACTACAGGAAGTGGTTCTGACAGCTCTGGGCATCTTCCTTCTCATTCCTGTTTCTTCTTCTAGTTTATGCTTCTTCATCTTGGGAAGGTCTATTTAGCTCACTGGAGTATTCTTGTATTAATCCTTCTATTGCTCCCTTTATGATCAGATCTCTCCTTTTCTCTTCCATGTCCACAACATCATCTGACAAATCCTTTGTTTTCATAGCTCCATTGACTCCTTTCGTTTTAACCTTCCGTTCATCCAGCTGAGCTTTGGTCTTTGCATCTACTTTTACAAACCGCTTTTTGTCTCCCACTTGAAACTCATACAGTAAGTCTTAATGCACGCAAAGTAGATTCTCATTCTTTATACTCACAAAAGCCAAATACTTGCAACTTTCCGGAAGTTTCTTGAACTCTGTCCTAGCTTAAAGTGAAGCAACATTTTGCAAGTAACTTCCTCGTTAACATATCAGAAACTTTCTCAGATATGTTGCCAATTAACTGCTGTAGTTGGACCACTGCTCGTGTCACTTTTTGATTCCTCCGAGCAGCATAGTCCTCCTTCCTTGGTCCAATGTGCTGTTTAAGGGGTTGGTACCAATGCCTGTTTGCCCTCTGTTGGGCAACAGTTCATGAAGACAGTAGTGGAGTCATCCAGCACCTTCCTTAATTGGCTTTCAGATGGTTTAATTGCAGGGGATATGGCATGTAATTGTGGATGGATCTCCAATCAAGCTGTAGTTGGCTCATCCGATCACTTCCTCTCAATGCTGGCACCTCTGTTTTTACCACGTACAAGCCCAATGTTGTTTGTTGATTGTTGTATTTCACTATTACAAATGTCATTCCCACAGGAGTTACCTTTTCTTTAGAATAAGTTATTAGTTGGATATCTGCAGGCTTCAATTTAGTATCTTTGAAATGCCCCTCAAACTCATTTTGTAGAATGACTGAAACAAACGAACCAGTGTCTAATTCCATTTTAAGTAATTTGCCATTCACTTCTTGTGTACAGGTAAGCCATATTGCTAGGCGTCCGAAAAGAGAGTCATACTTTGTTCTTTACTTTAAGCAAGGCGGGGCATGTCCACATGATGTGGTCGCATGATGACTTCTGCAATTTATGCATTTATACATATAACCTGTATGAAATACTTAAACAAAAATCCTTAATCAAACTATATATATATATATAAGATTACTCAATTATTACTGAAATATTAAATACTTAGCAATCACTATTGTTAATTAAGCTTAATTAAACTACTGGCATATTTTTAGGATGTGAGAAGAAACCAAACTTATAGGTCAGCCCCTAAGATTAGCATTAAAATTATATAAAGCATTTAAGTAAAATAGCTAAATAAGGATTCATTTAATTTCACGCATGGTGAGAGTGTTAACAAAAATTAAGTGGATTTATTCAGATTTGCAGCACTTTTCATAAAATAATGGTCTGCTTCATATGAATCAATAAATAGTACGATTTCACTGCGGCTGTGAAGAGGGAATTGTGCATATGCAACTACTTAGAAGCATGAGTATGTGGTGCACAATCAATTTCTAGTTTTAACCCAATACAATATTATTTTTGGAAGCTGAAATGTATAATATTTATAAGAAAGAAGAAATGACCCCAAGCTAAGGCTACTGAATTCCAAGCATCACTAACTGAAACATTGGTCATTAATTTTCATCTGACATCAGGTAGATTTTAAATTGGAATATTCTCCCAATTGGATATTTACAGTACTGAAATGATAATGAAGGTTTTGCAAGGAGGTTGGGACTTTCAATACCAGCTTTGACCTTGTCAATTATGTGAAGCACAGTTCTTACAGATTCTCATTTTGAATCTTCTCTTGCAGTAGAAAGTCAATAGTTTCCTGAGAATCAGATGGACATGTGACCTCTGATAAAATATCAAATATTCATGATATTGAAACAGATTTAGTTTTTTAATCTTTGAAAATACCTTTATTAATTATATGTTTTAATAGAGTACAACATAATTAAAAGAAATAATTTATTCTGCCTTAATTCAGACAGTAAAAATGTTCTTCCAAAATTCATCTTAACCTGGCCTGTGGTATAGCGGCATCCACACTGGACTTCGGGGCGAGTGGTCTTGGGTTCGAATCCGGTCAGCCCCTTGCACGCTTTCCATCCGTGCTGGGCTGAGAATTGAGCTACCAACTAGACCTCATAAAAAAACAGGCAAAATTCTGAAGTAATGGCAAGGTTTCTGCCCGATGCCGCACAACGCATGGAGAGAAACTCAACAACAACAACAAGATTCATCTTAAATATGTGGATATGCACTTAATTAGGTTTTCTTTCTCCATTAAAAAGAGGATAAAACCCTAACAAAAGAAAGTTTGGAAGATATTTTAAAAAATGAGGAAGGAAGTGATAAGTATAAGCTTTCACAACCCCTTGGTTTTACAACATGATAAATTGATTCTTTAATCAGTAATCAATATTTTTTTTAAATTAGGTTATGAGAACACTCAGTCCTCTTTTATAGTCATTTAGAAATGCATACATGCATTAAGAAATGATACAATGTTCCTTCAGAGTGATATCACAGAAAAAAACAGGACAAACCAAAGACTAACACTGACAGAACCACATAATTATAACATATAGTTACAGCAGTGCAAAGCAATGTTGCTTTGTCATGAAATGTTGTCATGAAAAGCAAATATTAACAAGGTAAATTCCTACATCAAAATATATTAGATTATTCTTATGACCCATTAATATTAAATTATATTTTTACTGCATGCTCTTCTGGGCACTTTTTTAATTCAGTTTATTAAGAGTGAGCAGAACATGCACCTGATGCTCTAAATTCATCGTCGTCGTGGCTATCCCTTGAGGTCAAGGATGATGGTCTTCATTCTGAAGAAATGGCCCACAGAGCGAAGACAACTGTGCGTGTATTTGTCTGAGATGTACTTGATGTTGCACTCCAAGAAGCACACGATACTTCACAAATCAATCAACTGATTCCAATGGCATGGAAACCACGACAATTGGAGCTGATGGATTTGTTGCAGCCTTCATCCGCCTTCACAGCCGTTGAGTTCAAAGTAACTTCATCCGCCTGTTCCACCGTTGAGGTCTTGGTTGGATTGTTCTTTGTCAGGGACCTCACCCTCAACCTTACTGTCATGGGTGACCCTACCAGGAGCATAGCTCCAGACGGCATTGCTCTCGGGATCACAGGACCATACAAGCTTCTCCACCACGATAAGGTGACAATCTAAGGAGAAGTGCTCTAAATTATAATTAAATCAAAGTCGAAGTTGAGTTTGTTGTTCTATGCACAAGTACACCTTTGTACTGGTACAATGAAAAACTTACTTTCAGCAGCATCACTTGGTATGAATTTATAGTACATCCTCTGGCTTGATTAGATCTTAGCTCAGGGTATAATGGATCATGTTTTGTTGGAATCTTTATCCAAGTTGTGTAATTCTGTGACTATATTTTACATTTTAAAGAGAACTGCATTAATGGAAAAAGGTAAACACATTATAAGTTCCTTGTCAGAGTGGTGTAATACATTGTGCTGGCTTCTCTGCTGTGAGAATTATATATGGATACATAAAGCACTTAAATGCAGAAAATGACATCAAATTGAACAATGATAGGACAGGGGAGCTGATTTAAAACTAGTGCAAGGCAGATTAGTACTTTATTCACACATGGATCAAGCTACTCACAGAATGATTGGACAGAAGAGAATAAGGTCTTGTATTATTTGCATAGTAACTTAGATAATGTTTATGGAGGAACTCCTGTTTCTCCCCCTTAGAATGGATAAACTACAATAGCTGGATATGATTTTTCTCGTTTGCATTTATCATGTGATTCTAAAATTAGTTCTCAGCCTCTTCTATCTGAAAGATGCCCACATAAGTAAAACATATTTTCTACACTGATCAGTTATTAAAAATTAAAGATGTAAAGATAAATCCTGACTAAATAGAGATCTTGTATTATTTTTATCTTTTGTGAATGAATGCCACATGGCATTGTATTTGTCCAATGTAAATAATGTACCTTAACACAAAATAAAGACAGTTGACATGTTTGTCAGTGGCATGAAGTTATAGAGCTGAAATTTTCCTGAAACACTTTGATTTATTCTGCAAGAGGTGTGCTCCTGCCAACTGACAAGTGGTACCTCCAAACTATAATTCATATTATTACTGTCACAAAATATTCTAATTGGGTCATCAAATAATTTGCTTCTTCACCAAATGATGGTGACCAGTCATTATTATTGCGAAAGTCAATCTTAGCAAGCAATTAAAGCCCCCTGACTTCATTGCATCATCATCCCTGAAACCTCGAAGCCAGTGGTCATGGTAGAGTTGATAGTCCCTTGGAAAGACCAGATTGAGGAGATGTTTGAGTGTAAGAAAGCCAGATACCAGGAGCTGGTAGAGCAGTGCCAGGGACAGGGGTGGAGGGCACGATAAGAGCCCATAGATGTGGGGTGTAGAGGTTTTGATGGCTGTTCGCTATGCAGAACCTATTCTCCCCTTGGCATTACAGGGGCTGCAAAGAAAACAGCTATCAGGACTGTTACCAAGTCTATTGAGTGAGCTTCAAAATGGCTATGGATCAGGAGGTTTTATCCGTGGACCAATGCTGCTGGGATACAAGCCGGGGCCTCGTCAACGCTGGCTGGGTCGTCTGGGCGAGACTCTCTGATGTTGAAAGATCTGAAACACTTGACGACCACAGGTTACCCCGCTGACAATGTGTCTCAGAGCATCCTAGGATGTATCTCAGCATCATTACATCTGTTCCCTCACTTAAATGAAAATAAACTTGACTGTGGCTACCTGGCATTTTGGCTTGGAGTCCAATGGGGTTGAGCAGTTTTCCTTTGGTAGAATTTGCCTGATATCAGTTCAGCAAACCCAAAAGAATAATGTTTTCAAATACAAATTGTGTTCAGTTCATATCGGGCTTTGTATTCTGCAAGATCACTCAATTTGCCTATGTATCTACAAACATACAAGTTAGGAGCAAAGTAGGATTCTTAGACCAGCAAGCCTGCTTTGCCATTTCATAATATCATACTGATCTAATTTTAACCTCAATGCCACATTCCCATATTATGATATGAATCAATTATACCCATGCTTCTCAAGTATCTATATATCTGTGTCTTAAGAATATTTAAAGGCTCCGCTTCCACCATCCAATAATGAAGTTAATTCCAAAGCCTTTTGATGAAAGCAAAAATCCACCATCTCTGTCTTAGGCAATCAATGGCTTACTTTTAGAGAATACTTCTTAGCTGTGAATTTCCACTATTTTCAACTAAAGAAACATGCAACACTTCTTGGATTGGAATTGAACAGAAAGTAATAACATCTTAATGTCATTCCAGCACCACTATGTAGGTGCACTGAAATTTACACAGTTATCATAATCTGCTTAGTTTCTAAATAACAGTGATGCCATCAGCATCTCGCTGCCCTTAATGTAAAGCAAACAACTTCCGGAGTACATACACCCACATTTAAACAATGACATGGGGAAGTTGCTTCTACCATGACCCGGTCTTCCACAAGCTGTATTAAATTAATGTGTTACTGAGATATTCTGCAGAATGAAGCTGAGTTGCGAATATGATAGATACCAGCTAAACTCACCAGAAAATGTTAGGACGTGTTCATGTAGTTCTAAATGATTCTCAGCTTTGTGGTAACTACTAATTGTTGCCAAACATTACCAATGAAAATTATTATGTGCAAACATAGAGCTTCAGATTTTCATTATTACTTGGAATCTAAAACATTATTTTACTTTTTTTCCCACTTTATCTTTTAATCTCTCCCTTAATCATGTCTTTCTTTCCATCGACTATGGCACTATCAATTGTTTTAATTGACAATTCCTGGATTAGGCTTCGCAGGGTTCAGTAAGGATTGCTTATTTATGTAGCAATGCAATTGCTTGCCCTCTTCACCCCTGTCTGAGATGCCCCGGGGTGAATGATGTACCAAATTGGCTTTCTAATTACTGCAAGTTCTAATCTAGAGAAACGTCTCATAAATTGTCCATTGGTTTTTGCAACTTGCTGTTGCTATTTCTTCACTATTGACTACTGAATCCCAAACCGGTAACTTTCAGTGTAACCTTTGTTCCTGAGAATAAAGCCAGTGCTAAAACAAGCGGAGTAAGATTCTCTAATTCAGATATTGCTGAATAATATAAAAGACACTAAATCAGTATTCTATCATTTCTCACTGGTAACCATGAAGGATTAAATTAAATTCCTGCATTATTTTTCCCAGCAAATTGTGTTCTGACGTTCAGCAGTTTTTGAGTGGAAGCCGGTTTCTAGTCATTCCAGATTTCCCTTAAAATAAACTTAAAATAAAATTGATTCTGTAATTATCTTGTACTCCCATCAGTTCGATTTACTATTATTAAGTAAGAATTAACCACTTATTGAATGCTTCAATTAGTTCCCCTTTATCCAAATAGTTGCCTGGCCCTTGTACCATAAATCTCTGTGAGTGGTAACACAACTTGCATATTGGCATTTACTGACACTGAGGGCTCTGAATCATCTTACTTTGTTTAGTGCTCATGCTGATTCTTAAATACCAGAGGAATTGTACGTGTGGACAGAGGAGAAGTAATATAAATAAACAATATTCCCCTTGCCAAGGGCTATCAAGATTTTCAGCCCACAGATCACATGTGGCAAAGTTTTATGGATAGTCGGATCGAATAATTTAAATTTGGGATATAACATAGTAGATAGTATTTTATATTGAACATGCTGCAGATAAACCATCATGTTGTATTATATTCAATGCACTGAAACATAAGTTTGCTAATGACGCTGTCCTAATTGCCTCATTAATGATCTTATCACAACAATCAATAGAACCGAGGAAAAATGTGAGAAATCAAACCCATGCTCTTTTCTCAAATTTGTTACATAAATATATAATAATTTTTACTGCCAATTTTTATTGGAATTAACACACCCATCACCTGTGATTCATATCCATTCTTTTTAATTAAAGGGAAATCACAGCAACAAAGAAAGCACGTCAGTTTAAAATGTTGACTCTTTCTCTACCCAAAAGCTGGTTGTTCATAAACAAAGAGCATAGAACAGTACAGCACAGTACAGGCCCTTCGGCCCACATTGTTATGCCGACCCTCAAACCCTGCCTCCCTCATAACCCCCACCTTAAATTCCTCCGTATATCTGTCTAGTAGTCTCTTAAATTTCACTAGTGTATCTGCCTCCACCACTGACTCAGGCAGTGTATTCCACACACCAACCACTCTCTGAGTAAAAAACCTTCCTCTAATATCCCCCTTGAACTTCCCACCCCTTACCTTAAAGCCATGTCCTCTTGTATTGAGCAGTGGTACCCTGGGGAAGAGACGTTGGCTATCCACTCGATCTATTCCTCTTATTATCTTGTATACCTCTATCATGTCTCCTCTCATCCTCCTCTCCAAAGAGCAAAGCCCTAGCTCCCTTAATCTCTGATCGTAATCCATACTCTCTAAACCAGACAGTATCCTGGTAAATCTCCTCTGTACCCTTTCCAATGCTTCCACATCCTTCCTATAGTGAGGTGACTGTGGCATTTCAACAGTTTCCATTCATAGCATTTTCTGTTTTCATTTTGGATCACCAGCAGTATTTTAATTTTGAATTAATCTTAAATCTCAAACTCAATACAATATGTAATCAGATAAGCTAAAAAAAAAAGCACTCTGGCAATTGTTTAAAAAATACAATGTCTCTCTTTTGACTAAAGATTAAATTTAGACCACAGTTGTCCTCAGTTGTATTACTGGTTGGTTGTAGCAAATGATTAGAATGGAGAAAAGTTCCAGAGGAATGTAAAATGCAGCTCTCTAAATTGTATTGTGTATCTAACATGCTATGAAAGGGAATTTCTAATGCAGAGAATCAAGCGCACTGCAGTTGGATGTGAACTGAGATTCCAATTTTAGAAAGCTATTATCAGAATTTATTGATGATCATAAAGGTCTCAGAGCTGATTGAACAGAAGTTCAATGTTCTAAAAGGATATTTTTTCTGTTATCATGTCAAACATATGATGGAGATTGATTGGATCCTTTCAAACTTACTTTCTGTAACAGCAAGGACCAATAATGTGGCTTCATTTAGTTGAAACTGCTGTGAAACCAATACTTTGCTCCTGATTACTTCAGAGGGGAGGATCTGTCTTCTTGTGCACAAGCCGATTTTTTATTCAGTCATGATTTGATTAAGTAGCTGTTGTGAGTTTATACTTTTTTTAATGCAAACTTCACTACCCACTTTTTTTAGTGATTGTTGCTGTCTACACCTTCCCACCACCCCCGTGTTAATGGTGAGAAAGTGCTGCAGGAGCTCTACAGTGCCGTCTGCAATCTCGCAGCCACTCACCCCAATGCTATCTTCATTGTTGCAGACAACTTCTTAAAAAAAGTTGGAACGCCTTTTTACTGGGCGTCTCTAGAGACGTGACTTGTTAGCCCCTTGCTAACAGCCACTGGAACTCTGCGGTGAGAAAACCACCTTTCCGTATGAATTTAGTCCCACCAAAACCGGAAAGTTGGGATGTTTTGACCACCTGAACCTCAATTTGTGCGAATACTGTGTAAGTGCTGCCCCCATGCAATTAGCTATCAGCAAGAAATGACAGATCGTACACGACATACAATTATAAAGAAAATACAGTTACAAATTTCAGCTTTTTCAATTGAACAGTTAGTAGGAAAAACATAGAAAAAAAATTAAAAGGGTTCATTAGTTAACCCAGTCCAAATGTGTACTTAAGTTGGAGCTTATCTTGAAGTTGCCTTTAGCTCATGCGCTGGACATACAGTCTGCGTGAAAGCACACACCACTTTCTGAATTTTGCTCAAAATCCATCTTGAACAAACTGGATTATTGGCCCTTCCTCCTTGAGGCCATTCATCTGCACAAATCACTTTGTGCAACAGGGACAGCATCCTCAGCCATCTGTCTTCTCCCAGCTGCTGTCAAAAAGACCTCAACCCACACCAGTGCCCTTCACAAAAACCTCTCTGCCCAGCGTTCTCTAGAACCTCCTCCCAGTTTCATCACCTCCTCCCAACTTCATCATCCTGGTTGGCTGACAAAACATTCCTAACCTGAACAACAAAGCCTCTTATCTTTAGCTCAAACCCAAACATGCTAAAAGCAGAAGACACTGCTCTTATAGAGCTGGCAAAATTAAATACCTACAGCATAGCATCCGTTAGTCTTGTGAGACCACGGATCTGCGCCTGGAAGTCTTCACTCTCCAGGGTGCAGGCCTGGGCAAGGTTGCATGGAAGACCAGCAGTTGCCCATGCAGCAAGTCTCCCCTCTCCACAACACCAATGTTGTCCAAGGGAAGGACATTAGGACCCATATAGCTTGGCACCAGTGTCGCCGCGAAGCAATGGGTGATTAAGTGCCTTGCTCAAGGACACAACACGTTCCCTCAGCTGGGGCTCGAACTCATGACCTTCAGGTTGCTAGTCTGATGCCTTAACCACTTGGCCACGTGCCCACACACAGCATAGCAGTAAAAATCTTAACCAGGGTGTTACTCAGTCCTGCACCAAAGGTCTACCAGCATGTCAACTTCATGACCAGAGGTGAGACTATATTAGACCTTGTTTATACCAATATTTAAGGTTATCCCCAGTCCTCACCTCAGTTACTCAGACCACATATCCATTTTGCTAATCCCTGCATCAGGACTGCTGGTTCGATGAGTCAAGCCAGTTCACAAGAAGAATAAGACCTGGCCAGAAGTTGCCACCTCAGCACTGCGGGACTGCTTTGAAAGCACAGACTGGAGCACATTCAGGCAGGTGGCTACCTGTGATCATCACGTCAACGTTGATGTGGGATCAGTGACTAGCTACACAGGAAAGTGCATTGAGGACGTTACTATGATTAAACACCACACTACCAGGGCAAACCAGAAACCACGGCTAACCGCAAAGGTTTGTACACTGCTTAGGGATCAGGACATTGCCTTCACAGTGGGGACAGGTCTGCAAAAGCCGTATTCTCCCATGCCATCAGGAAGCCAAAGCGTGAATATGCAGAGAAAATGCAGAAACACCTTTATGACAGCAGAGACCCGCAGTGCATAACAGATTACAAATTCACCTTATGTGTCAATGACAGAGCGCCCCTCTCCCTGATAGACTGAATGGTTTCTATGCACAATTTGACCAATTGAATACTACGATATCAAGGAAGGCCCCGTCTCTTCCTGAGGGACAGGGACCCTGTCTGTACACAGCCAAGCTGAGGAGGACCCCAGCCAGAGTAAATCCAGGCAAAGCTGCAGGGCTGGACAACATACCTGGTCAGGTGCTGAGGGACTGTGCAGCCTAGGTAACAGAGGCATTAATGGACATCCTTAACATCCCTCTGAAACAGTCTACTATCCCTGCAGGCTCCAGGGCAGCCACCATCAATCTGATTCACTAGGCAACAATGGTAACTGACCTAAATGTTTGCCCCAGTGGCAATGACTTGAACAATCATGAAGTGCTTTGTGCGATTGGTAATGGATCATATAAAATCCCACAGCTACATTGACCCTTTCCTGTTCATCTACCGCACAAACTAGTCTATTGATGATGCTATAGCCTCAGCCCTCCACTCCGTCCTGTCCCACCTAGAAAATGATGCCTCATATGCTAAGATGTTGATCGTCGATTTCAGCTTCGTGTTTAACACGATCATCCTTTAGAGGCTGGTGGGTAAACAATCCTTACTGGGACTCTACAGCCCTCTCTGTAATTGGATCATGGGCTTCTTGATGGAAAGACTCCAGTCAGTCTGAGCTGGCAGCAACATCTCAAGCTCCTCAGGGTGCCCCTCAGGGTTGTGTGCTCAGTTCACTGCTGACTCACGACTCCACTACCAGATCCAGCTCAAACTGTATCATCAAATTCGCTGATGACACTACAGTGGTTGGCCTCATCGACAACAATAGTGAGTCACCACACAGAGAGGAGGTAGAGAGTTTTGTCAAATGGTGTGAGAACAGCCTGAATCTCAACATCGACAAGGCCAAAGAGATGGTTGTGGACTTAAGGAAGGCACAGATCGACTACTTTCCATTGCACATCAATGGTTTCTCCATGGAGAGAGTAAAGAGCACAAAGTGCCTTGGTGTGCACATAAGACCATAAGATTTAGGAGCAGGAGTAGGTCATTCGGCCCATTGAGTCTGTTCCACCATTCAATCATGGGCTGATTCTATCCATTCCCCTGCCTTCACCCCATACCCATTGATGCCCTGGCTAATCAAGGACCTATCCATCTCTGCCTTAAATACACCCAATGACCTGGTCTCCACAGCTGCTCATGGCAACAAATTCCACAGATTTACCAACCTCTGACTAAAGGAATTTCTCCACATCTCAATTCTAAAAGGATTTCCCCTACCATGGGAAATAACTTTGCCATATCTGATCTGTTCAGGCCTTTTAACATTTGGAATGTTTCTATGAGATCCCTTCTCGTTCTCCTGAACTCCAGGGAATACAGCCCACGAGCTGCCAGACATTCCTCATACGGTAACCCTTTCATTCCTGGAATCATTCTCGTGAATCTTCTCTGAACCTTCTGCAATGTCAGTATATCCTTTCTAAAATAAGGAGCCCAAAACTGCACACAATACTCCATGTGTGGTCTCATGAGTGCTTTATATCAACATCACATCCCTGCTGTTATATTCTATACAATAGACAATAGACAATAGGTGCAGAAGTAGACCATTCAGCCCTTCGAGCCTGCACCGCCATTCTGAGATCATGGCTGATCATCTACTATCAATACCCGGTTCCTGCCTTGTCCCCATAACCCTTGATTCCCCTATCCATAAGATACCTATCTAGCTCCTTCTTGAAAGCATCCAGAGAATTGGCCTCCACTGCCTTCTGAGGCAGCGCGTTCCACACCTCCACAACTCTCTGGGAGAAGAAGTTCCTCCTCAACTCTGTCCTAAATGACCTACCCCTTATTCTTAAACCATGTCCTCTGGTACTGGACTCTCCCAACATCTGAAACATATTTCCTGCCTCTATCTTGTCCAATTCCTTAATAATCTTTTATGTCTCAATCAGATCCCCCCTCAATCTCCTTAATTCCAGCGTGTACAACCCAGTCTCTCTAACCTCTCTGCGTAAGACAGTCAGGACATCCCAGGAATTAACCTAGTGAACCTACGCTGCACCTCCTCCACAGCCAGGATGTCCTTCCTTAACTCTGAAGACCAAAACTGCACACAATACTCCAGGTGTGGTCTCACCAGGGCCCTGTACAAATGTAAAAGGATTTCCTTGCTCTTGTACTCAATTCCATTTGTAATAAAGGCCAACATTCCATTAGCCTTCTTCACTGCCTGCTGCACTTGCTCATTCACCTTCAGAGACTGATGAACAAGTACTCCTAGATCTCTTTGTATTTCTCCCTTACCTAACTCCACACTGTTCAGATAATAATCTGCCTTCCTGTTCTTGCTCCCAAAGTGAATAACCTCATACTTATTCACATTAAACGCCATCTGCCAAGTTTCTGCCCACTCACCCAGCCTATCCAAGTCACCTTGAATTCTCCTAACATCCTCATCACATGTCACACTGCCACCCAGCTTAGTATCATCAGCAAACTTGCTGATGTTATTCACAATGCCTTCCTCTAAATCATTGACGTAAATCGTAAACAGTTGTGGTCCCAATACCGAGCCCTGTGGCACCCCACTAGTCACCACCTACCATTCTGAGAAACACCCATTCACTGCTACCCTTTGCTTTCTATCTGCCAACCAGTTTTCTATCCATGTCAATACACTCCCCCCAATGCCATGTGCTCTGATTTTATCCACCAATCTCCTATGTGGTACCTTATCGAATGCCTTCTGAAAGTCAAGGTACACCACATCCACTGGATCGCCCACGTCTATCTTCCTGGTTACATCCTCGAAAAACTCCAATAGATTAGTCAAGCATGATTTGCCCTTGGTAAATCCATGCTGGCTCAGCCCAATCCTATCACTGCTATCAAGATATGCCACTATTTCATCTTTAATAATGGACTCTAGCATCTTCCCCACTACTGATGTTAGGCTAACAGGGCGATAGTTCTCTGTTTTCTCCCTCCCTCCTTTCTTAAAAAGTGGGATAACATTAGCCATTCGCCAATCCTCAGGAACTGATCCTGAATCTAAGGAACATTGGAAAATGATCACCAATGCATCCGCAATTTCCAGAGCCACCTCCTTTAGTACCCTAGGATGCAGACCATCTGGACCTGGGGATTTGTTAGCCTTCAGTCCCATCAGTCTACTCATCACCGTTTCCTTCCTAATGTCAATCTGTTTCAGTTCCTCTGTTACCCTATGTCCTTGGCCCATCCATACATCTGGGAGATTGCTTGTGTCTTCCCTAGTGAAGACAGATCCAAAGTACTTATTAAATTCATCTGCCATTTCTCTGTTTCCCGTAACAATTTTTCCCAATTCATTCTTCAAGGGCCCAACATTGTTCTTAACTATCTTCCTTCCCTTCACATACCTAAAAAAAAAATTGCTATCCTCCTTTATATTCCTAGCTAGCTTGCGTTCATATCTCATTTTTTCTCCCCGTATTGCCTTTTTAGTTAAGTTCTGTTGCTCCTTAAAAATTTCCCAATCATCCGTCTTCCCACTCACCTTAGCTCTGTTATACTTCTTTTTTAATGCTATGCTATCTCTGACTTCCTTTGTCAACCACTGTGGCCACTTTCCCCCCTTTGAATCCTTCCTTCTCTGGGGGGATGAACTGATTTTGCACCTAGTGCATTATTCCCAAGAATACCTGCCATTGCTGTTCCACTGTCTTTTCTGCTAGGATATCCGACCAGACAACTTTGGCCAGCTCCTCCCTCATGGCTCCACAGTCTCCTTTGTTCAACTGCAATACTGACACTTCTGATCTGCCCTTATCCCTCTCAACTTGCAGATAAAAACTTATCATATTATGGTCACTACCTCCTAATGGCTCCTTTACTTACATTCATACCTCTGGAAATGAATGCCAAAATTGCATTCGCCTTCTTCACAACCAACTCAACCTGGAGGTTAACCTTTAGGGTATCTTGCACAGGGTCTCCCAGGTCCCTTTGCCCTCTGCATTTTGAATTCTCTCCTCATCTATATAATAGTCTGCCTGTTGACTTCTTCCACCAAAGTGCATGACCGTACACTTTCCAACATTGTATTTCATTTGCCACTTCTTTGCTCATTTTCCTAAACTATCTAAGTCTCTCTGCAGGCTCCCTGTTTCCTCAACACTTCCCGCTCCTCCACCTATCTTTGTATCATCAGCAAATTTAGCCACAAATCCATTAATAGCATAGTCCCAATCATTGACATACAAACGTTTGTACATTGTAAAAAGCAGTGGTCCCAACACCTGCCCCTGTGGAACTCTACTGGTAACCAGCAGTCAGCCAGAATAGAATCCCTTTATTCCCACTCTCTGTTTTCTGCCGACCAGCCAATGCTCCAACCATGCTAGTAACTTCCCTGTAATTCCATGGGCTCTTATCTTGCTAAGCAGCCTCATGTGCGGCATCTTGTCAAAGACCTTCTGAAAACCCAAGTACACCACGTCTACTGCATCTCCTTTGTCAACCCTGCTTGTAATTTCCTCACATAATGGGTGATCTAACCTATGCCTACAACACCTCCTCATTAGTCAAGAAGACACAGCAGCCTCGACACTTTTTGAGGAGCTTAAGGTGTGCAAGGCTCTCTGCCCCCATTTTTAGCAACTTTCTACAAGAGCACCATTGAAGGTGTCCTGTCTGGCTGTATCATTGTGTGGTACAGAAGCTGCAAGGCATCAGACCACGAGACCCTACGGAGGACAGTGAAGAATAACAAAAAGATCATTGGGGCCTTCCTCCCCCTTCCCCTATTTGTGATATTTACCAGAAGCATTGCAAATGAAGGGCCCAAAGCATTGTTGAGGTTCCACATCCCACAATCTCTTTGACCCACTACCATCAGGAAGGAGGTAACGAAGCGTCAAGATTTGGACTGTCAGACTGGGTAACAGCTCCTTTCCTCAGGTTGTGAGACTAATGAATACTTTACCAACACCAAGGTCTCATCACTAGGACAGCAAGTTGTTTAATGTACTCTTTACTGTTTACCTGTGCTGCACTTAACTACATGCATTTTGAATTATATTTTATTAGCTTATTTATCGCATAATATTTGGGCTGATGGGCTGTGTGTGATAAATGTGAGGGTGAACCATGGTCAGAGGAATGTTGTTTTGTTTGGTTGTATAAATGCACAGCAGGACGATAGTAAACTTGAACTTCAACTTTCCTAACTGAGCTAGAGATCAAATGTGATATGTATTCTCATTGAATTTTGCTGCATCCATCTAAAGGGTTGAAGTTAAGAACCTTTGGAACTTTGAATTAATTCAGGAAAGCTTTTACCATTATGCAGTGTTTATATACAGTTTCAGAATTGAAAATAATTTGCTTGGCGTTTCATCAGACCTACTCTATAAGACGATATAGTGTAGAGTGATGCTCGTCTTATTTCTGTTTCTATACATACATTGGATGTGCACTGAATCTCCAATAAAATTGAATTGTGAGTAGTGACCGGCGTTCCCCTTGGCCTCCTCAGATAAAAGCTCATCCTCTCCTATCCTGCCTACCAGCATCTCCCATACCACTTCACAAAATCAGAGTGCCGTCTCCTCCCTCTGTTCTGCCATCTCCTCCAGAAAGCTCCAATAATTTGTGCCATGACTTCTGACTCCATTTCAAAGAGGAGTGGGCTAGCTAATTTGAACTGGTGACCAGGGGTGACTGCAGTGATTCACTGTGATGGAATTGTCAGTGTTGGCCAGTTGCTGATATCACATCAGGATAAGTAGGCACGAGTTTATCACAAATTGTGAACTGAACACATTTTATAATGCTATCGAATTGTACTAGGCCTGTATTTCTACAGTTGGGGAGAATGAGAGGTATCACATTGAGAAGAATTGGCTCAAAAAAACCCAAAGAAAATCAGCTATTAAAAATTTATTACATTCTCCATAAGACCAAATAACCCAGGATTCCTCTAAGTCCTTTGTTGGTTTCAAAGTTGAGAATATCAGCTAACTTGTTGGTCAGGAGTGGAAGTTAGATAGCTGGCAGCGAACCCAAAACAGGGATGAAGAAGCAGATGTGATGAATGCATCACCAAAATCCAGAGGCAGATAACAGAATTCACATACTATCCACATAAAGTGGCTTTTCTCCTTATTAACCTTTTACTGAGCAAACCAACATCAGATACACCCAGCAACTTGCTGTTGCAATAACATATTACAGTATCTAATGACCCTACTGTCAGCCACCCGTACAAAATTTGACCACATCAGAAAGTGCACCAAATTTTATAAAACAATCCACAAATTTAAAAAATATTGCCTGTCTTAAAATTTGTCTCTCTGCATAGGATCAGTAAGAGAAATTATTTCAGCTGACGTTTAGCTCTACCTCTTGCTCTGGGATTACCTTCATCTGTCTCTTGTGGGTTGGTACACATGACTCTTTCTCTGTCCTCAGTGTGAAATTCTCTCATGGTCAGATCATAGCACTTTCTCATGGTTGATGGATAACTCGGTCTTCCATGATATGTGTGTAACTTGGTCTCTCTTCCTCTCCTAGTTGGTGGGTATCTCTTTCTATCTCTCTCTCACACACAGATTATTGTGGCCCTCTCTTCAGGTCAAGTTTATTGTCTTACATGTATATAACATATATAACCATATAATGTATATAGAAGTGAGACAATGTTTCTTCGTAACACTTGTGGTCAGATTGAAACTCTGTCCCATGGTTGTATAACTGCCTCTCTCTCCTAGTGAGTGTGTAATACCCTCTCTACCTCTTGGTTAGGATATGGCCCATACTGATCGATGGATTGTGTCTCTCTTCTGTGGTCAGATCATAGCTCTCTCTCTCATAATTGCATAATGCCCTCTCTCTTTCTTGGCCGCTCTCTGCTGACTGATGTGTATCTCTCCCTCATGGTTGCATTGTGGCCCTCTCTTATGGCTAATGCATAGCTCTCTTCCGTGGTTGCATAGTTTCCTCTCATTTTCCTGCCTGGTACCCAGCTCTCTCTGCCTCTCATGGATGGATTGTGGCTCTCTCTTACCATCAGGTTACAAGTCTTCCTCATGGTTGTACAGCTTTCTCTCTCCTTCCTGGTTGGTGTGATGCTCTCTCTATGCTAGTTGGAGTGTGGCCCTCTTTCTCATCATGACTGCTGTGTAACATTTTACAACACTCACATTTAACATTCTCTTTTTCTGTCACTCTCTCTGATAGTCAAATTATTATTCCATTTATGGTTCCTGAGGACAGTTGTTTTAATTTTCCATGTGTTCAATAATTTGGAGGAGAAGCAATAGGAAAAGGAGGCAGGGTGCTTCCTTGTTATTAAAGAAGGCAATCAGATCAATTTTGGGAAAAGATATTGCCTCAGAATCTAAAGATCTAGAGTAGGTCTGAGTGGCGCTAAGAAATACCAAGGAGCAACATGGGTGATTATGACTGGTCAAGCAAATTGGTATTGCCATTGTGAAGGATAAATTCCTGAAGTTATGTATAATATGTTTCTAGACAAGTATGTTGGGGAAGAGGTTACCCAAGACTGAATATTGTTCAATGTAATGGGATTAGTGCTTGATGGTATTTTATAAAGATCTTTCAGGAAGAGAGACTGTTACGTTTTGTAACTTCAAAACATTAAACTAATTTAAGAGAAGGCATGGAAGTCTAAAATGTGAGTGTAAATTTGTGATTACATATTACATGGTATCATGATGATGTATGCAATTTATGTATTTATACATATAACCCATAATGAATTATTTAAAAGAACAAGGATACTTAATCAATCAATACTTTTAGAAGATTACTCAAATATTACTGAAACATTAAATACACAACAGTAACCATGACACAATAGAATTCTTCACTCAGTAAGGAAGTAGATTAAGATTAAGATGGACACTCAATGATTCAGAAACAAGTTCTTCCTCTCTGCATACAGATTCCTGAATGTTCAATGAACATTCCTTTTCTTGACATTGTTTACAGTTTTACTAAATAATCTTTATGCCTTTGCACTGTACTGTTGCCGCAAAACAACACATTTCACATCATATAAGTCAGTAACAATAAATCTGATTCTGATTCTAAAGTGAAGTATTGTAACCTGAAACTAGTATCCTAAATCTAAACAAAAGAATCAATGAAATTATGAGGAATAAGTTGGCTGTGAAATATTGGGATGCGTCATTGAAAAGTATAATGGTGGTAGGCAATGGCTAACACTTAAGGAACAAATGCAGGGACTACAAAAAAATCTACATCCTTTTCTGATGAACAAACATGATTAGCAAAAGAAACTATGGTTAGCAAAAAAAAATGACAGTATTTGTTCAAAAGGGGAGTTAGATAAAATTGCCACTAAAATTTGCAGTCTTGAGGGTGGGATGCAATGCAGAATTCAGCAAAAATGGGCCAAGAGATTGATTAAGAGAGTAAAATAACATATGAAACTATACTTGCAAGCTACCTAAAAGCACATGGTAAAAGGAGAAAGATGAATGAAAATAAATGTAGATACCTTGCAGTCAGAAGCGGGAGAATTTATAATGGAGAAGAAATTTAAGCACATATGTTAGCGCTGTCTTCTTAGAAAAAAGATGCAAATAGCTTCCCAGTAATGCTAAGGAACCAAGTATTGAATGAAAATGAGTAATTAAAGTGAATTAGTTTTAGGAAAATAAAATTCCAAACCAATTAATGGGACTGAAAGCTGATAAATCCCCATGGCTTGATATGCACCTCAGATTTTAAAAAAAAAGTAGTCATGAAACTAGTGGTTGTCCAAAATTTTATAAATTATGCAACAGCTCCTGCTGGTTGAACAGTAGCAAATATGAAAATTGAAGGAGAGGGAAAATAGGAAACTGTAGACCAGTAAGCCTAACATCGGTAGTATGGAAAGTGCTGGAGTCTATTATACATGATGCAATAATAGTAAGTTTATCAATAGGACTAGGAAAAATTGAACATGGATTTATGAAGGGAAAATTATTTTTGATAAACCTGTCACAGTTTGTTTGAAAATGTAACTGGTAGAACAGAATATACGGGAGAACAATTTATTTAAGTTTTCTGAAGACTTTTGATAAAGTCCCATGTAAAAAGTTAGTTAACGAATTAAAGTACATGTAACTGTGGTTAATAGACTGCCATAGATTGAAAGTTAGTTAACTGAAAGGAGACAATGAGAAGGAATAAATAGTTCTTTTTTCTGCGGGCAGGTGATGGCTCATGGAGTATCTATGGGTTCACTCCTTGGACCAGAATTATTCACTATATGTGACAATGATTGGATGATGGATCCATACATAATATTTCAGTCTGCCAGCACAAAGCTGAGTGTGATTTTGAGCTGTGAGAAAGATACATGAGGCTCTCAGGTGATCTAGACAAGATGCATGACTGGGCAAATACATAACAGATGCAGTATAACAAGCATAAATGTTAACTTACCCACCAGTAGAAGGAAACTAAAGGCAAACTGTGATTTAAATGGTGATACTTGAATAGGAAATATTAATGGACAATGGGATCCCATCTAAATCCAGAAGTTACAACATCAGGATACCAGGCAAGACATTTCGGACTGAAGAGCTGTGTTGGGGAGATTGTTTTTTTTCACTCAGAGTGGTGAACCTGTGAAATCTCTACCACAGAAGGCAGTGGAAAACAAGTCACTGAATATATTTAAGAAGGAGGTGGATAGATTTCTAGCTACAAAGAGCGTCAGAGAGGTGTTGCAAGAGAGCAGAAATATGATATTGAGATAGAGGATCACTCCTGATCACCTTCAATGACAAATGGCTAAGATGTACTCTTCCGTATTTCCATGTTTCTATAATCCATCTGTAACTCTTTCTTGAGATTATAGGATTTTATGGTTTATTTTATCGTTCTTTCTCTTCTATTTCACTCCCCAAACCTTCTCTTATCTTCTCTTGGTAGGTGTGCAGCTCTCACATGCTCCCTCTCACTCTCCCCTTCTCTCTTGGTAGGCATGTATCTCTTGTTCTCTTTCTCTTTTTCATATTAACCCTATGTATCTCCCAATGAGCTGGTAGCACCCTCATTGACTCTATATATTGCAGTTGTTTTCACTCACTTTCTCTCAATAGATGATTAGTGCTCCATTCCAGTCTACCTGCGCTTTCCCTTATTCTCTTCCTATCTTTCTCTTCATGTCTCTCTTTCAACACATGTATGGTCCTATATCTCCTGTACTTTGTCTATCCTCCTAATTCTCAGTCTCTCACTTTCTCAATCTTCTCATTAGGTGTGTACCTCGCTCATTCTTTAATTCTCTACAATACAAATGTCAATTCTCTCTCTCTCTCTCTGTCTGTCTCTCTCTCTCTCTCTGTCTCTCACCCTCCCTCTCCCCCCTCACTGTCTCCTCTCTTTCTCCTCTCTCCTCTCCTTCTGCTCTCTCTCTCCTTCTTTCTCTTTTCTGCTCTTTCATTTGTTTCCTCTGAGAAAGAGTAAGAGAAATGAAATCTTTCTCTCACTCTGTCAGTTGGTATGTTGGTCACTGCTTAACTCTCTCTCCAGGAAGGTGTGTAATTCCCTCTCTCTTGGAAGAGGGAGTTACACATATGTGAAGCTCTTACTTACTCTGGAGAATGTAGCTTCCTTATTCTGACTCATTGTTCTCTCCATTTATTCCAGTCTCCTTGTATCTTGAATAATATGCTCAAAATTTCTGTTTGACTATATTCAATCAATACTTCAAAGTTTGACTAGAAGAAATATTACTAAGTTAAAAATAACAATGGAAATCAGATATTATCTGAAGACTTCAAGTAAAAATTATTTAAACCTTATCAAATGCATCTGCATGAAGGGTCAGACATGTCTGCTCAGCAAAGTGAACGCAGATCCTGTTGTTGAAAGTTAGCTTCCAGGAGTAGGACTTGACTTGTAAGAACGGGAAATAGAAATGTCTCTGTTGATTACACCCTGGTCAAATTTTCAATTTCTACTAGTCAGCCCAATTTCACATTGTGAAATCCTGAAACAAAGACATGATTCATGACCGGTGAGGACAGGCGTACAGAGCTTTGAACTGATACATTCATTGTAGAATCATTTAGCACCATCGATTCCATGTAACTTTTCTTTTAAATGTGCATCTGGTGCTGTATGCTGCTTCACCAAGTTGGCATCTCAATTTTTGGTTACTGCTCCCACCATGCCCTTCCACACTCTCTGATATTGCACTGGAATCTGTGAAAACCTCAGGGAAACAGGTGAAGTCTCTTTGAAAGCCGTGGGTGTCAATCTTCTGATTCGTGGTCATAGAATTGTGGTAAATGTTAATGCATTAAGTTTTGAACTAAGCTATACATCATGTACACTGCAGGCCCATATGAATGACAGGGAGATGACTTTTACATTCCGTCAACAGGCATTAGATAATCAGCTGGATAGAGTGCAGTATTTTACTTGTGACAGAATCTGACTGAATGATAGGATGATTTTATGGTAAAGAACACGAGAAATCAATATAAAAAGTACATGTTTGTTTCATAGCACTTCACTGAAAGCATTGGAAAATATAGTCCTCTAAAACATTACTGAGTCCTTTCCTGTCAATTCTTTTTATCTACAATACATGATAAAAATAAACTTCGTTTTTATATTTTATATGCTCCTGTAATTATGTTCCTGTTATAAATGTTGCACCTTTTCAATGTTGTTTTGTTTGTTTCTGTTTACAGGTTTGGATTTATTCTTCACAAAGGTGAACCAGCCCTTCACAAAATTGATCTTGAAACCATGATGTATATCAAGACCATCAGTTTGAAAGACTATAATTGCATTCCACAGTCACTTGCCTACACTCATCTTGGTGGATATTACTTTGTTCATTGCAATGCTGACAACACTGGAGCAACTGAGCCACAGATTATAGTGGATAGTGTCACAGATTCCGTCATTGGTTACAATGGTGATATAACAGGTGCACCTTACGTTTCTCCAGATGGACATTATTTGGTCAGTATTGATGATCAAAAGGGGCTCCTGAGAGTCCAGTCCATCACCATCCAAGGGGAAATCCTCGAATCCTTTGATATTCACACCAATTTACACATCTCCGATGCCACCTTCCAACCTTCTTTCACCGAAGCCAACCAGTACAATATCTTCGCAAGTTCAGGTGTGCAAACGGAGGTGCTCTTCGTGGAACTCTCCACAGGGAAAGTGAAGATGGTGAAGAGTCTGAAAGAACCCATGAAGACTGAAGAATGGCCATGGAATAGTAAAAATCGAATTATTGTGGACAGTGACCTGTTTGGCCAATATCTGATGACACCATCCAAAGAATCACTGTTTATTCTTGATGGAAGGCTTAATAAACTAAACTGTGAGATCACAGAGGTGGAAAAAGGCAACACAATAATCTGGGTTGGTGAAGCATAAAAGGAAAGGTTGATAACCTATCCCCTGGTATGTAGTTTGCCACTGCACCTAGTTTGCAACTTGCATTAGAGAAATTCTGTTCTTTTATAGACTGCAAAAGGTACCTAATTAATGTAAAATGAGTTTGCGATACAAAGACCATGAACTTCCAAGTGACATAGATAATAATTGGAGTTTTCTAATTTGTTAGTGCTTTTAACTACAAGATAGGTTGCAAATTTAAATTGTGCAATGAGGCTACTAAATGTTTTAGTTATGAAAATTCTAATAGCTGCAGGGAATTATAGAAAGCCTACTAACACCCAATTGTGTGTTTTAACCCTTTTTTTTCAGAGCTGCTTGCAAAGTATTGACTTTTGCTTCTGGATACCAATTCAAAAATGCTCTTGTTTAATCTGAAAAATCCAGAATTGTTTGTCAGCGTTTTTGTGCCTTGAAGGGCTAATTATGCAGGGAGATGGTTAATTATTCCCACCATGGCCTCAAGTTCTTTATTACTGGAGGATCCTGCATACCATTATTAATGCCAAGACCTGGTCCGAACAAATGCTGACTAACTCGGTAATGCAGTACATTTTCAACATGGGTTATAGAGCATGAGGAGAAGCAACTTGTCCCCCTTCCTTAATAGACATTCTGTCAGTTCTAAATCAGCATACATCAAACTGTTTAACATTGTTAGAATAATGTAAAAGAAATCTAACAATCTATAGTTAAATGTGGCAGAGAAAATTGTGCTGTACTCCAATAATGGCTGATAATACTGTATTTTTAGGTTTAATTTGAGTCTTACTGGATTGACTTGTTACTCAACTAGTTGTGTCTTGTGATCAGGATTTTATACCCATGACAATGTCTATATATAGCATCTGCTAGGTTCTGTGTTTTCCATCTATTAGTTGGGAAAATAAGGTGTGCAGGAAGAATCCATTTCTATGCTCAACTGCACTGCAGCTGACTGATAAAATTGTTTAAGTTTGTAGTAACTGAAATGGTCCCCTTTTTTACCAGTAATGTTCTATCTTGTGGGCATCTAGAGTATGAAATGTCTCTATGTAAACATGTGTCTGTCAAATATACATTTTTTTCTGTGTCCTGTGATAGATTTCATAATTCGTGAATGTTGTATATGTAGAAATTTGCTTGACACGAGGCAAATAAAATCTTACATTTTACATTTTGCTGAATCAGTGAGTCTGAATCTTCTAAAACCGCAAAGTGATATATGAAGGGCAAAATGATACTGATAAATTTGTAAGGTGGTTTATTGTTATCACTGATACCAAGGCACAGTGAAAACTGTGCTTTGCATGCTATGCAGATCATTTCATCACACCGGTATATCGAGGTCTCAGAACTTAGATTCAAAAGTGTGGGATGATTACAATAGAAATAATGAATGAGACCTGCTGAGGGCAGATTGCAATGTATCGCCATGTTGTGGTGACACCTTAGTTATCATTAATGCCAAGCGAGGAATAGAATTGATTCTTACAATTTTAAGGCTCAAGCTATTGACGTTATCCGATTGGTATGGCACAAGTGAGAATAGTCAGCAATACATGCAAAAGGTTATAATGTATGGGATTTCTTTGGCACCGTTCCTTTTCCATCACAATAACATTTTACAATAGAAAACCTGCCAAAACTATCAGGGTGTACAGAAGCAATTCCATGGAATTTCCCATCCATTGATGTTAGAACTAGAATTTTGTCAACTGATTTCGGAATTTATATTTCCCTATTACTTTTATGTTTGAACACTTCCAGAACTTCAAACATATTAGAACCTAAACAGAATCAAAGCTGATATCCCATTGGCTAGGAAATTCTATACTACATATCACCAGCAACTCAACATTAGTTTTTCAAACAAAACAACTGAGCAGAGAATGGACATGAGTGACTGGAGTGATGTTAAAATTCCTGGCACAGGAGGCAGTCATTCCTCATACTGAGTTGTCCTGAGAAGACAGCGATGACCTACTTTCTTGAACCTTTTCTTTGCAGCTAAAAAGACAGCTGGTGTGGATGTAGAACCAAATAAAAGACAAGTGGAATTGGTTCTCCGAACAGTAATTGTGAAGTGGTTGGAATTTTGCAATAATCTATTTGCATCAGGCTCATAATAATATGTGGACCCAAAATGTACTAGAACTGAATTCTGATCAGCAAATGACCAAGGCTGATACGTGCCTTAAACTTATTCTGAATAACAGTCCAGGCTTTAGGATTACAGCCACAAAACTGCCTTAACCTTTAAATTCAGTGAGTTTAAGTTGAAGATCACAAGGACTAAGCAAAGGTAAGCAGATGGTCAATTAAGCTTACACCATCACTCATTAAAGTAATGGCTGAATGTCCACTTGGATTTCACTTCCCTCTTTGATCCCAAACTTCAAAGACTGATTAATCCCTGCTATTAATACTCTATTTATTGACTGACTCTTAAATAAAGACATTTCTCCTCAACCTAGTCCTAAGTGGTTGACCACTTAGATGACACTACATCCTGTGATTCTATAGTCCAGTGACAAAAAAATGCCAAGCATCTACACTCTATAGACTTCTATTAAATAGGTGAGGTGGTGAGGTTTCTCTCTTTCTAAATTTCAAATAACACAGACACATTCTCAGACATCCCACCCTGCAAAAACTCATTTCAGGGAGGTAGCACCATCAATTTGCAGGAGACTTCCGGGAGAGGTGGGATGTCTGCAATAGAGTAGCTCCTTAGCAGCTGGCCAGCTAGTTTAAATAATGTTAGCTATGCTAATGAACGAATGACACCTGTTAAACTCACCTCAACATGTCTTTTACATTTTAACACACCATGGGCAATAGAAAAGTCACTGTTGCAAACAGTGCAGTGAGCAACACTGTCATTATTTTGACCCCTATTAGGCAGGGGTACACTTTAGTGTAGTCTGGGGTGATGTACGTTTTATATTTTTTTTGGAACACTCTGCCACTCTGACTTTTTTTAGAACTCTCTCGCTCTCACTCTTGCTCTCTCTCTATCGCGCGCGCTCTCTTGCTCATGGTCGCTCTCACTCACGTGCTCTCTCGCTCGTGGTCGCTCTCACTCGCGCTTGCTTTCTCGCTCTTGCTCTCTCTCTCTCTCGCTCGTGCTTGCTTTCTCGCTCTCACTCTCTCGCGCGCTTGCTTTCTCACTCTTGCTCTCGCTCTCTCTCTTGTTCTCGCTCTCTTGCGCTTGCTTTCTTGCTCTTGCTCTCTCACTCTGTCGTGCTTGCTTTCTCGCTCTGTCTCGCGCGCACTCTCTTGCTCTCTCTCTCATGGTCGCTCTCACTCTCGCGCTTGCTTTCTTGCTCTTGAGCTCGCTCTCTCGCTCTCTCTCACACGTTCTCTTACGCTCGCTCTCAAAAAAATCAATTTCTGGGACATTGTATATAATTTGCGGGCATCAGGGAGCCACTATTAATTTGCGGGAGACTCCCGGAACTTCCGGGAGAGGTGGGATGTCTGCATTCTGCTTCAGCTTTTTACGTACTTAAAAAAAATAGTTAAAACTGCTATCAAAGGAGCACAATGAAGAGTCGTTAGACTTGTTCCTGGAATGGCAGGTTTCTCATTTGAGAAGTATTGGAGTAGGCTAGGCCTCTATATGTAGTATTTAGATAAATTGGTGGTGACTTCATTGAGTTGTCCAAAATTCTTGAAAGACTCAAAATGGAAGATGCAGTGAGGATGATTTTTTTTTTTGGGTGATGGGTTGCTCGGGATGGAAATACGAAGAAATTATTTTACTCAGAATATGGTGAGTCTTTGGAATTCTATACCCCTGGCATTGATAGCTTTCAAAATAGAGATGGTGAATTCTGGATATTGGAAAAATGAATGGATATGGGGGTTAAGTAAGGAAGGTGTTTTTCAGCCAGAGAGTTGGCAGTGAACTTGTTGCATGGCAAATCTGGCTCAGTGGGCTGAATGAGTTACCCCTGCTCCTATTTCTTACATTTTGTTTCTTTCTTTTTGGCATGAAGTATCATAATGTGAACTTTAGTTTTAGCCTTCTCTACAAGGACTGGACTTGCAATTGAATTAAGATTGACTCATATGCCATCCTGGCAGTCTGATAATTAGCACTCAGTTCTAATATAACTTAGAGTCAATATGCTGCTATCAATAAATTGGCAGCTCTCTGAGATAAGTACTCAGAACCATACACAGTATGTGGTTACACTAACATTGTCCTGCAATAAATATGCACACCTCACTTATCTTTGTGATTACCTGCTCTACCTGCATGATAATTTTCTGTGTTTTATAAAAGGATCTTCAAATTATTCCTAGTACCCACATGTCATATTTTTACTGTTAAAAATAGCCAATTTTTCTACCCTTTCCGCCAAAGAGAATTCATGCTTTTCTCTGCCTTTATGTGTGGAATTAAGGAACTCTGCAATAGTTGGTCAACAGCAGGTTTCAAACAAATTATCTCATGGCTGGAGTAAAATTTGGAACAGAGGAAGAAAATTTCAGTATTGTGATTTATATGGGCTTGGTCTATATTTGATATGGCCCAATGTAGATCACATCAAAGCAATTTCTGGGTGAAGATGTACGAAGCACAAGACTGGTCCAAAGTACATATGTGCATTTTTTTTTTACTAGTGCCTCTGATATTTTCTTAGCATCAGGCACCTACCATGAGCTTATTCACCATATAACACTATTTCCACCATCGGTCTCCTCAAAATAAGTTATTATTGCCTGTGTCAGTCCAGAAGAACACCAGAGTACCCATTGACCAGATGTGGAAGCTCGCCACATGCCATATAAACTGATTCCCTGAAAACGGCAATCAACGCCAGAGGAAGAGCACCATGGAGACCCAGTTTTCGACCACCACCAAGAGCAGCACAATTGGAAATGTTATGTCAGTCCTAACCCCTGGCTGAGTGAAAGGAGCAGGCTTTGGTCAGAGAGTATACAACAGACTTTCTAACAGAAAGTTATTTTCATAAGAAACTTGCAAAATAAAGTTTCCCAATGCAAGCGAAATGACACCTAAGATACAAGCAAAGTTAAGATTTTGCACAATAACCATTGAGAGAGCCCAGATATTGCATAAAACCTTCTCAACTTCATACGCTTCTCTGTAAGTTGACCCGTACTGAATGATTCCTGTGCTATTCATAGATTACTGCAAAATCTCTGTATTTTCACAATGCATGGCACCTTGCTCTAGATAGAATATATTTTGCTCAGATCAGCTGCATGCTACAATGCCTTGAAAAAGTATTCAACCCTCACAACTCACATTTTACTGTCCTATTGGCTAAATTTAAAATATATTGAAGTAAGAATTTTTGAGTTAATCTAATAAACCTTGTGCATCATGTCAAATCAAATTAAAAATTCTGAAAGCGGCCAATAATTTATGAAAAATTAAAAACTTAAATTGTGAGTATCCATCCCTTTTGTAATTACCATGTTAACTTTCTTCAGATGCAATACTGTATGTTGCCCTTCCAACTCATCCAATTTATTGATGTAGAAATTTGGAGGATCATCTGAATAAATACCCCCTCTCTCTGTAGATTTTCAACAGACCAAACCAAAATTAAGACAAGTCAACTCTGATGAAGGGTCTCGACCTGAAACATTGACTGCACTTCCTCCTATAGATGCTGCCTGGCCTGCTGTGTTCCACCAGCATTTTGTGTGTGTTGCTTGAATTTCCAGCATCTGCAGATTTTCTCGTATTTGCCTTTCAAAATTAAGACAAAAGAGGCAGGTCAAGGAAATGATGACAGAGGAACACAGATCTAAGGAAGGGCACAAAACCATCTCAAAGGTACAGAACATATCTCAGAGCTCAGCACAGTCAAAGAAAAAGCTCCGGCTAAAAAAAAACACATATCCTTACCCATAAAGACTTTGAAAAGCATCACTTAGAAGATACTGTAAAAATGTGGAAAGAGGTCTTGTGTTTGATTAGACTAAAGTGGAACTTTTTGGCCTCAACAGTAAGGGATATGTGTGACATAAATCTAATACTGTGCATCAGCCAAGTAACACCATCCCTACTGTAAAGTATGGTGGAGGTATCATCAATCTATGGGGATGCTTTACAGCAGCAGGGACTGGAAAACAGGATTAATGGGAAGATGAATGCTACTAAATACAGAAAAATCTTGAATAAAAACCTGCTAGCCTCTGCCAGAAAACTTAAACTGGGGAGGAAATTTATCTTCAGCAGGAATACGACACAAAGTACAGAGAAACCATGGATTGGCTTCAAATGAAGAAAATTGATGTCCTTCTGTGCCCATTCAGAGTCCTGACCTCAAGTCAATCCAATATCTTTGGCAAGACCTCAATTCCGCAAGGAGGTATAGCCAAGTCTTGCTCCATCAGATTCTGCAAAGCTAATAGACTTATCCTAGAAGACTACTGGTTGTAATAGCTGCAATATGTGGTTCAACTAAGTACTGAGAAAAGGGGGACGAATACTTTTGAAATGCTGCCATTTCAGGTTTTGAACTTTTAGTGTTTCATGCTTTACAATTTCCCCTTTTTTTGGGCTCAACTGTGAAAAAAAGAGCATGTGATACACAAACAAAAATTTTCAGTTAAATTGATCAAGATTCCTGGTTGTAATACTCACTTATGCAAACAAAGAGTTGGGGACTGAATAGCTTTACTCTATTGTAATATTAGTTGAGACTCTGAACACTTTAGACTGGTAACAACAAAAGCAGTGGGCTATAAGCATGAGCCACACAGCAAATGAATGTGATGTTTTTATATTGGCCAGAGTGGCTTCCAGGTGGACTAACATTTCAAGCCCATGAAGTCAATAATCATTTAACAATGAGAAAAAACAGAAAGAGATTCCTGATGGGGTTCATTTGAGGCCATTGCACTAATTGAACACATCAAGGTTGTTCTGGCCTCTAGAGGTGCAATTCATTTGGTATGAACATCACTTCCTATACATGAGTTGTTTTTAGACCAGCACAGCTGGCTTTTCATTCTGCTTTGAAGCACATGGTGAAAAAAAATTCTTCTCTATCCACTTTTTATTTGCCTTTGAAACAGCAATATCTGTGTGTCTTGAGTTTTTGTTAATATTGGTAAACATTTATAAACATAGAAACATACAAAACCTACAGCACAATACAGGCCCTTCGGCCCACAAAGCTGTGCCAAACATGTCCCTACCTGAGAAATTATCTGGGGTTACCAATAGCCCTCTATTTTGCTCAGCTCCATAGACCAGTCCAGGAGTCTCTTAAAAGACCCCACTGTATCTGCCTCCACCACCGTCGCCGGCAGCCCATTCCACGCACTCACCACTCTCTGCGTAAAAACTTACCCCTGATATGTCCTCTGTACCTACTTCCAAGCACCTTAAAACTGTGCCCTCTCGTGCTAGCCATTTCAACCCTGGGAAACAGCCTCTGACTATCCACACTATCAATGCCTCTCATCATCTTATACACCTCTATTAGGTCACCTCTCATCCTCCATCGCTCCAAGGAGAAAAGGCCGAGTTCACTCAATCTATTCTCATAAAGCATGCTCCCCAATCCAGGCAACACCCTTGTAAATCTTCTCTGTACCCTTTCTATAGTTTCCACATTTAATAGATATATTTTGAGGAAAGAAAGAAAGAAATCTCATTAAAATGCTGAAAGAAAGCTTCAATCTTGGGTGATTTTTGAGAAGTTGTTTATCTTATTGGATTGCTTTGTCCACATGCACAGTGTGGGCAGAAGAGCGAAAAGGGAAATCACCTTCAAAGGACATTGCCCCAGACTAGAGATACATCTGAGGTCTGAATGCAGTAGATGATAATGTCAGCTTCCAACCTGAGCAATGTGAATCGCCAAGACCTGGAGGTCAGGTCAGAACATGGCTAGTCTACTGCATCTTCACAACACTCAGGTGAAGCCACAATGATCAAAGCTGAAGCGGTAAGAATAAAAGTAGCACATGCTAAGCGTGAAGTTGAGATGCAAATGGAGAAAGCATTTATAGACATGGAGAGAGTGCACATTGAAGCTACATTAATTGCACTCAAGGAAGAAGTGAAGCCGAAGCTGCACTTTCAGCAGAGGCAAATATGTATGAAGCAGCAGCTGACTTAAGCAGTGGTGAGTCTATAACCAGAACCAGTCATGTTTTGCTGTCGCTACAGCCAATGCATCTTATCAAAGTATATGTCCTAATCCATTTTGGCTATTGAAAAAAGACAGTGCTTCAGCTCGACAAGTAAAAGCTGTCCTCACCACTTAGCCAATATGTCCTTCACACAGTCCAGGTATTGTCCGGCAATGTCTACAACAGCAAAGACCTCAGTCAAGAGTTGTTACTGATGCCAAACCCATCAGCAGGGACAGACTGAGCTTCCATCCATTCCAGGAAACACATTTGACAAACTGATTTCCACAATTCAGGAGCCACAGAATCAGAATCAGGTTTATTATCACCGGCATGTGACGTGAAATTTGTTAACTTAGCAACAGCAGTTCAACGCAATACAAAATATAGAACAAAATGATAAATGAAATAAAAATAATAATAATAAATAAATAAATTACAGTGTACGTATATTGAATAGATTAAAAACATGCAAAAAACAGAAATACTGTATGCTAAAAAAAGTGAGGTGGTATCTAAGGATTCAAAGTCCATTTAGGACTCGGATGGCAGAGGGGAGGAATCTGTTTCTGAATCACTGAGTGTGTGCCTTCAGGCTTCTGTACTCCCTACCTGATGGTAACCATGAGAAAAGGGCATGTCCTGAGTGCTGGAGGTCTTTAATAATGGACACTGCCTTTCTGAGACACCGCTCCCTGAAGGTATCCTGGGTATTTTGTTGATTAGTACCCAAGATGGAGCTGACTAGATTTACAACCCTCTGCAGCTTCTTTTGGTCCAGTGCAGTAGCCCCGTGGTCCCCAACCTCCGGGCCGCGGACTGATATCGGGCCGCGAAGCATGCAGTGGTGCAGTGGTAGCCGGAGCGCACCCAGTGCATCTTTAAGAAAAAAGCAGAAATAAACAAGCTAATTAATTAGGTGCTGCCTGGCACATGAATGTCGGCCCAGATCAGAGGCGATTGCTGATTTCACTTGCTCTACACAATGTTCACTCCTCTTTCCAGGGCACTGGAGCCTTTAGCTGTTCCATTGTTCGGTATTTTAAACACCAGCCCAGACAGGCTGAAAAGACAGGGCTGTCAGGATCAAGGTGACATGTTGAATCTTCCCAAACTTCGAATAAAGTATAGGCACTGCTGTGCTTTCTTTGTAATGACAGTTACTTGCTGGTCCCAGGACAGATCCTCTGACACTTTTCAGAGAGAGAAACGTCAATCCTTAATGCCGAGGAATTTAAAGTTATTGATCCTCTCCACCTCAGTTCCTCTAATGAAAACTGGCTTCTGGGCGGCACCTAATTAATTAGCCTGTTTATTTCGGCTTTTTTCTTAAAGATGTGCTGGGTGCGCTCCAGCTACTGCTGCACCCCTGCATGCTTCGTGGCCTGGTATCGGTCCACGGCCTGGAGGTTGGGGACCACTGCAGTAGCCCAAAAGCATACCAATGTCAACACTCCCGGCTTACCATTGTATTGATTTCAGGAAAGAATACAACCACTTAGACTGATGCTGTTAAGGAACAATGTTTATTTAGTATTAAACTATTACTGCCAGGTCACCTCATTGGTGGTAGCTTTAGCTTGAAGGTTCTAGTTAACAGCCCTGTTGGACTAGCGTTTTTTTTTTGTTTATGTCTGCACAATTCCTATTAAAGCTAGTGAACTGTTGATCCACTTCAGTGTCTCTCTCTTGGCACTTGGGCAATAACTGCACACCTCTCAACAACAGTTCAAGCTCTCATTTAATGTCCGAACGACCAAGGAATTGATTATTGACCTCAGGAGGAGGAAAGCAGAGGTCCGTAAGCCAGCCCTCATTGGGGGGATCAGAGGTGCAGAGGGTCAGCAAATTTAAATTCCTCAGGGTTATAACTTCAGAATATCGGCACTGGGCCCAGCACATAATTGCAATTATTAAGAAAGCACAGCAGTGCCTCTGCTTCCTTAGAAGTTTGCAAAGGTTAAGCATGATACTTAAAACTTCTACAAACTTCTATATATGTAGATTATATTGACTGGTTGCATCATGACCTGGTAAGGAAACACCAAAGCCTACAAAAAGTCATGGATATGGCCCAGTTTATCACAGGTAAATTGTCCACGCCATTGAGCACATCTACATGGAGCGCAATCACAGGAAAGCAGCATCCATCGTGAAGGAACCCATCACCAAAGCCTTGCTTTCCTCTCACTGCTGCCATCTGGAAGAAGGTACAGGTGCCTCAGGACCCACACCTTCAAGTTCAGGAACAGTTATTACCCCTCAACCATCAGGCTCTTGAACTGGAAGGGATACTTCTTTCATCTTCATTCGTTCCATTCTGAACTGTTGCGACAACCTATGGACTCACTTTCAAGGACTCTTCATCTCATGTTCTCAATATTTATTGCTTATTTATTTATTTTTCTCATTCAGATTTGCATGGTTGTTGTCCTTTCCACTTTGGTTGTTTGTCTGTCCTGTTGGGCGTAGTCTTTCATTAACTCTAATGTGTTTCTTAGATTTATTGCGTATGCATGCAGGCAAATTAATCTCAAAGGTGTATATGGTGACATATATGTACTTCGATAATAAATTTACTTTGAACTTTGAAATTTGAATCTTGTGTCATTAAGTCTCAACCAAAGAAAGTGGACCCAGCAGAGAGAGAACAATTGACTTTGGCCCTGACATTTATTGGCCAGATAGGAAAGAAGTTACAGTCCATTGAAGTTGCTGGTGAACGAAGCAGGCCAGGCAGCATCTCTAGGAAGAGGTACAGTTGAAGTTTGGGGCTGAGATTCTTCGTCAGGGCTAACTGAAAGAAGAGCTAGTAAGAGATTTGAAAGTGGGAGGGAGAGGAAGAGATCTGAAATGATAGGAGAAGACAGGAGGGGGAGGGATGGAGCCAAGGGCTGGACAGTTGATTGGCAAAAAGGATATGAGAGGATCATGGGACAGGAGGCCCAGGGAGAAAGAAAAGGTGGGGGGGGGGAACCCAGAAGATGGGCAAGGGGTATAGTGAGAGGGACAGAGGGAGAAAAAGGAGAGAGAGAAAAAGAATGTGTGTATATAAATAATTACCGGATGGGGTACGAGGGGAAGGTGGGGCATTAGCGGAAGTTTGAGAAGTCAGTGTTCATACCATCAGGTTGGAGGCTACCCAGACGGAATATAAGGTGTTGTTCCTCCAACTTGAGTGTGGCTTCATCTTTACAGTAGAGGAGGCCATGGATAGACATTTCAGAATGGGAATGGGACGTGGAATTAAAATGTGCGGCCACTGGTAGATCCTGCTTTCTCTGGCAGACAGAGTGTAGGTGTTCAGTGAAACGATCTTCCAGTCTGCGTCGGGTCTCACCAATATATAGAAGGCCACATCGGGAGCACCAGACGCAGTAAGTGCGCATGCGCCGGTCATGCATGCAGCCTGTTACAGCCGTTCCGACTAGTATTCTTACTTTTTTCTTCTTACTTTTTTAACTTACGTTATTTGTTGTATTTTTTTTCACGGTAACACGTTGAAGCTGCACCCTCTCTAACATGCTGGTGCAGAGAGTTTTATTTGGGTTTTTAGCGCTGGAAATAGTTACATTCGGACACGTCTCATTAGCGGGGCAGCAGTATGGTCGCATTGTTTATTCCAGGGACCGGCTGATTGCGCTTATGCTGGCCGGTTTAGCGAGCAGAGCAGCGGACACACCGGCTGAAATCTGGAGGAAAACACACAGAGGATGCAGAGGGGGAAAACAAAGGTGAGGAAAGAGGACCGGGTCGAGACAACAGAGACTTATGGAGAAGAGGAGTTCGGTGAGTAATAAAATGGACGAGTTGACAGCGCTAGCCAGGCGTCAGAGAGCATTTCGGGAGAGCAGTGTTATGTGTTTTACTGAAACGTGGCTGCATGAGGATATACCCGACCAAAACTTTTCCATGGAGGGCTTCCAGACCATTCGGGCTGACCAGAAGTGCACTGAGAGCGGTAAGCTTAAAGGAGTTGGGGGCTTGCTGTTCTGGTTAACAACGGATGGTGCAATCCTGGTCATATTATAATCGAGGAACATGTTTGTAGCCCGGATATTGAACTTTTTGTTGTTGCACTCCGGCCATTTTCCACCGAGACACAACACTGGGCATCATGGGAGGTTGTTCCTGCCTGTGGCCATCGAACTTTGCATCTCCTCCCATGGAGGGTCAGACACCCTGAGCAAATAGGCTGGTCTTGGACTTATTTCCATCTGGCATAGTTTGCATATTGTTGTTTGATTGTTTGTGGTTTTTGTATTGCTATATTTATGCTCTATTCTTGGTTGGTGCAGCTGTAACGAAACCCAATTTCCCTCGGGATCAATAAAGTATATCCATCTATCTATATCACCTCAGCCGCCTCACAGGTGAGGTGTCGCCTCACCTGGAAGGACTGTCTGGGGCCCTGAGTGGTGGTAGGGGAGGAAGTGTAAGAAGTGTAAGGGCATGTGTAGCACTTGTTCCGCTTACAAGGATAAGTGCCAGGAGGGAGATCAGTGGGGAGGGATGGGGGGGGGGGAAACGAATGGACAAGGGAGTCGTGTAGGGAGCGATCCCTGTGGAAAGCAGAGCGGGGGGGGAGAGAAAGATGCGTTTAGTGGTGGGATCCCTTTGGAGGTGGCAGAAGTTAGGGAGAATAATACGTTGGACCCGGAGGCTGGTGGGGTGGTAGGTGAGGATAAGGGGAACCCCATTCCTAGTGGAGTGGTGGGAGGATGGAGTGAGAGCAGGTTTGCCTGAAATGGGGGAGATGCGTTTGAGAGCAGAGTTGATGGTGGAGGAAGGGAAGCCCCCATTTCACGCACAGCTGCTCTCACTCCATCCTCCCGCCACCCCACTAGGAATAGGGTCCCCCTTGTCCTCACCTACCACCCCACCAGCCTCCGGGTCCAACATATTATTCGCCCTAACTTCCACTACCTCTAAAGGGATCCCACCAGTAAGCACATCTTTCCCTCCTCCCGCCTCTGCTTTCCGCAGGGATCGCTCCCTACGCGACTCCCTTGTCTATTCATTCCCCCCATCCCTCCCCACCGATCTCCCTCCTGGCACTTATCCTTGTAAGCGGAACATGTGCTACACATGCCCTTACACTTCCTCCCTTACCACCATTCAGGGCCCCAAACAGTCCATCCAGGTGAGGCGACACTTCACCTGTGAGTCAGCTGGGGTGATATACTGCGTCTGGTGCTCCCGATGTGGCCTTCTATATATTGGCAAGACCCGACGCAGACTGGGAGATCGCTTTGCTGAACACCTACGCTCTGTCCGCCAGAGAAAGCAGGATCTCCCAGTGGCCACACATTTTAATTCCACGTCCCATTCCCATTCTGATATGTCTATCCACGGCCTCCTCTGCTGTAAAGATGAAGCCACACTCAGGCTGGAGGGACAACACCTTATATTCCATCTGGGTAGCCTCCAACCTGATAGCATGAACTTCCGCTAATGCCCCACCTCCCCCTCGTACCCCATCCGTTATTTATTTATATACACACATTCTTTTTCTCCCTCTGTCCCTCTGACTATACCCCTTGCCCATCCTCTGGGTTTTCTCCCCCTCCCCCTTTTCTTTCTCCCTGGGCCTCCTGTCCCATGATCCTCTCATATCCCCTTTTGCCAATCAACTGTCCAGCTCTTGGCTCCATCCCTCCCCCTCCTGTCTTCTCCTATCATTTTGGATCTCCACTTCCCCCTCCCACTTTCAAATCTCTTACTAGCTCTTCTTTCAATTAGTCCTGACGAAAGGTCTCGGCCCGAAACATCGACTGTACCTATTCCTAGAGATGCTGCCTGGCCTGCTGCGTTCACCAGCAACTTTGATGTGTGTTGCTTGAATTTCCAGCATCTGTAGAATTCCTCGTGTTTACAGTCCATTGAAGATGCGTTTGGAGAAGTGATTCAAGCAGTGCATTAGTTATTTGCAAAATGACAAGCCCATTCTAGACTGAAGTTTGTGATGTAGAAACTAAAATCAGTAGAGACTGTGTGGGCCATTGTGTCTTACGCAACGTGACAGCTACTTTCAGAATGGCTAGCTCAGTTCTAACTAGAAGAACGGGAGTCAGTCTTCACAGCAACAGTGTGGCAGCTCACCGCAGACAGCTGGAATCAGGTGGCAGTCAATAATACTCTCATGGCCATGATTCAGCAGCACAGATATAGCCAGAATTAGGTGATGGCCATTGCCGCTGTTGCTGCTACAATTCAGCAGCCTTTAGCCATGTCAGTCCCACTCTCAGCATACCCCAAGCCCTCCTCTTCAACAGCCTCATCAACCACGACCACTAGTGCCCCAACTCCCCAACCACTTCCAGACCAGTACTGAGTGATCCTCCACCAGGCAGAACAAGAAGTCATGCCAGTGCCCTGTGGATCTACTATGTCTGCTGTCTTTGCCTCACCTCCCCTGGTCCCACCACCTGGTGAATTTCATCACTTGTCTACCCCCATTTGATAAAAACAATTTTAACACTGGTGTGGTGTCTTATTCTGGGCAAAGATGAAGTTGTGGATGTCCTGGGACAAAGGTAGCACCAAAATCATCTAGTGATAAATTCCAGGGTGCGTTGAATTCCTGGATGTCCAACAAGACGGGGGGAGTGATCTCATTCCAGCACTCTGGTGTTGGAGAATTTGTTGTGGACCGATTCTCCAATGCTGCCCGCTTCATTGCTTAAGGAGCTCCTGATTCACTCTCTCTGTTTGGCTGTTAGATTGGGGGTGGAAACCAGATAAAAGGCTGGCGGTAGCTCCCACAAGAGAACAGAAGGTCATTCAAAAATGGGACGTGAACTGTTATCCTCATTCAGAGACTATGTCCTGAGGAAAGCCATGCAGACTGAACATAGTTGGTTCAGCATACGTTCAGTCTGCATGCTGCCTGGCTTCCCCCAGGACATAGTCTGTGCTTGAGAATCAGGAGTTAGAGACAACTCTGCACTACCTTGCCTCTTTCAGCCACACATGCTGGAGCTCCTAAATGGTCTGGGCAGAGATTGCCCACAATAACCTCCAGTTGACTTCAACTGACATGTCCTCCATTGACTGCCAGAAGAGATTCCTGCCACCGCTCTTAACAGTTGGTCCAATGCTAGAAGTGCACATGGAGACAGGCCAGGGCTTCTGTGCTGCACAGGTCCATGGTTCCTTGCAGGCGGTCTGTGGAATAGGGTCACCAATCCTGCGTGTGAGTATGCACATTCCAGCTAATTAGTGTTTCATTTTGGTGGAATTTAACTCTCTTCCTTTTGTTTCAGTTTTGTGGGGACTTGGCCAAAAGCACAGGAATGTCAACACTCTCTGTTTACCATTGTCCTGGTTCTCGGAAGAAGAGTACCATTTAGACTGACACTGTTAAGGTATATATTTAGCACGAGGCCACTTCTGCCAAGCCACTGTATCAGAGCTAGCTTCAGTTTGGAAGTTCTAGTTAACGGCTGGATGGCCTAGTGTTAATTGGTTTTCTCTATTTCTGCACAGTTCCTCTTGAAAGTCAGTTCATTTCACTCTCTCTCTCTATCTCTCTCTCTATCTCTATCTCTATTTCTCTATCTCTATCTCTATCTCAACATACGAACCATAACTGCTCACCTCATATCAACAACATGCAAGAAGGGTTAGGGCAGTTTGCATTAATAATCCAGCTACGGGTTTACGAATGCCGTGGCAGAGGCTGGACAAGTGAAATGGTCATTCAGAAGAATGACAGAAACATAGACAAATCAGCTAGGGGTTAACAGGGCAGATGCTGAGAGACTTACTCTCGTAGCCAGAGCTTTTAAATTAGGGATGTTGTCTCTGGGTAAAGGACCAGCCATAAGGATTGAGAGGAGATAAACAATTGACTTAAAGGATTATTAGTCTTTGAAATATTGCAGTTCAGTTTTGAGTATATGCATGACAGGGATCAATAGATTAAAAAAAATAAGACTATCAAGGAAAAACTGCCGGTTGGGAGAGCCGTTAAAGTTGAAGTAGAAGTTCAGCAGGGCCTATTAAATTGTGGAACTTCCTCGAGAACTCTACTTCCTGACAGCTGTTTCCTTATTTTTCAGTTTAACTGTGCTCAGTTACAGAAAAACAGAAAAATTATAGGAAATTATATTGTAATTTACAATTAATGCTTTTTGGCCAAGATTTTAATTTATAATTTGAAAAAAACTCTTGCAGCTGATCTCTACTCTGAGGTGTATCATTAATCTCTATGGCTCTGGCCAAGATTCTAACCATGGTTAATAAGCCCTCCTGTGACTTCTTGCAGATCCACAAAGCCAAGTACTTAAAGCATTCCCATCCTCAACTCATTTAAGCTATTCACTTGGATCTGCCAAAAAAAGTTATATCTTTACAATTTCTTCCATTGAAGGAATTTAAACATTTGGGAATATCCATTGTGACTTCTATATAACTTAACTACTTTGTGATGGTATTGGGTTTGCTGACCATGAAGTTCTAAACTCAAATGAAGACTATCAGATATAAATAGCCACAAGTACTCACAGTAAAGGGAGGTTATACTGTAACTACCCAATCTTCAAAGACTAGTTCACCTCTCTATTTATTTTGCATGGCAAGTTTAGCTGCCATTATCCACTGTTTGAGTGGTGGGTCTCCTCTCGCTACCAAGAAGAAGATATTTCCAGCTAACAAGGTAGTTTATAAAATGGTTCATTTATTTACAGGGATACATTTAAATCCACATAACATTCTCAAAACACATTTAAAACTCACAGAGGATTTCTGTCTTATCTTGAATCATCATTGTGAATCTTGAAACATCATAAAACACTTCCAAGTTACAAACCATTAAGCATAAAGCACAAAGTATTTCTCAAACATGAAGCACCAAGGATTTCCAAAGCACAGGTACAATTCCTATAAATTAAAAAGACATACCAAAGGTGCAGATTCTCAAATTGTCTGTCACAGAAACAAACCTGGAGGAATTGATTCTAGTTCTTCCATGTTTCTTAATGTTCCTTACCCCCTTCTTAATAAACGTGAAATGCTCTCTATATTTATACCCCCTTTTCTCCCACTTGAGTGACTTCATAAGCATGTGATATTTTCTTCAGATGTCCTTTTAATACAAACAGTTTAAAAGCATTTTTGGAGACATAGATCTTAGCTAGCTATCATTAATGATGTAAAGCTAATTTCATAAAACTTTCAACTATAAAAACATTAGTCATTGATATGCTAAATGATATTATCTATCTGTTCTGCAAGCTACCTTGAACTAAGCAACTTAAGAGTCTGCTTGACTGTTTGAAACAATCCAAATTAAACTGCCCATTGTCTACCCTTAAGCAATAGTAAAGCATTTCAGTGACTCTTTCTAGACAGTCTTTAAAATTTGAGCTTATTTGTAAAGTTGTAGTTACTAACTTCAAGCTGCTTGTCATTTACATTTTAAGAACTGAAGACTGACTTTTATTTAACTGCTGAATCACTTAAACTGTCTACTCCCATCAACCTGCCCTCAATACCTTTATCATCCATGTATCTATCCAAACTTCTCTTAAACATTGAAATTGAGCTCACATGCACAAATTGCACTGCAGCCGATTCCAAACTTTCACAACCCTCTGAGTAAAGAAGTTTCCCATCATGTTCCCCTTAAACTTTTCACCTTTCACCCTTAACCCCTGACCTCTAGTTGTAGTTCCATCCACCAACAAAAAGCCTGCTTGTATTTACCCTATCTGTAACCCTCATAACTCTATATTCCTCTATCAAATCTCTCCTTAATCTTCTACGTTCCAAGAAAGAAAGTCCTGACTTATTCAATCTTTCCTTATAACTCAGGTGCTCCAGCCCTGACAACATCATTGTAAATTTTCTCTGTACTCTTTCAACCTTATTTGTATCTTTGCTGTAGGTAGTTGACCAAAACTCCATACAATACTCCACATTAGGCCTCACCAATGTCTTATGCAACTTCAACATAACATCCCATCTCCTGTACTCAATACTTAGATTTATGGAGGCCAATATGCCAAAAGCTTTTATTACAACCCTATCTATCTGTAATGCCCTGTCTTCATCAACCTTCCTGTTAACTTCCTCCAAAAACTCTATATGTTTGGTTAGACACGACCTACCACACACAAAGCAATGCTGGCTATCCCTAACAAATCCTTGTCTATCCAAGTTCTCATATATCCAGCCCTTTACAATACCTTGCAATAACATACCCACTACTGATATCAGGCTCACTGGCCGATAATTTCTTGGTTTATTCTTGGAGCCTTTCTTAAACAACAGAACAATATTAGCTATCCTCCAATCCTTCAGTCCCTCACCTGTGGCTAAGGATCTGATAAATACCTCTGCAGAGGCCCCCTGCAATTTCTGCACTTGCCTCCCACAGGGTCTGACGGAATACCTTGTCAGGCCCTGGGGATTTATCCAGCCTAACTTGCCTCAAGACAGCAAACACTTCCTCCTCTGCAGTCTGTATAGGCCCCATGAAGTTGATGCTGCTTTGCCTCACTTTGTGTTCATCTCTTGAGTAAATACAGATGCAAAAATTCAATTTAAGATCTCCTTCATCTTTTCTGGTTCCATGCATGGATTACCATTCTGATCTTCCAGAGGACCAGTTTTGTTCCTTGCAATCTTTTTGCTCTTAATATATCTGCCAAATCCCTTCGGATTCTCTATCACCTTGTCTGCTAGGGCAACCTCATGCTTTCTTTTAACCCTCCTGATTTCTTCCATAGGTAGGTCAATAGGTACATTTAATGTCAGAGAAGCGTATACAATGCACATTCTGCAATTCTTTTTCTTTGCAAACATCCACAAAAACAGAGGAGTGCCCCAAAGAATGAATGACAGTTAAATGTTAGAACCCCAAAGCTACCCCCTCATGTGTTCTCTTGCATTTCTCGTACTCCATAAATACCTCATTTGTTCCTACCTGCCCATACCTGCTATGCACCTTCTTTTTCCCTTAACCAAATCTTCAATATCTCTTGAAAACCAAGATTCTCTAAACTGGCTATCTTCACCTTTTATCCTGACAGGAACATACAAGACTTGTACTCTCAAAATTTCTCTTTTGAAGCCCTCCCTTTTACCAAGTACACCTTTGCCAGAAAACAGCCTGTCCCAATCCACACTTGCAAGATCCTTTCTGATACCATCAAAATTGGCCTTTCTTAAGTTCAGAACTCATGGACCTGAATTATTTTATCCATATTTACTTTGAAACGAATGGCATTATGATCATTAGATGCAATGTGCTCCCCTACACAAAGTTCTATCACCTGCCCTGTCTCATTCCCTAATAGCTGAACAAGTATCACACACTCTCTTGGTGGGACCTTAATATCCTGATTAAGGAAACTCTCCTGGACACATTTGACAAACCCTATTCCATCTAGTCCTTTTAGAGTATGGGAGTTCCAGTCAACATGTGAAAAGTTAAACTCACCTGCTATCACCACCTTATGTTTCTTGCAGCAGTCTATGATCTCTCCATAATTTTGTTCCTCTAAATCCTGTAGACTGTCGGGTGATCTGTAATATAGCCAAAATAATGTGGTCATACCTTTCTTATTCCTCATTTACACCCAAAAAGCCTCACTAGACGAGTTTTTAACTCTGTCCTGTCTAAGCACTGCAGTGACATTTTCCCTGACCACCCTTCCTGCTTTAATCCTTCCTGCTTTGTTGTCTGTAAAACAATGAAACCCCAGAAGACTGAACTGCCAGCCCTGTCCCTCCTGCAACCAAGTCTCACTAATGACTACAATATCATAATTCCATTTGTTGATCCATGCCTTGAGATCATCTGCCTTTTCTACAATACTTCTGGCATTGTAAGTACAAGGTTGTGATTGTGGGAGATTTTAATTGTAAGCACAAGGTTGTGTTTACGGGAGATTTTAATTTTCCACACATTGACTGGGAAGCCCATTCTGTAAAAGGGCTGGATGGTTTGGAGTTTGTCAAATTTGTGCAAGATAGTTTTCTGCAGCAATACATAGAGGTACCAATCTAGAGAAGGGGCAGTGTGGATCACCTGTTAGCGAACGAGATAGGGTAGGTGACGGAGGTATGTGTTGAGGAGCACTTCGGGTCCAGTGATCACAATACCATTAGTTTCAATATAATTATGGAGAAGGATAGGACTGGACAGAGGGTTGAAATTTTTGATTGGAGAAAGGCTAACTTTGAGGAGATGTGAAAGGATTTAGAAGGAGTGGATTGGGGCAATTTGTTTTATGGGAAGGATGTAATAGAAAAATGGAGATCATTTAAAGGTGAAATTTTCAGGGTACAGGATCTTTATGTTCCTGTTAGGTTGAAAGGAAAGGTTAAAAGTTTGAGAGAGCCATGATTTTCAAGGGATATTGGAAACTTGGTTTGGAAAAAGAGAGGGATCTACAATAAATACAGGCAGCTTGGAGTGAATGAGGTGCTCGAGGAATATAAAGAAGGTAAAAAGAATCTTAAGAAAGAAATTAGAAAAGCTAAAAGAAGATATGAGGCTGCTTTGGCAAGTAAGGTGAAAATAAATCCAAAGGGTTTCTACAGTTATATTAATAGCAAAAGGATAGTGAGGGATAAAATTGGTCCCTTAGAGAATCAGAGTGGACGGCTATGTGCAGAGCCAAAAGAGATGGGGGAGATTTTGAACAATTTCTTTTCTTCAATATTCACTAAGGAGAAGGATATTGAATTGTGTAAGGTAAGGGAAACAAGAAGGGTAGTTATGGAAAGCGTGATGATTAAAGAAGAGGAAGTATTGGCGCTTTTAAGGAAGATAGGATTGGATAAGTCTTCAGGTCCGAACAATAGCAGGGGCTCTGACAGAAATATTTCAAATGTCATTAGAAATGGGGATGGTGCCGGAGGATTGGCATATTGCTCATGCTGTTCCATTGTTTAAAAAGGGTTCTAATAGTAAACCTAGCAATTATCAGCCATGAGGTTGATGTTATTGGTGGGTAAATTGATGGAAAGTATTCTTCGAAATGGTATATGTAATTATCTGGATAGATAGGGTCTGATTAGGAACGGTCAACATGGATTTGTGCGTCATGTTTGACAAATCTTATTGAATTTTTTGATGAGGTTACTAGGAAAATTGATGAGGGTAAAGCGGTGGATGTTGTCTACATGGACTTCAGTAAGGCCTTTGACAAGGTTCCACACGGAAGGTTAGTTAGGAAGGCTCAATCGTTAAGTATTAATATCGAAGTAGTGAAATGGATTCAGCAATGGCTGGATGGGAGACGCCAGGGAGTGGTGGTGGATAACTGTGTGTCAGATTGGAGGATAGTGTCTAGTGGTGTGCCTCAGGGATCTGTACTGGGTCCAATGTTGTTTGTCATATATATTAATGATCTGGATGATGAGGTGGTAAATTAGATTAGTAAGTATGCAGATGATACTAAGATAGGTGGAGTTGTGGATAATGAAGTAGGTTTTCAAAGCTGGCAGAGAGATTTAGACCACTTAGAAGAGTGGGCTGAAAGATGGCAGAAGGTTGAGGGGGGATTTGATAGAGGTATTAAAAGCTATGAGGGGAATAGATAGAGTTGACATGGATAAGCTTTTTCCATTGAGAGTGGGGGAGATTCAAACAAGAGCACATGAGTTGAGAGTTAAAGGGCAAAAGTTTAGAGGTAACATGAGGGGGAACTTCTTTACTCAGAGAGTGGTAGCTGTGTGGAACGAGCTTCCAGCAGAAGTGGCTGAGGCAGGTTCGATGTTGTCATTTAAAGTTAAATTGGATAGATATATGGACAGGAAAGGAATGGAGGGTTATGGGCTGAGTGCAGGTCGGTGGGAGAAGGTGAGAGTAAGAGTTCGGCACGGACTAGAAGGGCCGAGATGGCCTGTTTCTGTGCTATAATTGTTATATGGTTATATGGTTATTGAAATACAAAAGCAAGTTCAGCAAACCTGAGATAGAAGTGAACATCTATCACAGCTTACGAGCCAATAATATAACAGGATTAATAGACTCCTTTGCAGAGTACTCTAAGAGTTTTAGATAAGCAAGTAAATCTGAAGCAAAGGCAGTGGACTACCTTTCCAGGCCACTTTGTGGCCCCTATCTGAGGCTTCTATGTCATGTGTTTCTCAGCCTCATTTACATTCTGCTTCTATGCTCTTGCACAGCTGAAGCTGAAAGAAAAGAACAAGAGGAACATAGATGATTTAAGAAATATAGATTCACTTGATAGCCATCCTCTGCAAGTCTCCTCAAGAAAATCATCCCGTATGTTTGTGGCCCTTGAGAAAAATATTCAGTAATTGCCAATATTAAAGAATTGACATCAAACATAAATCAGATTTATGGAGGCAGCTTCAGCTCTCCACAATATACAGAAGGGTTTGGTGAAGTTGAAAACTTCATAAAATCAGATCCTAAACCACCATGAAATTGCACAAGATAACGTAAGGCCTGGTTAAAGAAGATTCCAGACTGCTGATTAAAGAAAAATTGCTATGTGGTTGACAGTGGCAAGGAAAGTTCTGGACTGTGGGAGGATAATGGGCAGAGAATTGGAAAATGGAATTCAATCTGGATAAGTGTGAGGTAAAGTATTTGGAGTGGATATATATATATATAAAATAAAAACTGGGAAATCTGGAGGAACAAAGGGATATTAGAATGGATGTATATCCACAGATTATTAAAGGTAGCACAACAGATACGGTTAAAAGGACATATAGCATGCTTTAAATTAGATGAGGCAATGAAAGAAGTGTGGGGAGATTGCGCTGCAATTCTTGTTAAGCCAAAGCTTGGTTACTCCATTCATTTCTAGTTCCCATGTGACAGACAAGGTATGATTGCACAGAAGAGGGTGCAGAGGAGATCTATGAAGGTTTTGCCCATAAATCTTTAGCTCTGAGGAAAGAGTGGATAATGCAGGGTTGTTTTCTTTGTAACAGAGGAGCTTGTGGAGAAATTCTATTAAAGTCAAGTACAATAGAAACATGAGGGGCCTTGATAAAATAAGTAGGAAGGAACTACTGTATCTTCCATGTAGAGCACTGAAACATCACAGGACTTAGATGTAGAGTAATTGCTGGAATGGTTAGAAGAGATGGGATTATTTTTTTTTACCCAGAGGCCATACGGGTTCAACACTCACTGCCTGAAAGGACAATAGAAGCAGAAACTCATATCACATTTATTCAGTACTTGGTTAGCTGTTACAAGAATGATGGCCTTACTAGGCTCCATACTTAGTGATGGAACATGGAAGTAGTTTGGGTAGCTCTGTTTTGTCAGGTTTGGACACTATAGCTGGACTGAATTTATGTGCGATATATTTTCAAGTCAAGTCAAGTCACATTTTATTGTCATTTCAACCATAACTGCTGGTACAAAACATAGTAAAAATGAGACAACGTTTTCCAGGACCATGGTGCTACATGAAACAATACAAAAACTACACTGAACTACGTAAGAAAAAACACAAAAACTACACTAGACTACAGACCTATCCAGGACTGCATAAAGTGCACAAAACAGTGCAGGCACTAGAATAAATAATAAATAATAAACAAGACAGTAGGCACAGTAGAGGGTATAGTTGTTTGGTGTCAAGCCAGGCTCTGAGTATTGAGGAGTCTGATGGCTTGGGGGAAGAAACTGTTACATAGTCTGAATGCTTTGGTGCCTTTTTCCAGATGGCAGGAGGGAGAAGAGTTTATATGAGGGGTGCGTGGTGTCCTTCATAATGCTGTTTGATTTGCGGATGCAGCGTGTGGTGTAAATGCCTGTGATGGCGGGAAGAGAGACCCCGATGATCTTCTCGGCTAACTTCACTATCCACTGTAGGGTCTTGTGATCCGAGATGGTACAATTTCTGAACCAGGCAGTGATGTAGCTGCTCAGGATGCTCTCAATACAACCTTTGTAGAATGTGGTGAGGATGGGGGGGTGGGAGATGGACTTTTCTCAGCCGTTGCAGAAAGTAGAGACGCTGCTGGGCTTTCTTTGCTATGGAGCTGGTGTTGAGGGACCAGGTGAGATTCGCCGCCAGGTTAACACCAAGAAATTTGGTGCTCTTAACAAGCTCTACGGAGGAGTTGTCGATGTTCAGCAGAGAGTGGTCGCCCCGTGTCCTCCTGAAGTCAACAACCATCTCTTTTGTTTTGTTTACATTCAGAGACAGGTTGTTGGCTCTGCACCAGTCCGTTAGCCACTGCACCTCCTCTCTGTATGCTGACTCATCGTTCTTGCTGATGAGACCCACCACGGTCGTGTCATCGGCGAACTTGCTGATATGGTTTGAGCTGTGTGTTGCAGCACAGTTGTGGGTCAGCGGAGTGAACAGCAGTGGGCTGAGCACACAGTCCTGGGGGGCCCCCGTGCTCAGTGTGATGGTGTTGGAGATGCTGCTACCAATTCGGACTGACTGAGGTCTCCTAGTCAGGAAGTCTAGGATCCAGTTGCAGAGGGAGGTGTTCAGGCCCAGTAGGCTCAGCTTTCCAATCAGTTTCTGAGGAATGATTATGTTGAATGCTAAACTGAGGTCTATGAACAGCATTCAAACGTACGTGTCTTTTTTGTCCTGGTGGATTAGGGCCAGGTGGAGGGTGATGGCAAAGGCGTCGTCTGTTGAACGGTTGGGAGGGTACGGGAACTGCAGGGGGTCCACTAAGGAGGGCAGCAGGGATTTGATGTGCCTCATGGCAAGCCTCTTGAAACACTTCATGATGATGTATGTGAGTGCAACGGGACGGTAATCATTGAGGCAGGACACTGAAGACTTCTTCAGCACGGGGACGATGCGGCCTTGAAGCATGTAGGAATGATGGCGCTGCTCAGGGAGCATGACTGAATTCTACAAACATATTAGTGTGTTCAAGTAACTGACACTGGAAAGGAGATCAATCATTGTGATATTTAAAAGGCTGCTTTCCAAAATCTTTGGCAATAATTTGAAATTAAAAGTTGTAAGGTTGCCTGTAAGTTTTCTAAGAAGACAAGTCACAATCTGTTCAATTGTTTCAGATAACTGCAATCACACAGATTTTTGCGACCATTCTTTAAGTCGAGTTTTGGATTTTAATCTTGCATTCGAAAGTGGAGGTTAGACTGGAGTTATACAAGTTGGGGGACCGCTTTGTTGAGCACCTCCGCACCATCCTCTACAAGCAGGACTATGCAGTGGCCAAACATTTTAATTCCCATTCTGACATGTCAGTCCATGAGCTCCTCTTGTACCGTCCTCAAGGTGGAGGAGAAACACCTTACATTCCCTCCAACCTGATGGCATGAATATAGACTTCTGCTTCTGGTAAACAAATATCCCCCGCTCCCTTCCTCTTTTCCCCACTCTGACCTTTTACCTCTTCTCACCTGCCTATCACTTCCCCCAGGTCTACACCTCCTCCCCTTTCTCCCATTTGTCCACTCTCCTCAACTATCCAACTCCTTCTTCTGCAGCCCTTGACATTCCCCACCCACCTTCTTCACCTATTACCGTCCAGCTAGCTTCCCTTCCCTTCCCCCCACCATTTTATTCTGGCATCTTCCCCTTTCCTTCTCAATCCTGAAGAAGGGTCTCAGCCCACAACATTGACTGTATAGCCATTTCCATCAATCCTGCTTGACTGCTGAGCTCCTCCAGCATTTTGCTGTGTTGCTTCGTATTTCTAGCGTCTGAAGATTTTCTTGTGTTTATGCAAGTTTAATACATCTTTCCAATTTTTTGATCCTTATACGCCTTGAAAAAAATCCCAACTGCTTAGCACTTGATAGCTTTGTTGAGCTTCAATACCTTTTTAAAAAATTGTTAATTATGAATTCCTTTGACTTTCTATCTAATTCTATTTCAATTCCAATTGCAAAAAAAATTGCTGTTATTTTATGACATAACTACTCAGCAGGGAGCTTTAGAAATATCTGAGGAAGAGATGGTCTGTTACAACAGGTGGCTTAGTCCAGCTGTGTTCAGAGTGTTATGCTACTTCTGTTTAAATATACCATGGGTTAACAGTAAAGAATCATATTCTGGAAGAATTAGAGAACTTTTATTTACAGTAATAAACAAACAAGTCTGAAACCCGCCACATGCTGAAACATTCTGGCAAACCCCGTGTATGCTCAGTGCTCTCCAATCATGTACTGACACATCATTGCACGTGATATCACCACATCGTCCTTTCCTTAAAAAGAAAAACGATAAATAACAACATTAACCAATAAACAAATCTATATCAGCTAACTGAAATTCTGAAGTTGGCTCTTCGTTATCTGAGCCATGACGCTTCTTGTGCTTCTTCTTTTTCCTCTTCTTTCCTGCTTTAAGCTTTTCTTTATGTATCTCAACTAAACTTTTTGGTATACTCTCACATGTCTCCTGGTTAGAATCTGGAATTTCAGGTAAACAGTTCACGCTATCCTCCTCAGCAATCTGCTTCCCTGCTTCTGTTTGGACTGTATCTTTCCTAATTCCTTCCACTTCCATTTGTAATGAAATACGAATCTTCTTTTCTTCATTTAATTCATTCATTAACTGTGTAAACAACAGGAATTCTGCAGATGCTGGAAATTCAAGCAACACACATACAAGTTGCTAGTGAATGCAGCAGGCCAAGTAGCATGTCTAGGAAGAGGTGCAGTCGACGTTTCAGGCCGAGACCATTCGTCAGGACTAACTGAAGGAAGACTAACTGTGTAATTTCTTTTTTATGCAGAGACTTCATCATTTCAATACGACTCCTCAATTCCCTCACTTGTGCTTTCACTTCTTCCTTATACTGTGCCCACTGTGAACGTTCTTGCTCTAGACGGTGATTAGACTGGATTTCATATTCTCTCGGTGTCTCTTTCATTATTGCTTGAATTAAAGCAACCTCTTCCTGCCATTGCTTTTTCACACCATCAATTGCCTCCCGTTTGGTCGTCTCAGATGCTGCGGTTACTGCTTTATATTCTCCATGTCAGCTTTTTCATAAAGCGCATCTGTATAAAATTCCTCACGTTCATCTTCAATCACTGCATTTATCTGTTTCATTTCATTTTCCTTCTTTCTACTTCTACAACAGCGTGAAAAATGATTAATCTTTTTTCACGCTGTTGTAGCAAATTTTGCCATATGCGAAACACTGATTTGGACGGTGTTCCCGTGTTCAGTGATCACATGGCTTTTTTTCAAATGCCGTCTTGCTCTCTGTCGGTTTTGTCGACGTATTATTACATTTCTTGATATATTTGCGCTTTTTTACAGCGTTTACATTGCAGTTTTCGACAAAAAGCTCTTCAGCCTGTGACATTACGGTCTCAGAAGATTTGCAGAGTGTGAAAGCTTTTTCAAAATTTAAATTTTGCTCATGCAAATGCCTTTCTCTCAGTGCATTATCTCGAATGCCACAAACTAGGCTATCTTTAATAAGAGAGTCGGTGAGCAATCCAAACTCACACATTCTATTACACTTTCTTAACTCAGTCACATATTGATCAATTGTTTCAGTAGCTCCCTGAGCACATGTGAAGAATTTATACCACTCATACGTTAAACTACACTTAGGTACACAAAATACTTCAAATCTGTCCATTATCGACTTTAAATTGAAATTATCTCCATCTTCAAAGGCAAAATTATTATATACTCTACTGTGTCATTTCCAATTACATGGAGCAGGATTGCAGCTTTGGTTTTGTCCTCTTTTCTATCAGCTCCGATCGCGATAAGTATATTTCAAATTGTTGCTTGAATATCCTCCAATTCTCAGCTACACTGCCAGTCAGCTGCAGTTTTGCTGGGGGTTGTAAACCTTCCGTTTCACCGATTACCGTTCAAACTTTTTTCTTTTTTTTTCCGATTATTTTGACTCTCGATTCTCCCGTATTATTCTTCCAGAACCACTTCTGACACCACGTTATGTTACTTCTGTTTAAACGTACCGTGGGCTAACAGTAAAGAATCATATTCTGAAATCAACAAACACGTCTTAAACCATACGGTTTATATAAACTCGCCATATGCTGAAACATTCTGGCAAATCCCGCGCATGCTCAGTGCTCTCCAATCATATACTGGCACATCATTGCACGTGATATTACCACACAGAGCGCAGACAAACGTGGAATCATCGATCTTCAGTGTGAGTGCAGCTATTGCTCCAGGCCACGCTGGGTAAATAACCCTTTCTATTATTGCTTCTAAGCATAAGTTCCTTGTTTCTGCACACCCGACACACACAGGCTAGGAACTTACTTGGACCCAGGCATCAAGGGCTTGGGGAATTTGGAAATTTTACAGTGGAATCCTCAGAATTGTGGGAATTTCTTTTACATGTGGCATCCTGCATACATGCTGCATCCTAGGGTGAAGAGGCTGCACAATGGCCTCTCTGGCTCTTCTGGAGGGCAAATATAACTTTACATGTCAGAGCCCAAGGTAATGGCAGCTATTCAGGTAAGGCAGTTGAATGAAGTGTCAGAAAAAACAGGAGCAAATTATCCACCTCTATGTTGCTTCTTTCCTTTCCTGCTGAAAGTACGAATGGGATTGGAGGCGATATCAGATGCACGGCAACTCTAGCAGGGTCTGTAAGACATTACTTCCCACAAAGCAAAACCCAATAGTATGAATGGCAGCGATGCTTCACTACCAGATGAACTCAGCACCTTCTATGCACGCTTTGAAAGGGAGAACACAACTACAGCTGTGAAGATCCCTGCTCCACCTGACGACCCTGTGATCTCTGTCTCAGAGGCCGATGTTAGACTGTCTTTAAAGAGGGTGGAGGTCTGGTAAGGCTCTGAAAACCTGTGCCAACCAAATAGCGAGAGTATTCAAGGACATTTTCAACCTCTCACTGCTATGGGCAGAAGTTCCCACTTACTTCAAAAAGGCAACGATTATACCAGTGCCTAAGAAGAACAATATGGGCAGCCTTAATGACTATCGCCCGGTAGCACTCACATCGACAGTGATGAAATGCTTTGAGAGGTTGGTCATGACTAGACTGAACTCCTGTCTCAGCAAGGACCTGGACCCATTGCAATTTGCCTATCGCCACAATAGGTCAATGGCAGACACAATCTCAATGGCTCTTCACATGGCTTTAGACCACCTGGACAACACAAACACCTATGTCAGGATGCTGTTCATCAACTAGAGCTCAGCATTTAATACCATCATTCCCACAATCCTGATTGAGAGTTACAGAACCTGGGCCTCTGTACCTCCCTCTGCAATTGGATCCTTGACTTTCTAACCAGAAGACCACAGTCTGTGCAGATTAGTGATTACATATCCTCCTCATTGACGATTAACACTGGCGCACCTCAGGGGTATGTGCTTAGCCCACTACTCTACTGTCTATACACACATGACTGTGTGGCTAGGCATAGTTCAAGTACCATCTACAAATTTGCTGATGATACAACCATTGCTGGTAGAACCTGAGGTGTTGATGAGAGGGTGTACAGGAGTGAGATATGCCAACTAGTGGAGTGGTGCCGCAGCAACAACCTGGTACTCTACATCAGCAAGACGAAAGAGCTGTTTGTGGACTTCTGGAAGGGTAAGACGAAGGAACACATACCAATCCCCATAGAGGGATCAGAAGTGGAGAGAGTGAGCAGCTTCAAGTTCTTGGGTGTCAAGATCTCTGAGGTGGTCCCAACATATTGATGTAGTCATAAAGAAGGCAAGACAGTGGCTATACTTTATTAGGAGTTTGAAGAGATTTGGCATGTCAACAAATACACTCAAAAACTCCTATAGTTGTACCATGGAGAACATTCTGACAGGCTGCATCACTGTCTGGTATGGAGGGGCTACTGCACAGGACCAAAAAAAGCTGCAGAAGGTTGTAAATCTAGTCAGCTCCATCTTTTTCACTAGCCTACAAAGTACCAAGGACATCTCTAGGGAGCGGTGTCTCAGCAAGGCTGCTGCTAAGTTAACAAATTTCACATCACATGCTGGTGATAATAAACCTGATTCTATGCCTGCCCATTCTCTCACCTGTCTACCTTCTCTTTCTAACCAATACTTTAATCTAACCATTATTTGTTAACATCACGATGATCTTTAATTTTAACTGATAGTCTCTTATGTGGAATCTTATCAATCACCGTTATAATGTCTATGTAAACCATGTCTATGTGTAAGCCTTTTCCTAATTAACATTATAATTGCTTCCTTAAAATATTCAACATATTTTGCTAGACATGGCTTGGCTTTCACTAATACATTTACTTTTCTAACGAGTTCCAATTTCTCAATGTGCTGACTCTCTCCTTAATTACAGATTCCCATGACAACTGTTGACTAATAGGCTTGTAATTTCCAGATTTGCGTCTCTCTCACCGTTTTCAAAAATAAAGTTTTCAAAATAAAATGCAGTCTTCTAATCTAAAGGAACAATTTTGAGTGAGAGAACTTTAAAAGATAATGGAAAAAAACTATTAGTAATTCTTTTCACCTTTCTCCTTTAAAACCCTAAATTGGAAACTATCAGTTCCAGAGATTTTGGCAGTCTCTAAAGAAATTATTTCTTCATGCTGTTTTCTTGCTGATATTAACTTTATTCCCTTCCAATGCCAAATACATTATTCTCCTTTTCTACTCTGAAGACTGATACCAAATGATTATTCAGCTGCTGCCAATTCCATCATTGCCAACATTAATGTATTTGCTTTTAAAGGGCTGACATTTATCATAGTTATTGTTTTCTTCTAACATATCCATAATTCATTTTGTATTAATTGTGATAGGTCACACAAGCTTTCCCTCATAATCAATATTTCTATTTGTAATATCTCTTTTGTCCTTCCTTCCTATTCTTAGCAACACTTTAAAGCCGCCAGATCAACATCACTGTCTGCAATATATGTACCCTTTAGGTATCCCTCAACTGTTTTGTTGACCATAATGTGGTTTTCTTTCAATAAGTAGATTGCATCCAGCAATTCAGAATTTCTTTTAAGTAAATGCTCCTTTACTATTACTTGTTGTAAGCAGTTTTGGGGCCCTTATGTGCTGGCATTGGAGAGGGTCGAGAGGAGGATCATGAGAATGAATCTGAGAGTGAAAGGTTTAACATATGAAAAGCATTTAATGGCTCTGGGCTGTACTCATAGAAGTTTAGAAGAATGATGGGGGATCTCTTTGAAACCTATCAAATATTGAAAAGCCTAGATGGAGTGGATGTGGAGAGGATGTTTCCCACAGTAAGGGAGTCTACGATCAGATGACATCCCTTTAGAACAAGGATGAGAAGGAAGTTCTTTAGCCAGAAAGTGGTGTATCTGTGGAACGTGTTACCACAGATAACTGTGGAGGCCAAGTCGTTGGGTATATTTAAAGCAGAGGTTGATAGATTCTTGATTGGTAAGGGTGTCAAAGATTATGAGGAGGAAGCAGGAGAATGGGGTTGAGAGGGTTAATAAATCAGTCATGATGAAAAGGAGGAGCAGACTTGATGGGCCAAATGGCCTAATTCTACTCCTATGTACTATAAAGCAAAGCTTATTCATTAATCATTACTAGATTCTGCATTGCCTTTTCGTTAGTTCTGGTGTATATTGCTGCAGTAAAATATCCTGAAACTCACCCCCTTTCTGATAGATCAGCAAGCAAGCAAGTTAATCTGTATAGCACTTTTCAAGCACAAAGCAGTTCAAAGTGCTTTACATAGAACAAGATATAAAAATCAAATCCCAAATTTCAGACAATGTATAAGAGAATAAAATCACTCAAAAATAGATATGATGAACAGAAGTTACAGTGCAGGAGATTCTAATTAAAAGCTACAGCCGCGATTTAAAAGAGCTTGAAGTTGGAGCAGACTTCAGATCCTCTGGAAGGTTATTCCTGATGTGTGGAGCATAGTAACTAGAAGTTGCTTCACCATGTTTAGTTTTAACCCTGGGGATGGTAAACAGACCTGCCTCCAGATGACCTGAGAACTCAGGACGGTTCATAATGCAGCAAGAGATCAGGGAAGTATACTGGCCCTAGAACATTCAGTGCTTTATAACCCAAAAGTAATATTTTACAGTCAATTCTTTGATGGACAGGAAGCCAGTGTAGCAATCTGAGAACTGGAGTGAAATGTTCTACTTTCTTGGTCTCAGTGAGGACTCTAGCAGCAGTGTTCTGAATGAGCTGCAGCAGTCTGAAGGATTTTTTCTACAGAAACTTGTGAAAACGCCATTACAGTAGTAAGGCCTACTAAAAACAAATGCTTGGCGAGTTTTTCTAGATCTTGCTCAGACATAATCCCTTTAACTCTCTCTACATTTTTAAGATAGTAGTAGGCTGGCTTTGTAATTGTCTTAGTGTGGTCATTAAAATTTAAGCCAAAGTCCATCACTACACCAAGGTTTCTGGCTTGGCTCGTGGTCTGTAACAACAGGGATTCTAAGTGAGCACCAAAAACAACTATTTCAGTTTTCTCTTTGCTTAACTGGAGGAAATTCTGGCTCATCCAATAAGTGATTTGTTCAATACAGTTTTTTAGTGATTGTATGGGACCACAGTCACTTAATGGCACTTTTATATATATCTGAGTGTCATCCGTGTAATTAAGGTAGGTTATTTTGTTGTTTCCCGTGATTTGGGTCTCGGTGCTATAGTATTGTCTAAATTCAGACTGGAAAACATCCATACAGTTGCTTAATGCCAATAAGTTATTAAGTTGCTCATAAACAACTTTTATCAGAATCAGACAACACACATCAAAGTTGCTGGTGAACACAGCAGGCCAGGCGGCATCCTTAGGAAGAGGTACAGTCGACGTTTCAGGCCGAGAACCTTCGTCAGGACTAACTGAAGGAAGAGTTAGTAAGAGATTTGAAAGTGGGAGGGAGAGGGGGAGATCCAAAATGATAGGAGAAGACAGGAGGGGGAGGGATAGAGCCAAGAGCTGGACAGGTGATTGGCAAAGGAGATACGAGAGGATCATGGGACAGGGGGTCCGGGAAGAAAGACAAGTGGGGGGGGGGGGAACCCAGAGGACGGGCAAGGGGTATAGTCAGAGGGACAGAGGGAGAAAAAGGAGAGTGAGAGAAAGAATGTGTGTATAAAAATAAATAACAGATGGGGTACGAGGGGGAGGTGGGGCATTAGCGGAAGTTAGAGAAGTCGATGTTCATGCCATCAGGTTGGAGGGTACCCAGACGGAATATAAGGTGTTGTTCCTCCAACCTGAGTGTGGCTTCATCTTTACAGTAGAGGAGGCCGTGGATAGACATGTCAGAATGGGAATGGGATGTGGAATTAAAATGTGTGGCCACTGGGAGATCAGTGGATAAGCTGTCTCCAGAGACAGACAGAAAGATCTAGAAAGGGGAGGGAGGTGTCGGAAATGGACCAGGTAAACTTGAGGGCAAGGTGAAAGTTTTCCCCCACTTTTCCTTCGCTACATCGACGACTGCATTGGCGCTGCTTCCTGCACGCATGCTGAGCTCATTGACTTTATCAACTTTGCCCCCGACTTTCAACCTGCCCTCAAGTTTACCTGGTCCATTTCCGACACCTCCCTCCCGTTTCTAGATCTTTCTGTCTCTGTCTCTGTAGACAGCTTATCCACTGATGTCTACTATAAGCCTACTGACACTCACAGCTATCTGGGCTATTCCTCTTCTCACCCTGTCTCTTGCAAAAACGCCATCCCCTTCTCGCATCTGCTCTCAGGATGAGGCTTTTCATTCTAGGACGAGGGAGATGTCCTCCTTTTTTAAAGAAAAGGGCTTCCCTTCCTCCACTATTAACTCTGCTCTCAAACGCATCTCCCCCATTTCACATACATCTGCTCTCACTCCATCCTCCCGCCACCCCACTAGGAATAGGGTTCCCCTTGTCCTCACCTACCACCCCACCAGCCTCTGGGTCCAACATATTATTCTCCGTAACTTCCGCCACCTCCAACGGGATCCCACCACTAAGCACACCTTTCCCTCCCCCCCCCTGCTTTCCGCAGGGATCGCTCCCTACGCGACTCCCTTCTCCATTCGTACCCCCATCCCTCCCCACTGATCTCCCTCCTGGCACTTATCCTTAGAAGCGGAACAAGTGCCACACATGCCCTTACACTTCCTCCCTTACCACCATTCAGGGCCCCAAACAGTCCTTCGAGGTGAGGCGACACTTCACCTGTGAGTCGGCTGGGGTGATATACTGCGTCTGGTGCTCCCGATGTGGCCTCCTATATATTGGCGAGACCCGACACAGACTGGGAGACCGCTTTGCTGAACACCTACGCTCTGTCTGCCAGAGAAAGCAGGATCTCCCAGTGGCCACACATTTTAATTCCACATCCCATTCCCATTCTGACATGTCTATCCACAGCCTCCTCTACTGTAAAGAAGAAGCCACACTCAGGATGGAGGAACAACACCTTATATTCTGTCTGGGTACCCTCCAACCTGATGGCATGAACATCGACTTCTCTAACTTCCACTAATGCCCCACCTCCCCCTCGTACCCCATCTGTTATTTATTTTTATACACACATTCTTTCTCTCACTCTCCTTTTTCTCCCTCTGTCCCTCTGACTATACCCCTTGCCCATCCTCTGTGTTCCCCCCCCTACTTGTCTTTCTTCCCGGACCTCCTGTCCCATGATCCTCTCGTATCCCCTTTGCCAATCACCTGTCCAGCTCTTGGCTCCATTCCTCCCCCTCCTGTCTTCTCTTATCATTTTGGATCTCCCCCTCCCCCTCCAACTTTCAAATCCCTTACTCACTCTTCCTTCAGTTAGTCCTGACGAAGGGCCTCGGCCTGAAACGTCGACTGTACCTCTTCCTAGAGATGCTGCCTGGCCTGCTGCGTTCACCAGCAACTTTGATGTGTGTTGCTTGAATTTCCAGCATCTGCAGAATTCCTGTTGTTTGCGTTTATCAGAATCAGAGTCAGGTTTAACTTTTGTCATGAAATTTGTTGGTTTGTGGCAGCAGTACATTGCAATTTATTACTATAAATTACAGTAAGAAATATATCAAAAAACTTAATTAAATTGGTAGTGAGAAAAGAGAGCAAAAAAAGAAAAAGAATTCGTAAGGTAGTGTACAAAGATTCATTGTCCATTCAGAAATCTGATGACAGTGGGGAAGAAGCTGTTCCTAAGACATTGAGTGTGCCTTCAGGCTCCTGAACCACCTTCCTGATGATAGCATTGAGAAAAAGGCATGTCCTGGGTGACGGGATCTTCAATGATGGGTGTTGTTCTTTTTGAGGCATCATCTTTTGAAAGTGTCATTAGTGCTGGGGAGGCTAATGCCCATGAGGGATCCATCTTAGTTTACAACTTTCTGGAGCTTTTTCCATTTCTGTGCAGTAGCCCCTCTATACCAGATGGTATTGCAACCAAATGGAATGATCTCCATGGTACATCTATGGAAATGTGTGAAAATGTTTCATGACATATCAATTCTCCTCAAACTCCTAATGAAGTATACCTACTGTAGTTCCTTCTTTGTAATTGCATCAATATGTTGATCCTAGGATAGATCCTCAGAAATGTTGACATCTAGAAACATCAAAGTGCTCACCTTTTCCACTTCTGATCCCTCGATGTGGACCAGTATGTCACGATGAGCGCCGGCAATGGCTGAACCCAGGTGCAGAGGAACAGCAGACTGTGTCATGGTGAATGCTGGCATTGACTGAACGCGGGTGTGGAGGAAAGGCAGACTCCCATGTAGAGATGGAAGCATGAGGTTAGACATAGGAACACCATCAGAATATCAGTGGCACCACTGAGGAACACTGTGGAGGCAGATCATTCTCAACACAAGGTCTCCGCGAACAGCACTAAACGTAAGTGTACATAAGTAATCATAGAAACCTATCCAGCAACAATAAATTCGACAAGATTAAACAGAAAGCACAAGAGTGTAATAACTCTTGTTAAAACAGCAACTAGTAATTACAGGTGCTCAAGAAATCTAGAAGACCAACACTCTACAGCACGCTGTAGAGACCCATAGGGCTCATGACATGGTGTGTTCCCTCAGCTTCCCCTCCGTGAAGTCCACAATCAACTCCTTGGTCCAATTGACGTTGAGTGCAAGATTGTTGTTGTGACACCACTCGACCAGCTGATCTACCTCTCTCCTGTATGCCCCTTCGTCACAATTTTAACTTCTGCCAGCGACAATGTGTCATTGGCAAATGTATAGATGGTGTTTGAGCTGTGCCTTGCCACAAATTCATAGATGTAGAGAGAGTAGAGCAGTGTGTGAAATAACGTATCCTTGAGGTGCACCAGTATTGATTGTCAGCTAGGAGGAGATGTTATTTCCAATTGACATTGATTGTGGTCTCCCAACGAGGAAGTCAAGAATCCATTTGCTGAAGAAGGTACAGAGGCCCATGTTTTGGAACTTGTTGATTAGTACTGAGGGTACTAATGGTGTTGAACACTGAACTGTAATCAATAAACAGCAACTTGATGTAGATATTGCTATTGTCCAGGTGATTCAAAGTCAAACAGACAGCCAATGAGGTTGCATCTGCTGTAGACCTAATGTGGAGATAGGCAAATTGCAGTGAGTCCAGGCAGGAGTTAACTCAGGCCATGACCAAACTCTTAAAGCACTTCATCACAGCAGATGAGAATATATTGAGTTAGATATGGCCCTTGTGGCTACGGGGGTCAGGGGGTATGGAGGGAAGGCTGGGGCGGTGTTCTGAGTTGGATGATCAGCCATGATCATAATAAATGGCGGTGCAGGCTCGAAGGGCTGAATGGCCTACTCCTGCACCTATTTTCTATGTTTCTATGTTTCTATATCTGAGTGATAGTTATTTAGGTAGCTCTGCCTGCTCTTCTTGGGCACTGGTATGATGGTCATCCTTTTGAAACAGTGGAATCCTCCAACTGAGAGACTGAAGAATTCCTTCAACACTCCCATCACTTGGCTGGCATAGGTTTTCAGAGACCCAGCAGGTTCACCCTCAGGGCCTGAAGCTTGCGAGTGTTCACCCTCTTGAAAGATGTTCTGATATCACCCTCCAAGACAGGGAACACAGGGTCAACAGATACTGCAGGTGTCATGGTCCAGATCGGGTTCCCTTTAAATTTACTTTGTTTGTGTGATGATTCGGACCGTTGACTCCTTGTTTCCCTTTGGTTCCCTGTTTTCCCGTGTCCCTCGGATTTGGTGATTGGAGGCAATTTACTCTCGGCTAATCCGGCAGTTTATAAGTCTCCGGCTTTCTGACGTTCGGCATGAGAGCGTTAACCAAATCACCGAAGGTAGTGCGAGCCAATGTCATCTGGCCGGAACCAACTAAGTTTCTTGCCAGAGCAAGCCAAGACTCCTCCCGAAGCAAGTGCCAGCAAGCCGCCTTCCCTTGCTAGAGCAGGTCAGTCAACGTTAACCCGTCGGGGTGAGTCAAGATCTCGCTGCTGCTTGGAGCGTACTTGTGCCCAGTTATAGCACTGTCCATTGTTGTGTGGTCTCCATATCCATGTCCTGTGTCTAAAAGGGGTCCTGGCCCTGTACCCTGTAACGAGTAATAAACTCAATTTAAGTTACCCTCACAAGATGTGTTTGTGTCTTGAATTTGGGTCCGCTCCCAGTGCCCCCATGTGACAGCAGGGATTTGGAAAGGTGTAGTTTTATTCTCCCTTTCAAAGCATTAATAAAAGGTGTTGATCTCATCTGGGAGTGAAGCATGACAGCCAAGGTTTTACCTTGTAACAAGTAATGGCCTGCAAACCTTGACAGAGCAGATTTATATCTAATTCTGTCTCTAACTTCAATCAAAATTGTTTTTTGTTCTTAAAATAGCCTTTCGTATGTTGTACCTGGACTTCTTGCATAGTTTTGGAACCCCAGTCTTCAATAGTTCCAATAGGCTGCTCCGAAATGATAATGTATTTGTAAGTAGGATGCCGTGCACAATCCTCATTTGATGGAGACAAACGTAGGAAGCATGGAGGAACATCTGGAGAAACTTCTGAAATGCCTGCTTCACTGCCGCTGCTACTGTGCGATCGAGAATCTCCGGAGGGGAAGGCCCCAAATCATCGGCTTTGCCTATTGCCAGGGCCAGGGTCGAAGCGCTTGGCAGAGATAGTGCTCAGTGCTTGGTGTCGGAGGGCTGGTCAGAGGCTTGAAGTTTTCAGATGGACTCAAGAGTCGACTGTGGTCGGGTGCTTCCAGGGTGCTACATCAGCAAGCTTGCGGCGCTGGAAGCTCATGGCAGGAAGAGAGTTTCTCTTCTTTCTACCGTCTGCATGAGATGATGGGACTTTCAAGAGACTTTGAGACTTTTTTTTACTGTGCCATGGTCTGTTCTTTATCAAATTACGGTATTGCTTTGCACTGTTGTAACTATATGTTATAATTATGTGGGTTTTGTCAGTTTTTTCAGTCTTGGTTTGTCTTGTGTTTCTGTGATATCATTCATGGAGGAACATTTTATCATTTCTTAATGCATGCATTACTAAATGACAATAAAAGAGGACTGTGTGTCCTCATAATCTAATCTAATAAGTACATTCTTTTTCTTTGCAGCCATCCACAACAACAGAGCAGTGCCTCAAAGAATGAAGGATAGAACCCTAAAGACTCCCCTAAATCCCCATCTCACGTACAAGCAGCAGCAAGGCAACGACCACCCCACTCCCACCAGCAAAAAAGCATCAGCGCTCTCCACCGGTCAATGCCACAGATCTACCCCTCAGCAGACTACAAATCTTCTGGTTCATCCATGGCTTTTGGTTTGGGTATGTCTGGTTTTGTTGTGTCTGTACAACTATATATCAAATAAATAAAGGTACATTCTCAGCGGAGAAGTTAACTTGTATATTCACTTTGCAGAGAGACCAACTTATCAATGTACATGAATAGATTATCAACCAAAAATTAGTGATAAGGGGAGTCATTGCTCTAAAAGAAACCATACATTACATTTCCTCACACCTTAGACAATTCTATCTCTTTCACCATAGTACTAGAGAGGGATAGGAACAGACAAGTTAGGAAAGCGTTTAATTGGAGTAAGGGCAAATATGAGGCTATCAGGCAAGAACTTGGAAGCATAAATTGGAAACAGATGTTCTCTGGGAAATATACGGAAGAAATGTGGCAAATGCTCAGGGGATAATTGCCTGGAGTTCTGCACAGGTACATTCCAATGAGACAGGGAAAGGATGGTAGGGAACAGGAACCATGGTGTACAAAGGCTGTTATAAATCTAGTCAAGAAGAAAAGAAGAGCTTACAGAAGGTTCAAAAAACTAGGTAATGATAGAGATCTAGAAGATTATAAGGCTAGCAGGAAGGAGCTTAAGAAGGAAATTAGGAGAGTCAGAAGGGGCCATGAGAAGGCCTTGGTGGACAGGATTAACAAAACCCCAAGGCATTCTACAAGTATATAAAAAGCAAGAGGATAAGACGTGAGAGAATAGGACCAATCAAGTGTGACAGTGGAAAAGGTGTATGGAACCGGAGGAGATAGCAGAGGTACTTAATGAGTACTATGCTTCAGTATTCACTATGGAGAAGGATCTTGGCAATTGTAGGGATGACTTACAGCTGACTGAAAAGCTTGAACATGTAGATATTAAGAAAGAGGATCTGCTGAAGCTTTTGGAAAGCATCCAGTTGGATAAGTCACCAGGCCAGACGAGATGTACCTCAGGCTACTGTGGGAGGAAAGGGAGAAGATTGCTGAGCCTCTGACGATGATCTTTGCATCATCAATGGGGACCGGAGAGGTTCTGGAGGATTGGAGGGTTGCTGATGTTGTTCCCTTATTCAAGAAAGGGATTTGAGATCGCCCATGAAATTACCAACCAGTGAGTTTTACTTCAGTAGTTGGTAAGTTGATGGAGAAGATCCTGAGAGGCAAGATTTATGAACATTTTGAAAGGCATAATATGATTAGGAATAGTCATCATGGCTTTGTGAAAGGCAGGTTATGCCTTATGAGCCTGATTGAATTTTTTGAGGATGAGACTAAACACATTGTTGAAGGTAGAGCAGTAGATGTAGTGTATATGGATTTCAGCAAGGCATTTGATAAGGTACCCCATGCAAGGCTTATTGAGAAAGTAAGAAGGCATGGGATCCACGGGGACATTGCTTTGTGGATCCAGAACTTGCTTGCCCACAGAAGGCAAAAAGAGGATGTAGATGGGTCATATTCTGCAAGGAGGTCGGTGACCAGTGGTGTGCCTCAGGGATCTGTTCTGGGACCCCTGCTCTTCGTGATTTTTATAAATGACCTGGATGAGGAAGGGGAGGGATGGGTGAGTAAATTTGCTGATGACACAAAGATTGGGGGTGTTGTGGATAGTGTGGAGGGCTGTCAGAGTTTACAGTGGGTCATTGATAGGATGCAAAACTGGGCTGAGAAGTGATAGATGGAGTTCAACCCAGATACGTATGAGGTGGTTCATTTTGGTAGGTGAAATATAATGGCAGAATATAGTATTAATGGTAAGACGCTTGGCAGTGTGGAAGATCAGAGGGATCATGGGGTCCGAGTCTATAGGACACTCAAAGCTGCTGCACAAATTGACTCTGTGGTTAAGAAAGCATATGGTGCATTGGCCTTCATCAATCGTGGAATTGAGTTTAGTAGCTGAGAGATAATGTTGCACCTATATAGGACCCTGATCAGACCCCAGTTGAAGTTCTGCGCTTAATTTTGGTTGCCTCACTATAGGAAGGATGTGGAAACCATAGAAAGGGTGAAGAGGAGATTTACAAGGATGTTGCCTGGATTGGGGGGCATGCCTTATGAGAATAGGTTGAGTGTACTCAGCTTTTTCTCCTCGGAGCGACGAAGGATGAAAGGTGACCTGATAGAGGTATACAAAATAATGAGAGGCATTGATCGTGTGGATAGTCCAAACCTTTTTCCCAGGGCTGGAATGGCTAACATGAGAGGGCAGTGTTTTAAGGTGCTTGGAAGTAGGTACAGAGGAGATGTCAGGGATAAGCTTGTTTGTTTGCTTATGCAGAGAATGGTGAGTGTGTGGAATGGACTGCCAGCGACGGTGGTGGAGGTGGATACGATAGGGTCTTTTAATATACCCCTGGCCGGGTACATAGAACTCAGAAAAATAGAGGGCCATGGGTAACTCTAGGTAATTTTTAAGGTAAGGACATGTTCGGCACATCTTTGTGCGCCGAAGGGCCTGTATTGTGCTGTAGGTTTTCTACATTTCTATAAATGTAACATAAAACAGTATATGTAACAAAACATTCAATTTCCGTTTAATAAACCATGTTCAAGTAAACATGCTTTCACAATAACAGTGCATAACTAACTTCATTATAGTAAAGATTCAGTCTTTCAGGTGGCACTCTGTTTCTTTCAGGATTGCACCTCTGAACATATGGAGTGGCCTCTGGTTTGGCAGGTGTCTTGTCAAAGACAACTTTCTCTGTTGCAGGTATCACATTGCTGATGTGACACGATCATCACTGAGGCAAGTCCGATGGCTGTAATGTGTCCATCTTGTTGGATGCAGTCAACTCAGGATTGTTTTTCAGCTGAGGATCCAGTATCTGGTTCACATAACATCTTCAGGTATGGTCTCCCACGTCTATTGTGTACGTCAGTGGTCCTGTTCTTGTAGCTATTGTACCGGGTGTCCACTTATCTTCCTGATAATCATACACTAGGAATTTCTGTCCAACTTTTTAGCTCCTTGCTGATTCACATAGCAACTGGCTGAACTGTTTATCTGCACTTTCCTCTGTAAATCTGCTTTCAGGAGGTTTATGTGAGATATTATACTCCTACTCATGAATAGCATTGCAGGTGTTTGATTTGTCATCACATGAACAGAGTTCCAAAAACACAAAAAGGAAGTTGTCCACCTTGTGCTATAGAGAAATGTCTTCCTAGTCCATAACTTTCTATGTTTACTTTGATGAACTTCTTGTGTTACATACCTCATGGATATCTTGTGACTGTGTTATGACCATGGTGTAATGGTGTCTTGTTGTTGGAGGTCACCTAATGTAATTTTCCCGCCAATGTGAGGTCACATGATGACATGTTCACCATGGGTATAAAAGGGAAGACCCCTGGTGACACAGTTAAGTTTTCCAACTGGAACGTTAGCCTGAGGCTCCACTCCATTGTGTGTTTTTTTATGACGCAGTTTCATTTTCGAAACAGAGTTTTACATTCTATTGTAAGGCACAATAGTGCTGGACTGGCAGTTTACCCATTTCTGCCAGATTTGTTGATGTACCTTTTCAGTAGTATTGGAGAGTGAAGACTTTATCGAAGTACAGGACCTGAAGGATTAAGAGAAGTTGGTATCGTTTGGCAGTTTAACAAAGGATCGACCTTATTGAGTCTTTGTTGAAGAAGTAGTGACCTACATTGAAGATAACTCCTGACAAAAGAGCAAGGTAGTTCATGCAAGATTTGCTCGCCAGAAGAAAGGTCAGTTGCTTTTAAGCTGTTTATTTCCTTCGTCATGAATCCTTTAGACAGAACCAGCAGGAACATCACGTCTATGAAGAAATCTTTCTCCAGAGAGGTCTCTCCCAGTTGAATGTATAAATCTGTTGGACTTTTGAATTCACCATTTTAAGAACTGTGTTTGACTTTACCGCTTTAAGACCTGTTTTCGCATTTATCGCTTTAAGAACCAGTACTGAGTGGCGATTTGTTGAATGGCCGCATAGCGGTTAACTTCCGGTTAAGGTTGTTGTTTTTTGTTATGGCTTATCTGTGTTTAATAAATGTTTGGTTGTTTTTATATAACCTGATTCGATTGATATTCATTGTTGCCGGTTACGTAATACTTGCAGGTTTGGATAAACCTTTCAGCTAACCCATTCATTTCTGGTTAGAGAGGAGCTGACTTGAAATGTTTGATGCCATTTTTCTTCATGAGTAGTCTAAACTCTTCTGACAGGTATTGTGGTCCACAGTCACTCACAATTTGTTTGGCCAAGTCATTCCTGGAGAAGATAATCCTCAGTGTGGAAACAGTCTTTTCGGATGTGGTTGATGACATTGGTGTAAACTCAGGCCACTTTGAATGAGCATCCACAGCAATTAGAAACATGGAGTCCATGAATGGCCCAGCAAAGTCAATATGTATTCTCTGCTATGGTGAAGACAGCTACTCCCATGGGTGTAACGGTGCCCGTGGGAGTGTATTTTGAATTTTGTGGCATCCCAAACAGCTTTTGGCCAAGTCTTCAATCCCACTACCACATGTAGTTCTGGGTGAGAGTCTTCATCCTGACAGTACCCAGGTATCCTTCATGCAGATTCTCGAACATTCTGGTGCACAGTTTAAAGGGACCCACAACAGTAGGTCCACACATCAGTGTTCCTTGACATACGTACAGTTAGTCTCATCTCACTGAGAACTTTGGGAACATAGCAGTCCTATGAGCTGGCCATCCTCACATAGTGATGTCATAGACTTTCGACAATGTCAGGTCATTCCTTGTTTCCCTTTGTATCTCAGAATTTGTTACTAGCAACTGGTCTACCAATATGGTGCAGAACACATCTGATGGGTCACGGAATGAAGACTTTTCTTCTTCAGTTGACAACAGTGGAAGACGTGACAAGCTGTCAGCATTGCTGTGTTGTTTGATACCCTTGAACTCTGTCATAAAAGAGGGCTCGTAGGAAAAAGTACCCAATATTGCAACTGGGCAGTAGACATCACTGGGATTCCCTTCCTGGGATTGAAATGGACACAGGGAGCTGGTGTAAACGTTTGTTCATAGAGATAGTGGTGGAACAACTTTGTTCCCCATAGTAGACTAAGGGGCTTTCAGTCAATCTGTGCGTAGTTGCAATTTGCTCTCGTCAGTGATCTTGAAGCAAATGCAATCAGATGTTTAGATCATTCTTTCAAAGTGTGTGACAAAATGACTCCAATTCCAATGCCAGAAGGGGACACCTTGCACACCTGTCTGATGGGCAGGGATGGGTCATAATGGGCGAGCAGTTCATCTGATGTTACTAGTCTCTCTGAAGGCTCTTTCACATCTTTCTGACAGTTTCTACTTTGCTCCTGTCAGCAAAAGGATGTTCAATGGGTGCAGAACTGTAGCAATGATTGGTAGTAGTTTACAAGGCCCAAGTATGACCTGAGTTGTGACACATTTTCCAGTGTGGGTGTCTGCAGCACTGCTTCATTCTCTTGTGACTTATGTAACCCATGCTTGTCAATGACACATCCACAATATAAGATTTAATTCTTGAGAAACTCACATCTCCGTGTGCAGACCATCCTCACTCACCCTGGCAAGCATTTTACCAAGCTTCTGGAGGTGCTAGTCACAAGGATGTCATCAAGATAACACTCCTTAATCTCCATTTGTAGCTAGGCTCGTGACAAGTCGATCTTTGAAAACCTTTCTCCACCTGGCAAGGATGCAAAAAATGTCTTCTATTCATGGTGGAGGATATTGCACAACACACAGCACAGGACTGATACTCACTTTGAAGTCCCTGCACATATGAACAGCTTTGGCTTTCCCTTTCTTGATCACTAGGACAATGGGCTTGGCCCAATTGCCCCACTCAGCATTGGAGAGAATGCTAGGTGTCTCCATGCTCTGAGTACTCAGTAATACAGGGGCCGGAGTAGAGCAGGAATGGGGACAGGAGCACATGGCAATATAAAACCACAGACTGACAGCTTGGGGGAAACACACAAAGAGACAGAGTTCAACTGGAGGTACTGACAGAACCGAACCCCCCCCCCCCCCCCATGGACACCTCCTGGCATCACAGAACGTAGAGCTGGGTGCTGGTGGTGAAAGTCCCTGATGAGAGAGGAATCCAGGATTTTATAGGCGAGGACCCAGCACCTCTCCTCAGGACCGTAGCCCTCCCAGTCCACAAGGTACTGGAGGCCATGGCCCCAGCAACAAACATCCAGCAGTTGATGCACTGTGAAGGTCTCCAACCCATCGATGAGCTATGGGGGAGGGGGGTGGTTTGGGGACAGGACACAGGGATGGCTCATGAAAGGCTTGATGCGGGACACATGGAAGGTGGGATGAATATGGCAGAGAGTGGAGGGGAGCTTGAGACAGACAGCAGCAGGGCTGATGACTTTAGTAATGGGAAAGGAGCCGATAAAGCCGGGGTGGGGGGGGGCGCAAGCTTGCAGGAATCCACCCTGAGGGGCAGGTCTCGGGTTAAAAGTCACACATGCTGTCCCTGATGGTAAAGTGCAGACTTGGAGTGATGGCGGTCAGCTTGACGCTTGATCCTAACAGAGGCACGGAGAAGGGCAGAGTGAGTGTGCCTCCACGTCCGCTGACAATGACAGACAGAACGCCAACCTCCCCCTCCTGGGCAGGAAACAGTGGAGGCTGGTAGCCAAGGCAGCACTCGAAAGGGGGTAGACCGGTGGATGAGGATGGATGAGAGTTTATGGCATACTCGACCCAGGATAGCTGCGGTCTCCATGAGGAGGGGTTCTGGGAGACCGGATACCGCAATACAGTCTCTAGCTGTTGGTTGGCTCGCTCGGTCTGGCCATTGGTCTGTGGGTGGAATCTTGAAGACAGACTCATCGAGGCACCCAGAAGATTACAGAATGCCCTCCAGAAGTCGGAGGTGAATTGAGAGCCGATGTCTGACACAACATCTACAAGTAAACCATGTAATTTAAAAACATGCAGTACTAGTAATTTGGCAGATTCTTTGGCCGAGGGGAGTTTAGGTAAAGGAATGAAGTGTACAGACTTGGAGAAACGATCAACTACTGTGAGAGTGGTGGTGTTACCATCTGATGGGGGAAGACAGGTGACAAAATCCAGGGCAATGTGGGACCAGGGTCTCTTGGGGATAGAAAGGGGTTGTAACAGACCAGCAGGTGACCAGTTAGAGTTCTTGCCTTGAGCACAGACCGAACAGGCTGAGACAAAGTTGTGGATGTCATCTCCCATAGAGAGCCACCAGAACCGCCAACTGATAAAGGCCTGAGTACGCTTGGCTCCATGGTGACAGGATAACTGGGAAGAATGACCCCACTACAATACCTGTGAGCTGGGAACATAAATATGGTTAGTGGGGCATTGACTAGGGGCTGCCTTGCTCTGTTGAGAAGCTTGCACCATGGCTTCAATGTCCCATTGCACTGCACCCACGAGACAGTGAGCAGGAAGGATGAGATTGGGTACCTCAAGGGTCTCAGAGGAAGGAAATCTTTGGGAGAGGGCATCAGGTTTTCCATTCTTGGAACCGGGTTGGAGGGACAGAGTAAAATTGAATCTTGAGAAAAACAGGGAACAACGAGCTGGACAGAAGTTGAGATGTTTGGCCGTACGGATATATTCCAGATTCTTGTGATCAGTCCAGACTAAGCATGACACCTTTGCTCCCTCCAACTAATGTCTCCACTCCTCCAGAGCTAGCTTCACAGCCAGCAGCTCCTGGTTTCCAACATCGTAATTCCACTCCTTAGGAGGGAGGAGGTGGGAGAAGGCAGCCCAGGGGTGTACCTTCTCATCCTTGGCCGAATGCTGAGAGAGAACAGCTCCTACACCAATGTCAGACACATCCACCTCCACAATGAACTGCCAGTCGGTGCCGGGTTGAATCGGGATGGGGACAGAGGTGAAACGTGCCTTCAGGTCAGAGAATGCTTTTTCTGCAGCAGGGGACCAGGAGAATCTGACAGCCGATGAGGCGAGAGCAGTGAGTGGTGCAGCCAGTGTACTGTAATTTCTGATGAAGTGGCGATAGAAGTTAGCAAAGCCCAAGAAGCGTTGCAACTCCCGACCAGTCGAAGGTCGGGGACAATCGACCACCGCCTTGACCTTCTGTTGGCCCATCTGAATGGAACCGCCTGAAATTACAAACCCTAGGAAGGAGACTGTATTGCGATGAAACTCACATTTCTCAGCCTTCACCAAAAGCTGGTTCTCCAGAAGGCACTGGAGAACACTGCAGACATGACCTGCGTGTTCAGTAGGGGACTTAGAGAAAATCAAAATGTTGTTAATATACACAAAAACAAATTGGTTCAGCATGTCCCTAAGGGCATCATTTACCAGGGCTCGGAAGATGGCAGGGGCATTGGTGAGACCGAATGGCATGACCAGATAGTCGTAATGGCCCGAGATGGTGTTGAAGGCTGTCTTTCCCTCGTCCCCTTCACGGATGCAGACAAGATGGTAGGCTTTACGGAGACCAAGCTTGGTGAAAACTGAGGCTTCGTGTAGTAGTTCAAATGCCAAGGTCATGAGCGGAAGAGGGCAACAGTTCTTAACGTGACTTCATTCAGTCCCCGGTAATCAATGTATGGATGCAAGGAACCGTCCCTTTCAGCAAAGAGAAAACCGGCACCAGCAGGGAAGGAAGACGGTCGGATGATGCCTGCAGCCAGAGACTCTTGAATGTATTTATTGATGGCTTCTGTTTCAGGTACGGACAGGGAATACAGGCTGCCCCTTGGGGGAGATATGCCAGGCAAGAGGTCAACGGCACAATCATATGGATGATGAGGCTGTAGGGAAGTGGCCTGGGACTTGCTGAACACAGCCTTGAGGTCCATGTATCCAGGAGGGATGGCACTAAAGTCCGGAAATTCCTCGGGGGATCTGGGCTTGGAGACAAGGGAACCTGAGAACAGTGGAGGCAGTAGGAGTGAGAGAATGGCCTCCAGCCTGCAATCTTGCGACTGAGCCAATCAATGTGGGGGTCGTATCTGACTAACCAGGTATGGCCTAGGACGATGGGAGCTTGAGGAGAGCCAATAACATAAAGGGTTAATTGTCATGATGGTTGCCGGATAAACTGAGACTCTCCAGGGCTATGACATGGGTGATGTTAGCCAGTCTCTGACTGTTCAAGGTGTTGGCCATTAATGGTGACTGGAGAGCAGATGTGGGTGGTCCCCACTGGGCAGCCAAGCCAGAATCAATAAAACACCCCTCTGTACCAGAGTCGACCAAGACGGAGACTGCTCGGCGTTGGATGTCCCACTCCAGAGAAACAGGTATGAGATTGAGTGGTGTAAACGAGGGAAGGACAGGGGACACACTCACTAATATTCCTCGTCCTACTGGTGAGCGCTGGCTTTTATGGGGCAGGTGGAGATGAAATGGCTTGGTTGACCACAGTACAGACAGGAACAGGTGCCGAATCTCCTTCGTCTTTCAGCTGGCGTCAGGCGGGTATGATCAACATGCATCAGGTGGGTACAATCTGGAATGGGAATTGTAGAAGAAGGCAAACGGCAGGGAAATAAAGACTGACAAGGAGCTTGGAACTCACCCAGTGCCTCTAGGGACCCTTTGGAACCCCTCCCTCTGCAGCGCTGCTGAAGGCGAATATCAATACGGATGGCCACATCCACCAGGGCTTCAAAGGTGGCAGGAAGGTCCTGGGTGACCAGTTCATCCCGTTCAGGAAGGTATTGTACTGTGCCTCTGAATTCCAGCTGCTGGAGGTGGCTAGGGTCCAAAACTCTGTGGCGTAATCTGACACAGATCTGCACCCCTGGTGCATGTGCAGCATTTCATGGGCAGCCTCTCTCCCATGTTTGGAGCAATCAAACACTTTTCTCATCTCCTCAGAAAATAACTGAAAACTACTGCAGAAAGGGGAGCCTGCCTCCTAAACGGCTGTTCCCCATTCTCTCACCTGATCAGATAGAGGGGTGATGATGTAGACTACCTTGTCTCAATCAGTCAGAACTGTTGTTGGTTGTAATTGAAAAATGAAGGTGCACTGGGAAAGAGAAAAGCGGCAGGTACCAGGCTCACCTGTATACTTTTCTGGAGGAGGCAGACAGGGCTCTTGGACAGGAGGAGCATGCAAGGATGTGGAGAGCAGGGCGGAAGATGCAGTCACAGAATGTTGAAGGGCGCTCTGGGACAGCTGGAATGATTGAGTCTGGTTAGTGCTACTGTTTGGACTGCAATTGCTTGTTGATGACACATTGAGAACTTTGATTGAGTGCCAGTCTAGTTGGATTTTTCTCAACCATCCACATCCAAAAATGCTGGCCCTCCACCTTTCAATGCATAAAGCTCAAACTGCTGCTTTGCCTCCGTACATCACATTCACCTTCAGTCTGCCTGTGGAAGACACTTTCTTGCCTCTGTAGATCTTTTGCAACACTGAGGTCTTCTCTAATGGTAGCTTAGAAAACAGTCTGTTATAGTCCCCATCTGAAATTACAGGCAAAGCTGAACCTGTATCCAGCACCATTTTCAGTTTTACATCAGACATATATGTTGTGATCCATATGATTTTGCAAGCTGCTTCAGTGGTGCCGTACAATTCTGGGCGTGACAGCTCATCTTTGCCAGACTCTGTATTGTCTGTTTCACATTCATTCACTTTATGCATTTGCTTAGTTTTGTATGTGAATCTCTTCCCTCAGTGTGGTGCACACTCTCTCTATGTGGCCTTTTCTGTGACACTTTCTGCAAACTTTATCTTTCAGCCAGCAGTCATTTGCATCATGGGAGGATTTGTCACATCGATAACATTTTTGGCTTTTTGCACCATTCAGGGTCATTTTGTGCATTTCACACTCTAGATTTTTTTTTCTATAGTTCTGACACATCCTTTGCTGCATTCTCAAATGATATGAAATGGTCAATGCCCATTCTAAGTTTAGGTCTCTTTCTGACAGTAGTCTCTTTTGAGTGCTTTAACTATGCATGCCACATACAAGCCTGTCCCTTAATGTATCAGAAAGTCCATCTCTAAAGTCATAATGTTGAGAAAGTTTGTTCAGTTCTGCAATGTATTCATAAATACTTTTATCCTTTGACTGGTTCCTGTTATGAAATCTAAATTGCTCAGCTATTACTAGTGGTTTTAGACTCAAGTGCTTTTGCAAAATCGCAACAATTTCAACAAAAGTCTTACTTGCTGGCTTTTCAGGAGTTACTAAGTTTGGTAAGAGACGGCGCGTTCTAGCACCCATTAAGCTAAGAAGTGTGGAAACTTTCTCTACCTCATTCATATCATTAACATTACAATACAGTTCAACCCTCTCAATATACAATTCCCAGTCCTCATTAGCACTATCAAATTCATCAACGACTTAAGCCATCTTTACATTATTTTTACTTTAGTTGTGCCTCTCACTGTAACTCACGCATTCTTTTCTAGCATCCATGACTGTGTTTTGTGTCACCATACTGGTTCAATACACTTTTTCTTTCCACTGCCTCTCTCCATTCCTCTAAATTCTGTCATCTTGTAACTAGTGGTACAGCTGGTGATACTTGTGACATTCAGGTTCATACTGGTCATCAATTTATTGTATCAAACTGCGTATCAATAAATAAAAGCACACATTCAGAGGAGAGGTTAACAGATATATTCACTTTGCAGAGAAAGCAACAAATCAATGTATAGGTTCTCAGTCAATAATTAGTGCTAAGGGGAGTCATTGCGCTAAAAGAAATAGATCCAAACATTACAAGTCTATTCTCAAAGGCACACACTCATCCACACAGGGCTTGATGAAGTCTGTGGCATTTTCATTCATATTGGAAGATGATTCCTTAAATATTGTCCAGTCTACTGACTCACAGCAGTCCTGTAAGTGCTCCTCTGCCTCCCTTGCCCATACTTTCTTGGTCCTCACCACTGGTGCTGTGGCCTTTAGTCTCTGGCTGAACACCGGGAGTAGATGTACAGCCAGGTGATCGGACTTTTCAAAATGCTGGGAGTGGGTTGGCACGGTAAGCATTCTTGATGGTGATATAACAGTGGTTAAAAGTGTTGGCCCCTCTGGTTCCACAGGTGATATGTTCGTGGCAGTTGCTCAGAGACTTCTTCAGCCTGACCTGGCTGAAATCCCCACACTGAAAACAATGACATTCGGGTGTGCTGTTTTGTGACTGTTGATCACGATGCTTAGCTCCTCTAATGCCTGCCTGACATGGGCCTGAGGTGGAATGCACACCACTGCTGCGATGATGATGCAAAACTCCCTCAGCAGATTAAATGGATAGCACTTGACCACTAGATGTTCTGGGTTAGGTAAGCAGCAATGAGTCAGAACCACTACATCTGTGCACCACGATGAGTTAATCATGAAGTATACATCGCCTCCTCTACCTTTAAAGGACTCAGCTGCCCAGTCTTTGTGGTAAATGGTGAAGTCTTTGAGCTGTAGTACCGCATCCAAATTGATGGGGTTGAGTCATGTTTCCAAAGTATACAGTAGTCCTTGATGATCCCTTGGGTCTGCAGTTTTACTCTGAAGGCTATAGTATTTTATTCCCAGAGACTGTACATTTGCTAGCAGGATAGTCAGGAGTGGGAGTCTAAGGGCTTTGCATTTCAATCGTATCTGCAGCCCCAGTATAGTTTCCAAGTTTCTTCTTTCTGAAAGGGGATCTACTCTCTAGACCCAAGGCTGAAATGCAAGGTCTGGCGATTTTCAGGATCGACAGATCATTTTTAAAAGCCTCAAAACTTTGCTGTTTACTGAAGTCGTCATGGCTATCCCTTGAGGTCGAGGATGATGGTCTTCATTCTGAAGGAGTGGCCCACAGAGTGAAGACGCCTGTAATGTGTACCTGATGTTGCACTCCAAGAAGCACACGATACTTCACAAATCAACCAACTGATTCCAATGGCATGGAAACCACGACGACTGGAGCTGATGGATTTGTTGCAGCCTTCATCCGCCTTCACAGCCGTTGAGTTCGAAGTAACTTCGTCCGCCTGTTCCACCGTTGAGATCTTGGTTGGATTGTTCTTTGTCAGGGACCTCACCCTCGATCTTACCGCCATGGGTGACCCTACCAGGAGCATATCTCCAGGTAGCATTTCTCTCGGGATCACAGGACCACACAAGCTTCTCCACCACGACAAGGTGACAATCCACAGAGAAGATTCTGAAGTACCCAAGGCAGTAACTGTCGATTTCAGCTGTAGTAGTCCTAAACGGGAATACATGATGATTCCCATTGGAGTTGCGTGCGAAGTGTCGCCAGTGATCGGTGCAATTTTTCTTCAGTGATGACAAGCAAATAAAACGTAGTAACAGGCAGCACTGCCTGCTGCATTTCTCTTGAGGTAGTCCTGCAGTGAATTTCCCATCTACTGTTCCTCCAGAGGGATGAATCTTCACTCTAATACTCTTTAATTAGTATTATTTCTCCATGTTCATAAAACTCACTTTGATTGATTTCATTCAGTAAAAATAGCCACAAAACAAAAGGTTTATAATCAATTCACAAGGGATTTATTCACTTGCTAACAAAGTATATTTTGTCTGCCAAGCACATCGCTGTATGTAGTTTTTATTGGGTTATTATTCTCCTGGAGTCATCAGCCCCAGATAATGAAGCTCGCCATGCTGGATTTAGCTGGACCTAGAAAGTATTCCTCATGGACTGGGAAGTGTGAATAATATTGTATTTTCACCACATTTGCCAAATATGGAAGAAGAGAATCTAACTACCTCTTCTTGATGTTCAATAGCGTTACCATCATTGACTCCCACTCTTAACCCATTGTCAGAAGCTGTTACTGACTGGAATCTCAACTAGTACATCCATATAAATGGCTGCAAGAGCTGTGTATTTATTGATTCACTTTCTATCACTCCAAAATACTTCCATAACCTACAAAACAATAACCAGTAATGTGATGGAATAAAAAGAATCCAGTTACACTAACACCAACTATCTCTACATTATCCTGAGCAAAGCAGCCTGGTTAATTTATACTCCATTCTATTCTTGATAGGGAGTTCTCTGTGATCAAGGATGATTTGCTTCCACTCCAATTACTGAATCCAAGGACTCTGAAGAGGCTGTTGTGGGGAAATGGATGTCTATGAGGTGATATGCTCTTTCCATTACATTCACTGGCCTTCTGTGTGTTCCAAATACATTATCTGAAGGTTTTCATGATTCCAATAGTTCTTTCACATGAGCATGACCAGAGAATTCTCGGGAGTCATTATTTTCAAACTTGATCTGAGGACATCCATGAATATATATTTTTCTTTTGTATGCCTGGTAATCTTTCCCCAGGACAGGGTTTAGAACAAAGATTTATTTCAGGAGTCTGGGTCCAGTCATGTGAATAATGTGGCCTGTCCAATATAGCCAACTGAAAGTGACTGGAGCCTCCGTACTGGGAATGTCGCTATGGGAGAGGACTCTGACAATGGTCCATTTATTTTCCCAGTGAACTAAGGTTTTGTAGAGGTAGAATTGCTGGTATTTTTCCAGTGCCTTGAGACGCTTGCTGAAGATTAAAGATGGCGCCGGTAACAGGCAATTTTGTGCGTGTTCTCCTGAGCAAACTGCCCTCTCCACTATCCTATACCCGAGAAACCCTTCTAAACCTCCAAGTTAGCAAGATAAAGATCAACAACACCCTGGCGAAGCTACTGACCCAGCTGGAGACCACCGTGCCAGAAATGCTTCTTAAACTCCGGACCACACCTGGACCCGACCAACAAGCCCCATCACGTTCCGGGAGACCCGCGGTCTGCTACCATGCTGGAGCGCTTGGAGACCCAGCCCATTCCGACCAGCACCTCTCCAGAGCAGACAACCACACAGAAGTGATGGCGGAGACCTCAAGGTGCCCCAGATGCATCCCCGGGGCGACCATCATAAAGCCCCGCTGGTGGCCATCCACAACTGCCGGAAGTGAGGCCTCCGCCGCCGACCTCAGAAATCGAGCCCGAGGCTCGGCTGAAGCGGAGGCCTCTGCAACCGTGACTCAGCTTCAGGACTTGTTTCAGCCAGGAGCCTGGCCATCTGGGATTAAGTGTTGGCTTCGGGGCCCGACCCAATCGACAGCCCGGGTCCCCGGCAGCTGAAAGTGGAAGCGGAGCCTCCCCCGTCACTCGGCCTGACCCGGAGCGTCCGACGACGCAACCAGCCAATCAATTCCCGAAGGACGAGTCCACCTACCTCAAAGAGCTGACAACAACACACTGCATCGATGGAAATCTGGAAAGATGCACTACTTACCGAGGAAGCGTGGGAAAAGAGCTGGGCTGCTGATCAGATTGAAGCTGAGGGGCTTCAGGGTCCCTACGCCCACCATCCTACTAGCTAGTGTGCAAGCCATAGAGAACAAGGTGGATGATCTTAAAGGGAGACTCACCTACTGCAGGGAGATGCAGAACTGCTGTGTATTCTGTTTCACCGAGACCTGGCTCTCCCCTGACACCCCCGACTGTGCCATCTGACTGGAGGGATTTTCGATCCATCGGATGGACTGCACAGCGTCTTCGGGCAAGACGAGGGGAGGTGGTGCTGCCTACTGATCAACACTGCGTGGTGCTCGGACACAGTGGCACTGACAAGCTCCTGCAGCCCGGACCTGGAACACCTGTCGGTGAAGTGTCGTCCCTACTATCTGCCACGGGAATTCACCTCGGTCATACTGACAGCAGTCTACATTCCCCCACAGGCGGACATGGAGTGTGCTCTGAGCATACTGTATGCCAACATCAGTGAACTTGAGCCAGAGTATCCAGAGGCTTTGCTCATTACAGCCGGGGACTTTAACCAGGCCAACCTCAGAAAGGCGCTGCCAAAGTTATACCAACATGTCTCCTGCCCAACTAGAGGCCCGAATATACTTGACCACTGCTACACAGCAGTCAAGGATGCCTACCGTTCCGTCCCACGACCTCACTTCGGAAAATCGGACCATCAGACCGTACTCCTCGTCCTGGCTTACAAACAGAAACTGAAGCAGGAGGTCACGGTGTCAAAAGTAGTGTTGCGTTGGATGGAGGAAACGGATGAGGTCCTCCATGACTGCGTTGAATCAGTGGACTGGTTAGTATTCAAGGACTCGGCAGCTAACCCTGATGAGTATGCCTCAGCTGTCACAGACTTTATTTGGAAATGCACGGAGAACTGAGTGTCTCAGAAGACGATCCGGGTATTCCCTAACAGCAAACCTTGGATGAATTATGAGGTCAAGTCCCTTTTAAAGGCTAGAGCTGCAGCTTTTAGGTCCGGGGATACCAGTCGCTACACAGAATCTAGGCGTGAACTCCGGAAAGCCACTAAGAGCACCAAGAGGCAATATCGAGCCAAGTTAGAAGCCCAGGCTAACCAAAGGGATGCCAGTAGACTATGGCAGGGTCTAAATGAGATCACTGGGTGCAAAGAAAAGGCTGGGAATATCAATAACTGTGGCGCTTCTCTCCCTGACGAACTTAACGTATTCTACGCAAGATTCGAACAGAAGAGGATCGTCCCACGCCCTCCGGATGAACCGGACCTGGTGGCATCGAGATTCATCGTGACCGAGGAGGATGCTAGAAGGGCCTTCCTGAAGATAAATCCAAGGAAAGCGACGGGCCCAGATGGCATCCCAGGATGGGTTCTCCAGTCCTGTGCAAGCAAGCTAGCTGGAGTGTTTGCTGACATCTTCAACTGCTCCTTGCTTCAGTCTAAGATCCCCTCGTGTTTTAAGAAGGCAACAATAATCCCAGTGCTGAAGAAGAGCAAGGTGGCATGCCTGAATGACTATCGACCTGTGGCTTTGACATCAATTGCTATGAAATGCTTCGAGAGATTGGTTATGGCACACATCACCCACAGCCTGCCAGTCAACCTCGATGCTTTGCAATTTGCCTACCGGAGCAACAGGTCAACGGCAGATGCTATCTCTCTGGCCCTACATTCCTCCTTAGAACACCTGGAGAATAAAGTCAGCATGGATTTGTGAAAGGAAAATCATGTCTGGCGAATCTCATAGAATTTTTTGAGGATGTAACTAGTAGAGTGGATAGGGGAGAACCAGTGGATGTGGTCAGTGCTGGGACCCCAGTTGTTTACAATATATATTAATGACTTAGATGAGGGAATTAAATGCAGCATCTCCAAGTTTGTGGATGACACGAAGCTGGGTGGCAGTGTTAGCTGTGAGGAGGATGCTAAGAGGATGCAGAGTGACTTGGATAGGTTGGGTGAGTGGGCAAATTCATGGCAGATGCAATTTAATGTGGATAAATGTGAAGTTATCCACTTTGGTGGCAAAAATAGGAAAACAGATTATTATCTGAATGGTGGCCGATTAGGAAAAGGGGAGGTGCAATGAGACCTGGGTGTCATTATACACCAGTCATTGAAAGTGGGCATGCAGGTACAGCAGGCGATGAAAAAGGCGAATGGTATGCTGGCATTTATAGCGAGAGGATTCGAGTACAGGAGCAGGGAGCTACTACTGCAGTTGTACAAGGCCTTGGTGAGACCACACCTGGAGTATTGTGTGCAGTTTTGGTCCCCTAATCTGAGGAAAGACATCCTTGCCATAGAGGGAGTACAAAGAAGGTTCACCAGATTGATTCCTGGGATGGCAGGACTTTCATATGAAGAAAGACTGGATGAACTGGGCTTGTACTCGTTGGAATTTAGAAGATTGAGGGGGGATCTGATTGAAACGTATAAAATCCTAAAGGGATTGGACAGGCTAGATGCAGGAAGATTGTTCCCGATGCTGGGGAAGTCCAGAACAAGGGGTCACAGTTTGAGGATAAAGGGGAAGCCTTTAAGGACCGAGATTAGGAAAAACTTCTTCACTCAGAGAGTGGTGAATCTGTGGAATTCTCTGCCACAGGAAACAGTTGAGGCCAGTTTATTGGCTATATTTAAGAGGGAGTTAGATATGGCCCTTGTGGCTACGGGGATCAGTGGGTATGGAGGGAAGGCTGGGGCGGGGTTCTGAGTTGGATGATCAGCCATGATCATAATAAATGGCGGTGCAGGCTCGAAGGGCCGAATGGCCTACTCCTGCACCTATTTTCTATGTCTATGTCTATGTAAGGCTCCTTTTCATTGACTACATCTCTGCCTTTAATACCATCATTCCAAATAAACTGATTCCTAAGCTCCGGAACCTGGGCCTTAGCACTCAGATCTGCAGCTGGATCTTCAACTTCCTCACAGACAGGACCCAGGCTGTAAAAATAGGGGACAAGCTCTCCTCTACAATCACTCTGAGCACCGGTGCCCCACAAGGCTGTGTACTCAGCCCCCTGCTGTACTCACTGTACACCCTTGATTGTGTTGCCAAGTTTCCATCAAACTCAATACATAAAGTTTGCTGATGACACAACAATTGTAGGCTGTACCTCGGGTAATGATGAGTTTGAGTACAGAGAGGAAATTAAGAACCTGGTGGCATGGTGCGAAGACAATAACCTATCCCTCAAAGTCAGCCAGACAAAGGAATTTGTTGTTGACTTCAGAAGGAGTAGCAGACCGCACGACCCAATTTACATCGGTGGTGCGCAAGTGGAGCAGGTTAAAAGCTTTAAGTTCCTCAGGGTCAATATCACAAATGACCTGACTTTGTCCAACCAAGCAGAGTTCACTGCCAAGAAGGCCCACCAGCGCCTTTACTTCCTGAGAAAACTAAAGAAATTTGGCCTGTCCCCTAAAAACCTCACTAATTTTTATAGATGCACGGTAGAAAGCATTCTTCTAGGATGCATCACAACCTGGTATGGAAGTTGTCCTGTCCAAGACCGAAAGAAGCTGCAGAAGATCGTGAACACGGCGCAGCACATCACACAAACCAATCTTACGTCCGTGGATTCACTTTACACCGCATGCTGTCGGAGCGGTGCTGCCAGGATAATCAAGGACACGACCCACCCAGCCAACACACTTTTCGTCCCTCTTCCTTCCGGGAGAAGGTTCAGGAGCTTGAAGACTCGTACGACCAGATTTGGGAACAGCTTCTTTCCAACTGTGATAAGACTGCTGAACGGATCCTGACCCGGATCTAGGCCGTACCCTCCAAATATCCGGACCTGCCTCTCGGTTTTTTTGCACTTACTTCCCATTTTTCTATTTTCTATTTATGATTTATAATTTAAATGTTTAATAATTACTAATTTTAAGTATTTTTAATATTTTTAATATTTAATATTTGTAATCCAGGGAGTGTGAAGCGCAGAATTAAATATCGCTGTGATAATTGTACGTTCTAGTACCAATTGTTTGGCGACAATAAAGTATAAAGTATAAGTATAAAAGATCGTCATGGTCTCGACATATAGCCCAGAAGATTAATGAGACTTGTGTCGGCCCAGAAGTCTTTATCAAGGAAATTCCATCATTAATGGCTTGCCTTTACCATGAGGAGGCCCCGAAAGTAAAGGAGGTGAGCCATGTTTTTCAGGTTCTCACTTTGAATCTTTAATGTCAGAAGGCAGCGTTGTGCAGCAGGAGGACAGAGCTTGGTAGAGAACTTGGCCTAGTGGGTGTTGAATGTGAGGCCTGTCTTCTCATACGTTTCAGTGAATGAGTCAATGACAACTTGGATCCTGGCTTGCAAAAGAAATAGGAGCAGGAGTCGGCCACCTGGCCCGTCGAGCCTGCTCCTCCATTCAATAAGATCATGGCTGATCTGGCCATGGACTTATCTCCACCTACCTGCCTTTTCCCATGACCCTTAATTCCCCTACTATGCAAAAATCTATCCAACCTTGCCTTAAATCTTTTTACTGAGGTAGCCTCCACTGCTTCATTGGGCAGAGAATTCCACAGATTGACCACTCTCTGGGAAAAGCACTTCTTCCTAAATCTACTCCCCCGAATCTATGTCCGCAAGTTCTAGTTTCACTTATCAGTGGAAACAACTTTACTGCCTCTATTTTATCTACCCCTTTCATAATTTTATATGTTTCTGTAAGATCTCCTCTCATTCTTCTGAATTCCAGCAAAAACAGTCCAGGCAACTCAATCTCTCCTCATAGACTAACCCTGCCTATCTCTAGAATTAACATGGTAAACCTTCTCTGCACTGCCTCCAAAGCCAGTACATGCTTCCTCAAGTAGGGAAGGTGACCAGAACTGCATACAGTACTTCAGGTGCACCCTCACCAGTACTCTGTACAGTTGCAGCTTAACCTCCCTGCTCTTAAATTCAATCCCTCTAGCAATGAAGGCTAACATCCCATTTGCCTTCTTGATAGCCTGCTGCACCTGCAAACAAACATTTTGTGATTCGTGCACAAGTATTCCCAAGTCCCTCTGCCTAGCAGCATGCTGCAATTTTTTTAACCATTTAAATAATAATCTGCTCTTTCATTTTTCCTTCCAAAGCGGATGACCTTGTATTTACCAACATTGTATTCCATCTGCCAGACCCTTGCCCACTCACTTAACCTATCTAAATCTCTCTGCAGACTCTCCATATCTTTTGTACAATTTGCTGTTTCACACAATTTAGTATCATCAGCAAACTTAGGTACATTGCACTAAGTTTCTTGCAGATCATTAATGTGTATCATGATTAGTTTAGGGCCCAGCACCGACCCCTGCAGCACACCGCTCACCACTGACTGCCAACCAGAGTAACACATATGTATCCCAACACCCTGCTTTCTGTTAGTTAACCAATCCTCTATCCATGTTAATACATCACCCCCACTCTGTACCTCCTTAACTTACGCATAAGTCTTTTAGGGGGAGGGAGGGGAGGGGAGGGAACATCAACTCAGCCAATGAGAGGCCTGTGTCGGGCATTTTCATGCCTTACAAGATGCAGATTGGAAGTCTGTATGGGGCGCCATTCCTCGCACAGACACGAGAGCAATGTGTGATTAAGTGCCTTGCTCAAGGACTCAAACACGCTGCCACAGCTGAGGCTCGAACTAGCGACCTTCAAATCACTAGACAAACACCTTAACCACTTAGCCACGTGCCCAACACTAAGTCTTTTAATTGGCACCTTATCGAATGCCTTCTGGAAATCCAAGTAAATAATGTCCTTCAGTTCTCCTCTATCCACTGCGCTCATTATATCCTCAAAGAACTCTGGTAAGTTTGTCAAACAGGACCTGCCTTTGCTGAATCCATGCTGTGTCTGCTTAATGGATCCATTTCTTTCCAGATGCCTTGCTATTTCTTCTTTAATCATAGCTTCAAGCATTTTCCCAATTAAAGATGTAAACTAACTAGCCTATAGTTATTTATCTTTTGCCTACATCCTTTTTGAAAAGTGGTGTGACATTCGCTGTCTTCGAATCTGCCGGGACCTGCCCAGAGTCCAGAGAAATTTGGTAAATTATCACCAAAGCCTCTACTGTAACTTCTGCCATTTCTTTCAGTACCCTGGGATGCATTCCATCAGGACCAGGGGACTTACCCATCTTCACACCCATGAGTTTGCTCAGCACTACTTCATTAGTGATAGTTATATCGAGGACCTTGCCTCCCATCACATCCATAACATCTCTCTTTGGCACGTGAGACATATCCTGCAACATGAAGTCAGACACAAAATATCATTCAAAGCCTCTGCCATTTCCTTATTACCCAATATCAATTCCCCCTTCTTGTCCTCCAAGGGACCTACATTCACTTTAACAAACCCTTTTCTGCTTTATATAATTATAAAAACTTTACTATCTATTTTTATATTTTGGGCTAGTTTATTTTTGTAATCTATCTTTGCTTTCTTTATTGCTCAGTTTGTGATTCTTTGTTGTTTTTTAAAGTCTCCCCAGTCTTCCACTTTCCCACTACTCAGTGACTTTGTACACACAAGTCTTCTTTTACTTCCTTAGTTATCCAAGGCTGGCTTTCCCCGTCCTTGCTTTTAAATAGCATATACTTTTACTGAGCACTGTGAAAAAAATCTCTTTGGAAGTCTTCCACTGTTTCTCAACTGTCCCACCATATAGCCTGTGTTCCCAGTCTATACTTGCCAAATCCTCCTTCATTCTTTTGTAGTCTCAGTTAGTGTCAGCTACCATACGTACTATGGTTTGACTTTCAATGACCCTGTTTTAGTGAGTTGAAGAGTTTCGCATTAGTTCTTAAAATGAGCTCCATTTCCACATGAAGGTTTTGGAGGTGAACTGAAACATTGTGATGAGAAAAATTGAGAAAAATCTTGCTTGACAGTACTGCACCATGCTGGAGTGTTCATTAAGATTAACTTCAGTGTAGATTTATTGGTTAGGACTATGGTTTGCATGAAATCATGAGACAATTAAGAAATTATTTTGATTTCCTATGACAGCCAAATTTGAAAAGGATGCTCAAGAGTTCCTCCCAATTGATGAGCTTTGGAGATGTCAGGAAAGGCCATGCATTGTGGTCAATACTTCTTTTCTCGGAGGTGCTCAGCAGTACTTTTCTAAATGATTTTTAATTATACCTACCTCCATAGCTTTCTGCGGTAGCTTATTCCATATACCCAGCAGAATGGTGAAAAAGTTGTCCTCAGCTCTCTTTTAAATCTTTCCTCTACCTTAAACTGGTGTTCACTACTTTTGGACTCCCCAAACCTGGGAAAAGGCTGACTATTCACCTTCTAGATAGCCCTCATGATGTCATATTACTTCCCTAAGGTCAAAAAAAAACTTCCTGTGCTCCAGCAAAAGATGCCCAGCAAAACTTCCCAAAAGCTTCCTGTGCTCCAGCAAAAGATGCCCAGCCTGTGCAGCCTCTCTTTATAAATCAAGACCTGGTAACATCCTTGTGTGTCCTTTCTGTACCTTTTCACCTTAATGGCATCCTGCCTATATAACTACACACAATAATGCAAGTGTGGTCCCACTTATGACTTATACAGGTGTCACATGACATCCCAATTCCAGTACTTAATGAAACCAAGTGTCACCAAATGCCTCTTCACCATTGTGATGGAGAGCGCTCGATAAACGCAGACCATACACACTTGCATTTACACACACACACACACACACACAAGCAAACACTGCCTTGTCATTCTGCTGTCCTTGCATCGAGTGCGCGGATTTCCATGTCTTCCCTCCCACTCTAACAATGGCCACTTCGCTTACACCTTCTTTCTTGTCCAAGTTAAATTCCATTTGGCATCCCTTGGCCCACTTCCCCAGTTGATCTAGACCCTTCTTGCTATCTACTACCCCACAAATTCTAAAGTCATCCACAAAATTATGAAACATTCCAATTATGTTGGTTGTTTTTAAACTGGAAAAGCCATTGCACTGGAGCAGTTCCACTTTCTACACCTCAGAGGTCCAGGTCCAGTGGTACAGACAAGCATCATCAACTGGGGTCTTCCCTGGTTGCAGTGGATGACCATGATGTCCTCTGTGCCATTCACTCTCCATGGAGCATTGCAGTACTGCCTCCCTGACCATTGGATCTCACTGTAGATCTCATTGGCCCAGTCTGCCAGAGCTGACTTTACATGCTGGGACAGGCTTGTCCATATCTCACCCAGGTAGGAGACCCCGCTCACCTGGTTTAGCCCACAAGTCAAAGCAGTGTACTGGGGTGTGGCCACTGTTGCATGCAGACAGCTACTTGGGGCCACAGGTGAGAAATGATCTTCCGGTGGGGAACAAAGGTGAGTGAGCTGCCCCAGAATAGATGTGACAAGCCCCTTCACCAGAGATGCTACCCCTCCCTGGGAACCTTATGTACCCAAACCATGCAAAGTACATTCTCATTAAAGTCATTAAAATAGATGACAAACAAAGTGAACACAGCCTTCTATGGCACACATTGTCACAGCTCTCTAATCTGAAAACAACCCTCCATTATCACCTTCTGACTAATTTGGCTAGCTACCTCTGAATCCAAAGTGGTCAAATCTCCCAAAACAGCCTGCCATGCAAGATCTTGTCAAAGTTCGTACTCAAGTCTGTGTTTAAAAAAAATCTACTCTTCTGCCCTCATCAATCCTCCTTGTCACCTCTTCAAAGAACTCAGTCAAATTTCTGAGACACAATTTTGCATGCCATGGTGACTCCTTGCCTTTTTAAACGCTGGTAGGTCATCTCCTTCAGAATCTGTTTAGTGACTTTCCACCACTGATGTTAGACTCATTGGCCTATAGCTCCCTGAGTTGCCCTTGCAGCCCTTTTTAAATAATCTGTGAATAGTCCCAGACTGCTCTCCTGTCAATAGATACTACCCGACCTGCTGAGTTGTTCCAATAGTTTCTGATATTATTTAAAAATGGACATTGATCTCAGAGACCGCCCTCAGCACTCACTTTCTCCTTCCATTTTCATAGATTTTGCCCGTTCCCATTGCAGAAACCAATTTGCAGCTATCAAAGTCCAGTTCATTGTAATAAGGCATGTCTACAGCCCTTGACTGTGCTTGCCGTTCTCTTGATCTCCTTAATGTGCATCTTCTGCCTGCATTGGCCAAAATCCCCTCTTGCCTTTTTCATTTTTAAGTGCCTCTCCTTTCAGTCAAGCTATGTAATCTTTTTCAGATCTTGATCTTCACCTGATCTTTATCAGCAGATTCCAGCAGCAAATACACTGTTCATTGCAAAGCATATCTCAGTTGCGAAGTCTGCCCTGATGGAGGGAGCTGCCTTTATACATTGCACTTTTATCCTAGATTGAATTTTCTCCCTCTATCCCAGGTAATTGTACAGTGATCTTCATAACAAATACAATGTCTATTTCATTTTACTGTATTAAAGTACAAAGTGGGATCGCTCAGCACAGATATTGGAGCTGGAAACTGGGCATCCATGAGATACAGTGGATCAACAACAAGAGAAATAAACAGGGGCACAATCTGTAAACGTCCTTGCCTGACACATTCCTCATTCCAACATTACAGGATCAATGAGGGAATGTACTAGGGCATACTTGAAGCACATCTTCAAATGAGCTGATAACTTAATGAAGTTGCGACACATATTCAAAACAACAAAAAAAACACACAATTGATAGAGTTAATATTTCCTACCACCAGTAAATGAAATTGAATCTCTACATCTGGCAAAATGAAAAATGTTGAGCAATTGAACAAAGGGAGAATAAGGCTGTAAAGGTAATCCCATTTTAAGTGATGGTAGAGCTCAGCATGTGAGTGCCAGAGGAAAGGGTGGAATGTTTGCAAACAGGTCTGTCTGGAAGTGCCAAATTCCGTCAATGATCCATCTGTACTTGCTTCTGAAGAAAGTTACAGCTAGTTCTATTTACTCCATGTAATATCCAGAAATGGCTGAGAGTATAAGATACAGAAAAAAACAATGAAGCCAGACAACATCCCCAGCTGGAAAGTGAGATTGCTGAAAATGTGAACTTCAAAACAATTAGAACCTGTAGATAAGCTGTTTACAATGCTGGTATTTACAAGGCAATATGGAATATTGCCCAGTTATATACTATTCATAAGAAGCAGGACAAATCGGATCCAACTAATTACCGTTGAGACTCCTCTCAGTCAACAGCAAAACGAGGTACATAGTTGACAGTAGTCTATCAAGTAACTTTTACTTTCTGATAACCCATTCACCTTTGCCCATTTGAATTTTGTCAGGGTCACCCAGCTCTAGACCTCATCTCAACTTTGATCCAAATATGGTTTGAATGAACTAAATTCTAGAGGTGAGGTGTCATCAAGGCAACATTTAACCAAGACATCCTCGTTAAACAATAGACATTAATCAGTAAACACACCAGTGATCAGAATCTGTCATGGTCCGGATCGTGGTCCCTTTAAATTTAGCTTGTTTATGTTACGATCCGGACTGTTGATTCCCTGTTTTCCTGTGTCCCTCGACTTTGGTGATTAGAGGCAATTAACACTCGGCTGAACCGGTAGTTTCTAGTCTTCGGCTTTTAGCCATTCGGGGCGGGAGCGTCTGCAAAGTCATCAAAAGTACGGTGTGCTGATGTCATCTGGCCGGAGCAAGCCTAGTCTCTGCCGAAGCGTGTGCCAGTAATTCGCCCTCCCTCACCGGAGTCCAGTTACCTCGCCAAAGCGGGCCTACAAAGTTTCCTCACCGAGGTGGGTCCATCAGTTAACCCACCGGAGGGAATCAAGAACTGCTGTCTACTGTTCCTGGGCCGAGTCAAGAGCTCGTCTCTACCCGGAGGTTCTAAGTCAAGTCCTGGCCCTGGCGGCATTCTAGCACCAAGTCAAGTCCTGGCCCTGGCAGCATTCAAGCACCAAATCAAGTCCTTTCCCTGGTGGCATTCTAGCACCAAGTCAAGTCCTGGCCCTGGTGGCTTCCCAGTTCTGAGTCAAGTCCTGGCCCTGGCGGTCTGTGATTCCTGTCCTACCCCCTTGTCTGAATCCCTTCTCTGCCCCTCTCGTCTCTAGCCCTCGTCTGTAGCCCCCACCTGCACTTCGGTCTAGTTCCATTGCCGGAGCTAGACAGGTACTGTCTGGTGCTCATTCTTGTTGGTCTCATTTTGTCTTGTCTTCGCCTCTGTGGGGTAAGTCAGGCCGTCTTGCAGTTGCTCCACGGGGGGTCATGTTTTGTCTTGTCTTGTCCTCGCCTCTGTGGGTTAAGTCAGGCCATCTTGCTGTTGCCCCGCAGGGGCTCATGAGTCCCGGCCCTATGTCCTGTACCCAAGGAGGGGTCCCGGCTTTCTGTTCTGTGTACGTGTCTATAGTTCCATGTTCCTCCTCTCCCTAGCCCATGTCATGCCCATGCCTGGTTCTGGGGTCTGAGCCAGAGGCAACACCCAGGTACTGGGTCCTTGCCCAGTCTCTGGCTCGGAGTCCATACCCTAGCCTCTTCATGTCTCCTCTAGTTCTGGGAGCCGATTCCGGGTCCTAACCCAGACCCTTGGTCCCAGCCTAGTCGTAGTCCTCAGTCCTTGTCGAGTTCACTACTCCTGCTCCTGCCTAGCTCTCCTGATATCAAACAATAAACTAAATTTAATTAGCTTCACAAGGTGTGTCTTGCATTTGGGTCCACCCTTGCTCCCAATGCCCCCGCCATTGTGACAGAATCATACATTGCACAAAGGTTGGTTGGTGTGGTTATTGAAGGTCACTCATCCCAGCCCCAAGAATTCAACATAGGCTTCCTCAGAGATGGGCTAAAGTAACTTCAGATGCAACAAAGGTGATCTTCTTTCCATCAAAAGGTCAGAAATAGGTATGTTTCAATAGGTTTCAGTGGGTACATTTAATGTCAGAGAAATGTATACAATATACATCCTGAAATTCTTTTTCTTCACAAACATCCAAGAGAATAGAGCAGTGCCCCAAAGAATGAATGACAGTTAAATTTTAGGTCCTCAAGGCCTCCCCCAACTCCCCCCTCCCATGCAGCAAAGCAACAAACCCCCACCGAGCAAAAAGCACCAGCACCCCCCACCGAGAACTTAAACATGCAGCAAAGCATCAATAAAGGTATGTTCCTTTATGATTTCCTAATGTTTGATTCCATTTGCAACTCCTCAGAAGATCAAGCAGTCCATAGTTGCATTGATCAAGAGCTAAACAATGTTTAGGCATAGACTGATAAACAACAAGGAACATTCATAGCACGAAGCTCTGAGTCAGTGAACATTTGAATGGTGAGAGAATCTGACCACTTACACTTGACGTTCAATGACATGATCATCACTGAGTTCCCCGTCATCGATATCCTGAGAGAGTTACCATTCTACTTACCAGGAGAATTCTCCTGCATGATGCTGACTGCAGTTTACATACTGCCAAAAGCAGGTGTTAGGCAAGCACTTGATATATTGAGAGCTATGATTAGCAAGCAAGAAACAGCCAACTCTGATGACTTTCACATCCTTGCCAGAGTCCTTAATCAGGCTAGCTTGAAGAAATCTCTTCCCAATTACCATCAGCATATCATTTGCAGCACCAGAGGTCCTAGCATATTTGACTACTGCTATTCTACCATCTAGAATGCCGAGACAGCGTTTCAGGAAATCTGATCACCTGGAGGACTGCCCCTGTCTGCTAATGGAGTAGGACTATTTTTCTGCTGCCCTTAGTTTTCTTTCTTTCCCCCTAGCTTAAGCATTGAATTTAAAATTTTTACTTGTTGATTCTTGAGGGTGATCAATATGTCTATGTCTACAAGAAGTGGGAAGAATTTACCTGAACCTAGTGATAAAGGTAATGGGAAAGGAAAGCTGTAAAAGGAAAGATCTGATGAAATGCCATCGTGGGCTGAAGATATCATTTGGACACTGAATTCAATTAAGGATCAGAATGGATCAATTAAAGACCAACTGGAAAAGAATAGTAATGAAATGAAGTCATTTCTGGGAAAACTTAAAGACCTGGAAACTCAAGTTATTTCACACGAAGAGGAATTGAAAATAACTAAGCAAAAGCTGTCTGAAGCTACAACTCGTTTAGAAAGATATCAAAATAAGATTATAGACCTGGAAACTAGGTCTCGACAAAGGAATATAAGAATTATTGGGCTGCAGGAAGGAGCTGAAGATACAGATCTAACGGCTTACCTTGGTAAGCTTTTCCACACTTTATTTCCTACCATTCTATCAAAGCCGCCCGCTATAGAAAGGGCACACAGGGCGTTTATCTCAAAATCGAAGGACTCTAGTAAACCAAGATCTGTTCTGGTTTGCTTTCATCACTTTAAAATTAAAGATGAAATAATATGACAGGCAAGAAAACAGAGAGTTTTTAGATTTATGAAATCTGAGCTCCACTTCTATGAAGATTATCCAAGAGAGATAATGGAACAAAGATCAAAATTTGCCCTGGTAATGAAACAAGCATATGATAAGAATCTTTTTCCGTCTTTGAGGTATCCAACAAAACTTAAAATTTTTCCTCCTAATTCTCCTCCTCGTACTTTTTTTGATCCAAAAGCTGCACTGGATTGTGTTCAGGCTTTGCCTGCCGCTGTCACCGACACCACTGTTGAATGATCCATTTGAAAAGCTGTTTGGCTATTTCTATATTATTCGCATTTTGGAAAGAAGATTTATGAAGGTCACTTATATATTTCATCGACAGTCTAATTAAAGGACACGGAGACTTGTTTTTTATTGCATATTACTGGTTTTCCTTTGGAAAGATTTATGGTTTAAGTGTCTTTGCTCAAATGATCTCTGGATATTTTATGACAGGGAAGAAGATAAGGCGATTTGTTCCTTTAATTTAATACTTCGTAGCTAATTGGTAGTTTTTCCTACTAATAGGGCTTTTTATATATTTTTCTGTTCTATTATAACATTTTATAACTGAATTTAAAGCTTTTTTAGGGAATTAATATTAAACTTAAACATGGCGCTGGTTTTTCTCTCCAAGAGATAACATTATTTAGGTTCTTTCTTGTTTATCAGTCGATAGAATGTAAATACCTTTATTTCCTGAGACTTTATTGTCTTTTTCACAAGGTTACTCTACTTTTTTACTAACTGGGTGGAGGGAAAGAAAACGCAGACAGAGCAGTCAGCAGCTTTGAATTCTATCGTAGATCACTTGCCTTTTTCGGGTTTCCGGGTGTGGGTGGGTGGGTTTAGAGTTAGTTTTTTCCCATTGGTTGGTTTCGGAGCATGCGTGTTTTCTATTTGGTTGTATTCTTCATCGCCACCATCTTAGATCATCCTGCATTGGTATGTGCTTTGTGCATATAAAAGGTAGAATGAAATTATAGTATGCTGTTCAAACGGATTAATATAACAAGTTGGAATGTACGTGGTTGGAATCATCCTATTAAACGAAAGAAGACCTGATATAATTTTTGCTCAAGAGACACATACCAGGGCGGGAGAACAAAACAGATTTTTTAGATGGTGGAATGGTTTGCAATTCCACTCCACTTCTCAGAGTAAAACAAAAGGCGTGTCTATTTTCATTAAACCTAATATATTTATTCAAGAGGATATTGAATCAGATTCTAATGGTAGATTCTTAATTGTTAAAGGAACAATTTGTCATAGAAAAGTTGTTTTGGTTAATTTGTATTGTCTTAACTTAGATGATCCTTCATTTTTTAAAAAGGTATTCGCTTTACTGCCTGACTTAAATGTATATACATTCTCATAATGGGTGGGGATTTTAATTGTTGTTTAAATCCTATGATTGATAAGAGCTCAACCAATCAGTGACTTCCAAATCGATCTGCGTCATTTATTAATTCCTTTTTGATTGATTTTGGGTTGATTGATTTGTGGAGGTATCTTCATCCCAACAATAGAGAATATCCTTTCTTCTCACACGTTTATAAAAAATATTCGAGGATCGATTATATTATAATCGATCCCTGCTTCTTGCCTAGTGATAAAACCTGCAAATATGACACTATTACTATATCTGATCATGCGCCTCTGAGTTTGCCTTTTGAATTTGATGATGTCACACTTGCCTGCCCACCTTGGCGCATGTCTCAGACATTATTGCAAAACTCCGACTTGGTCACTTTCATTGAAACCCAGATAAAGGAATTCTTTCTATTTAATGATATAGAGGGTATGTCTAAATTAGTTATATGGGATACATCTAAAGCATTTTTATGTGGTCAGATTATTTCTTATTCAGCTAAACTTAAAAAACAAACTAAAGCAGAATTAGATAGAATTTCAAAACAAATTAAAGATTTAGATAATATTTATGCAATTTCCCCCAATATTGATTTATTTAAACAAAGGGTGGAACTTCAATCACAATATAACCTATTATTAACTCATCCCATTGAAGGTTATTTGCTTAAGCTAAAGAGCCAATTTTATATGTCTGGAGATAAAAATAATAAACTGCTTTCATCTCAATTAAAAATGGCTACAGCCAAAAGGCAAATTATGAAAATTCGTAGGAAAGATGGTACCTTAGCTCAGGAATGTGAGGAAATTAATAAGATTTTTCAAGACTTTTATGCTGAGCTATATAAATCTCAATGTCCGTTAGATTCCTCTAAAATGAATGCTTTTTTACGAAAGATTGTTTTTCCTAAAATCTTGGCTGAGGATCAAAAGATTCTCGATGCTCAAATTACTGAAGCCGAAATTCATAAAGCTATTTTTTCAATGCAATCTGGTAAGTCCCCAGGACTTGATGGCTATCCTGTAGAATTTTATAAAAAATTTGGAAAGTTGCTCTCTCCATATATGTTGGAAATGTTTAAGGATTCTTTTGTGAAAGGTGACTTACCCTCTACTTTTTATGAGGCCTCTATTTCTTTAATTCTTAAAAAAGATAAAGATCCTACTGACTGTGCTTCATATAGACCTATTCCATTATTGAATGTTGAGGCTAAGATTTTGTCAAAGATAATGGCCAATCGGTTGGAGAATATTTTGGGTAAAATTATTTGTAAAGATCAAACAGGCTTTATAAAGGGTCGCTATTCCTTTTCAAATGTTCAGAGACTATTTAACATTATATATTCATCCTCTTCTAAAATTCCACAATGTGTTGTATCTTTGGATGCTGAAAAAGCGTTTGACCAAGTCGAATGGAAATATTTATTCAATGTTTTAGAGAAATTTGGCTTTGGTGTTAATTTTAATAATTGGATTAAAATGATATATAAAGCCCCTATTGCTACTGTTGTTACTAACAATTGTAGGTCTCCATTTTTTCAGCTTTCACGGGGAACAAGGCAAGGCTGTCCATTAAGCCTTTGTTGTTTAATTTAATATTAGAACCCCTTGCTATTGCTCTTCGTGAGGCTAAAAATATCCATGGGATCTTTGTGAATGAGACCATGCCTAAGGTCTCTCTTTATGCTGATGATTTATTGGTTTATATATCTAACCCTGATGAATCCATTCCTGCCCTGTTAAAGTTATTTAATGAATTCGGAGGTTTTTCAGGATATAAAATTAATTTTAGTAAAAGTGAATTATTTCCTTTAAATGATTCTGTTTCTATATATGATAATACTCCTTTTAAAGTTTCAGACTCTTTTAGATATTTAGGTATTATAATTACTAAAAAATATAAGGATCTTTATAAAGCTAATTTTGTTCCCTTAGTAGACTCTATGAAGTATTTATTTAGTAGATGGAGTCCACTTACATTTTCACTTGTTGGTCATATTCACATAGTTAAAATGATGATTCTACCGAAATTTTTATATTTATTTCAGAATATTCCTGTTTTTTTGACTAGGAAGTTTTTTGATCGGATTGATTCTATTATTTTATCTTTTATTTCGAATAATAAAAGGCCAAGAATTAGTAAATGTCATTTACAAAAATTGAAAAAGGATGGAGGTCTTGTTTTGCCTAATTTTAGAATGTATTATTGGGCTGTTAATCTGCGATATATGTCTTTTTGGTTATACTGGGTTGATAAGACTGATCGGCCAATTTGGGTAGATCTGGAACTAAAAGTTGTAAAACAGTTTTATTTAACTTCGTTATTGGGGGCTCCTTTACCTATGCAATTAGGTAAAGTTGTTAATTTAAACTTATATCCTGTGATTAAGTATTCTTTACAAATTTGGCTCCAGTTCTGCAATTCCTTTAATCTTACAAAATTTAAACTTTGTAGTTTAATTTACTGAAATTACTTTTTTAAGTCTTCTTTGAGTGATCCAATTTTTCTACTTTGGAAAAATAAAGGTATTAATTTAAAGAAGATAGATTGATGTCCTTTGAATAATTAACTGATAAATATTCTCTTTCATATTCACACTTTTTGCAATACCTTCAAGTTAGACATTTTTTACTAAAATATTTAAGTAATTTCCCTTACATATTGGAGGCTGACCTGTGAGATACTATTATGAGTATGAATCCTTTGATTAAGGGTTCTATTGGAAGAATTTATAATTTATTATTACAATGGGATAAGCGTCCTTTATCTAAGATTAAACAGGATTGGGAAAAGGAACTTAATTTGACTTTTATGACGGAGGATTGGATGCGAATATTGAAGTTGGTTAACTCTTCTTCAATTTGTGCTAGCCATTCATTGATTCAATTTAAAATTGTACATCGTTATCATTTGACAAAGGAGAGACTTTCTAAAAATTTTCCTAATGTTGATAGTCATTGTGATAGATGTAAAACCGAGATAGCTACACTGACACGTATGTTTTGGTCTTGTTCTATATTGGAACAGTTCTGGAAGTCGGTTTTCTCAACAATTTCTAAAGCACTTAAAATTAATTTACAACCTAATAAATTAACTGTGCTTTTTGGAATACTTCCTCAAAATATTCATGGTATTTCTGTGTCTGACCAACGTGTTATTGCATTTGTTACATTGATAGCTAGGAGGGCCATTTTGTTGAAGTGGAAGGATACATCAGCTCCCACTTTGTCACAATGGTTCTCTCAAGTGATGCTATGTCTCAGTTTGGAGAAAATTAGAAGTCGAACTTTTGAACCTTTTTTTAATTTTGAGAAAAGATGGGGCTCATTTGCTCGTTATTATCATTTGAGTTAATTGGTATAACTTTTCCACGATCTAATTGTAAACTCTTTTAGTATATTTTCTTTTCTTGCTGGTGGTTTGATGTTTATTTTTAGAAGCTTTTTGTATGACGCATGGCTCCGGGGTTGTACACCTAATGGGTTCTCTTTTTTTTTCTCACTTTCCTGCTTAGTAGGTTTTTGTTGTTATCACAAAATGCTGTTTTCAATCTTTACGATGATGGGTTTTTTTTGAGGCATCGTAAGTGTTGTTACTTCGATGTACTCATGTTATTTTTCCTATATATATATATAAAATAAAAAGATTTGAAAAGGATATCTGATCACGTGGCTGTCCTCCTCCTAAATGCATGCAGGCAGAGGCTAAACAGCAAGGCACCAGAGGTAAGATATCAAAGAGGAGTTTGCCAGAGGCAGAGGGGTGCCTAATGGGATTGATTCGAGTTGATGGGCTGGGCCATGTTCAATGACTCATCAGAGGACCTGAACAAAAACACCACAGTTGTTAAGGACTTTATAAAGACACTTGTGCACAAGTGTGTCCCCACAAAGTCATCCAGAATCCTCCCTGGCCAGAAGCCCTGGATGAACCAAGAGATCCACATTCTGCTGAGGGCTAACTCGGTGGCGTTCAGGTCTGGCAACAGAGGAAACTACAGGATATTGAGGTACAACCTCCAGAAAGCCACCTCAATGCAAAATGGCAATTCTGGATCAAACTTGAATCACAGAAGGACACACGACTGCTGTGGCAGTGCTTAAATACTATCACCTCCTACAAAGTATAACCAAATGATAAATGTGACAAAAAGGTTTCAATTCCAGATGAGCTCAATGCCTTTCATAATCACTTTGACCAAGAGAACATGGGGCACTATCACAAACTCCCACAGACCTCAGCGATCCTATAATTTCATTCTCTGAAACTGACTGGAGAGCATTCAGCTCTCCATCATGCACAAGTCAGGAATGTAATGAAATATTCTACACTTGCTTGGTTGAGCATAGATTCATCAACATTTAAAACACTCAAATCAGCCAGGAAAAAAAAGCAGCCCTGTCGATTATTCATCATCCTAAACCTCGGTTCATTTCCCGCCACCGCCTGTAAGGAGTTTGTACTTCTTGGACCGCATGGGTTTCCTCCAGGTATGCCAATTTCCTCCCACAGTCCAAAGACATACCAGTTAGTAGGTTAATTGGTCATTATAAATTGTCCTGTGATTGAGCTGGGATTAAATCAGGGATTTACTGGGCGGCGTGACTCGGAGGGCTGGAAGGGCCTACTCCATGCTCTATCTCAATAAATAAATAAGTAAGCAGTCATTGCCTGCACCCAGCAGTACACTGCATCTTCAAAATGGATCGTACTTGCTCACCAATGCTACTTTGTCAGTGTTGTTAAATTTGTAAGAGGAATGGTGAGCCATGTCTACATAAACAGGGACACTGTATTGTAGAGATAGTTTGTGGCTCAAAAATGCAAGAATTGTTTAAAAGTTTAATATTCTAGCATGCACAAGATTTGAGAATAAACATATATCTGCTAAACACTTGCCATGATTTTTCTGCTCTGACCCTCTGCCATTTATTGAAAACAGTCATAAGCCTAAGCTCCTAAACTGTTCAGATAAAATCAATCAGAAAGGCTACTTCAGCTAGGCCAACAAATAAAGGGATTGCAATTGGAAAGCTGCTGAGAGATTCAGTCGTTTTTACAGTGCCCTGAAAAAGGATTCAGATCCCACAACTATTTTCACGTTTCACTCATTATTTTTCTAAATTTAATATATATTGCAGTAGGGTTTTTTTTGAGCTAAGCTACAAAACATTACGCAAGTTTTAACAGGTAAGGCAGATGGACTCAGAACGTGGATTGGGTCTAAGGCCTGGGACGTTACAGCCATAACAGAAACATGGCTGAGAGAAATTGGCAGCTCAGTTTTCCAGGATACAGAAGCTACAGGCATGACAAAGGTACAGACAGGCAAAGAGGGAGAGCAGCCTTTTTGATAAGAGAGGACATGGCAGTGGTACTTAGAGATGATATTCTTGAGAGGTTCATATTGTAGGCCATAGGGGTAGAACTTAGAAACAAGAAGGGAAGAATCACTTCAGGGTGGAATGAGACAAATGTGTCCTGGAAGGCTTCCTGAGTCAACACAGGACATGGTATTTCATTTCATAAGAACACAAGAGAAAGAATTTAGCCAGGATACCCACAGAGCTTTTCTGTGATTCAGTAAGAATATGCTCGAAAAAGTGTTGGTCTCAATACATCTTCCCTGTCTAACCTCATAAACCTTGAATCCTTTGTTGTGTAAATGTCTGTTAACCTCCACCTTGAATGACATTACCTTTTCAGCTGTCTGGGATAGAGAATTCCAAAGATTCACAAACCCCTGAGAGAAAAAAATCCTTCTGTCTGAAATAGAAAACTCTTGCTCTGAAATAGATAACTCTTACTCTGAAATAAAGCCCCTGTGGTTCTTCACTTCTGCCACAGGAAAGACTCACGCTGTCAATCAATCCCCTCAGTTAGTAGTCTCCAGTCTGACAGAATCAACATCGATCTCTCTAACTTCTACTACCCCACCCCCCATACTTCTCCCTATGTTTTCCCTTATCCCTCTGGCCCTTTTACACCCTCATTTTCCCTTCTCCTGCCCCCCTCATGACCTGCTCAACATCTTCATATCCCTCCTGTATTTCATGGTCTACTGTCCTGTCCTATCTGATCCATTCTTCTTCAGTCCTTTGCTTCTACTACCTGTCACCTGCCAGAATCCCATATCATTCCCTTTGTCCCCTTTCCACACACACCCACCAGCCCCCTCACCTGAATCCATCTATCACCTGCCAACCTGTGCTTCTCCACTTCCTCACACTTTTATTCTGGCTCCAGCTCACTTTCTTTTCAGTACTGATTAAGGATCTCAGCCCAAAAAAATCAACTGATAATTTCCATCCATCGATGCTGCCTGACTTGCTAAGTTCCTTCAGCACTGTATGCACGTTGCTGCAGATTTCCAGCATCTGCAGTCTCTCTTGTGCCTCCCTTCAGAGACTTACATGTTTTCAATTGTTCGCTTGTTTTTCATTACTCCATTGAGTACAGGCTCAAGTTAATCAACCTTTCTGCAACAATCCTGCATGCTTGGAATCAATCTAGTGATCCTTCTCTGCAAAACCTCCCGTGCAAACACATTCTTCCTTAAATATGGAGAGCAAGTTGCACAATAACCCAGGCACAATTTTGCCACAATTACATCAAAATATCCCCACTTAGTACTGTATAACTAATATTCATGGTGATTATACCCTGTGTATATACTATATGCTTATGACAACAATAAACCTGAATTTGAGATTTTGTGCTTGAACTTAAACAATGAAGTCCAACAGTTTACACAGAGAGAGGTGGGTGCGTGGAATGCACTGCCAGTGAAGGTGGTAGAAGCTGATACAGTAGAGTCTTTTAAGGGATTATTAGATTGGTACATGGAGCCCAGAAAAATAGAGGGCTATGTGGTTGGGAAATTCTAGGCAGCTTCGAGAGTAGGTTACATTGGTAGCACATCTTTGTGGGCTGAAGGGCCTCTATTGTGCTGTAGATATTCATTGTTCTATGTTTTAGTTCATTTGTCTTGTTATTTACCTATTGTTAATGTGTCAGGTTGACTCATTTCAATAAGAAATGCAAATTGGGAAGTTTTGTAGGTTGCATTCCCTGATCCAAAATATAATGCAACTGCAGATTTGCAATTTCAGTGTAACTAGCTCCCCACCTGAAACTGGACTGGTGAATCCGCATTTTCATGTTAATCTCGTTGTAACTATTAAAAGTGCTTGAAACTATGGAGTGTAATTCAAAACTGTGACCTTTTAACTCATTAAAACTTGAAGCCCTGAAATCAAAACAGAAAATATCAGAAATACTCAGCAGGTCAGGCAGTATTTGTGGAAAGGGAAACTGTTAACTTTTCAGGTCAAAGATGCCTCAATGTACTATTTGTGCCTACAGAGAGGAGTGTGAAACTTTTTGTTAGATCAAAGAGGAGTGTGCAATTGCTGTTGATAATGGTCAGTAGTGGTTTGCCTTAAAAGCAAGACCTCTCAACAACAAGGATGAATTAGCCATATCAGACTACCCTGCTTAGTCACCAGAAATTATACCTCATTGGATAATTCACGCATTGCCCCTGGAATGATTGCGATTATGTAGGACTCAGCTGGTAAAGAGTATGGAAAGGATTAGGGTCAGATTAAGGTTATTATAACCTCTCAATTTTAAGTTAAAGCATCTTGCCACAGATTAAGAATTTCTGGTCTTTTGGCAATTATTAAAATTCCTTGTCAGGAACACTCTATAGCTGATTCAATTACCACATCATTTAGCTATAGGGTGTACTTAAGGTGGAGGTTCTTAATTAGTCAGGGCATGAAAAATTATGGGGAGAAGGCAGGAGAATGGGGTTGAGAGAAAAAATGGATCAGCCATGATGAAATGACAGAGCAGACTTGATCAACCAAATGGCCTAATTCTGCTCCTATCTCTTCGTCATAGTCATACTTAATTAATCCCAGGGGAAATTGGTTTTCATTACAGTTGCTCCATAAGTAATAAATAGTAATAGAACCATAAATAGTTAAATAGTAATATGTAAATTATGCCAGTAAATTATGAATAAGTCCAGGACCAGCCTATTGGCTCAGGGTGTCTGACCCTCCAAGGGAGGAGTTGTAAAGTTTGATGGCCACAGGCAGGAACGACCCCCCACGACACTCAGTGCTGCATCTCGGTGGAACGAGTCTCTGGCTGAATGCTCTTGTGGTCTTATGGCCATTTCAAATATAATTAGGCAGAAAAGCACCAGTCTTATAAAAGCCTGTGAAATCTACCAGCAAGAAGGAAGAGGAAGCAAGGCTTGCGGCAGCTGAATAGGATTATATTAATAAGCCTTTTGCAGCCAAGTTACAGAAGATCACAGCCCTACGCTGTACACTAAACTCTTTATTTACACAAGCAGCCAAAAGTAAATTGACATTTGCTAAACAAAGATTGTTTGAACATGGTGAAAAACCAGGTAGGTATTTAGCTTATTTAGCTAGAAAGAAAAATGTCTCTCAGACTATTGCTTCAATTAGGGATGGGACAGGAGCCCTCACTAGTAATTCTAAAATGATTAATGTTGTGTCTAAGAATTTTTATTCTAAATTGTATCAATCTGAACAATGTAGTGATGGACAATCTAAGATGAAGTTCTTTTTCAGGATTTAGATCTCCCAGGTGTTTCTTCTGAACAAGAGTCCCTCCTCAATGCTCTGTTATCTATACATGAGATAAGGAAGCTGTGACATAGCTCCAAAGTGGGAAGGCCCCTGGTCCTGATGGACTCACTAGTGAATTCTATAAAGAGTTCACAGGGTTATTACCAGAGCCTATGCTAAACATGTTCAATCATGCATTTAACTGTGGTCTCCTCCCATCATCACTGAGAGAAGCTAATATCTCCCTAAAAAGGAAAGAGCCCTGAAGACTGTGTCTCCTACAGGCCCATTTCATTGTTGAGTGTTGTCTTTAAAATCTTATCTAAAACCTTAGCGTTGAGATTAGAAACCGTGTTACTTTTTATCATAAAAGAGGATCAAATGGGTTTTGTAAAAGGCCGTAGGTCATCTATCAATATCAGAAGATTACTTAATGTGATTCAGGCATGTCAGCAACAGACAGTGATGGCTTGGTGGTTTCCTTAGATGCAGAAAAGGCCTTTGATCATGTCGAATGGCTGTACCTTTTATACACTTTAGAATGATTTGGTTTGGGTAATAATTTTATTAAGTGGGTGAAGGTTCTTTATAATGACCCTTTGGCTGCGATTCTCACTAATGTTATTAGGTCAGATAACTTTAGTATTCTGAGGAGCAGCCGGCAGGGCTGCCCTTTATCACCGCTAATTTTCACACTAGTGACTGAGACATTGGCAAGGCTATTTGGCAAGACCCCAAAATATCTGCTCCAGACATAGGACTAAAGTCACATAAAATTACGTTGTATGCAGATGATGTTCTAATTTTCTTATCAAACCCTGCTATGTCAGTACACCGCCTTATACAATGCATCAATTCATTTAGCGCCTTTTCAGTTTATAAAATCAACTTTACTAAATCAGAGGCTATGCCTCTGGGGAATCTGCAGCAGGTACCTGACACTCAGGGTGCTTCCCCTTTAACTGGTCACAAACAGGTTTTGTTTACCTAGGCATATTCATCACATTTACATTTGATCAATTGTTCAAAGCTAACTTTACACAGTTATTTGACAAAAATCAAACAGGATCTTGAGCGATGGAGCACTCTTCCCATTTCTTGGCTTCGGCGAATATCCTTGCTCAAAATGAACATTCTTCCTCATCTGCTCTACCCAATATGAATGATTCCAGTCATTTTCACCCAACAAACACTTAAAAAAAATAAATGGCTAGTTTGGTTCGTTCATTTGGAACAAAAAAAGACCCTGTATTAAAATGTCTAAGTTACAGTTTCCCAGTAGTCTAGGGGGTCTGGACTTTCCAGACATCAAAAAATATCAATTAAGTTCCTTTTTATCTTATGTGGGTTGACTGGGTTTGCAGAGATCCCCCTTCAATTTGGCTGGACTTTGAAGCCTCAGAAACAAACTGCCCTCTTTAATTTGCTTTTCCTCAATAAGATGAAACTAGTTAAGGAATATTGTCACAATCCAATAGTAATTAATACAGTCAGGGCTTGGAGGGCGGTGTGACAAATTAAAGGCAACGCAGCGAACATATCACCCTTCACTCCAACAACCGGCAGTCCAGGTTTTCAGCCTGGCGTACTGGATCTTGGATTTAAACTTTGTATTTCTAAGGGTATTTTCCATCTAGGAGACTTGTTTGATTAAGGAACGATGATGTCTTTTAGTCAAATAGTACAGAAATTCAACATACCTAGCAAGGATCTTTTTGTTTCTTTCAGATAAGAGATTATATACAGAAAAAAAAATCATTGTTAACTGATTTCTATAGTTCTGACATAGAAAAGTGGGTGTTTTGTTCTAAGTGTGAAGTCTCCGTTAGTACTTTTTTACAGCATCCTGAGGGGATGTTCTTGTGGAGATGCTGAGCAGCTGGGAAGGGTTTGGGAGGGAGAGCTGGGAGTAGAAATTACAGCTAAAACATAGGAAGACATCTGTGATAATGCAAAGAAAATTTCAGTTTGTAATAGAACTAAAGCATTGCAACTCAAAATTCTGCATAGAGCCCATCTGACTCCAGATCATCTCTCGAAATTTAAGATGGGGGTTTCTCCAATGTATTCTAGATGTAAAGGAAATATTGGAACTCTCACCCACTGGTTTGGGACTTGTCCCAAACTTTAGGCATACTGAAGTGATATTTTGGGTGAAATGGAAAAGATTCTGAAGATGGAGCTTGAACTAAACCCAGAGTCTCTTCTCTTAGGCCTACCCAGCAGTCGTATTATTAATGCACATCAGGAAAAACTGCTTAACATCCTGACTTTTCATGCGAGGAAGAACATTTGCACATCACACAAACCAATCTTCCGCCCTTGGACTCACTTTACACCGCACGCTGTCAGAGCAGTGCTGCCAGGATAATCAAGGACTCAACCCACCCTGCCAGCACACTATTTGTCCCTCTTCCCTCCGGGAGAAGACTCAGGAGCTTGAAGACTCATACGGCCAGATTTGGGAACAGCTTCTTTCCAACTGTGATAAGACTGCTGAATAGATCCTGACCCGGATCTGGGCCGTACCCTCCACATATCCGGACCTGCCTCTCGGTTTTTTTGCATTACATTACCTTTTCTATTTTCTATTTATGATTTATAATTTAAATTTTTAATATTTACTATTGACTTATACTCCAGGGAGTGCGAAGTGTAGAATCAAATATCGCTGTGATGATTTTACGCTCTAGTATCAATTGTTTGGTGACAATAAAGTATAAAGTATCTGACAAGGCCCCTGGACTGTCTGGTTGGCTTAAATTAATCATGGAATACATTCCTTTGGACTTTTTAACATGTATGATACACTTAAAAACAAATAGTTTTCATAAAACATGGCAACCTTTTCTACAATATGTAGATGTAAACCTGTCTGCTATACTAATAAGGGCTTTTGTATAGGATGTGGTGGTGATGTCTATACTTTGATGGAAGTGTGCTGATAGCTGATATCTGTAAGGGGAAGAAATGTAAATGTACCTGGAAATTGGAAGTTTTGTTATGCTGAGCAAAAAAAAATTTTAAAAAAGAAGGAAGAGGACAGCTGACACATGGTAATACAACCAGCAGCAGATTCCCTCAAACCCCCACTAGACTGACAAGGAAATATATCAATATTCCTTCTTTGCCAATGGGTTTAAATCATGAAACTCACTATATAACAGTGCTATGGGTATACTTTCATCAGAAGGAGTTCAATAATTCAAGAAGCTGATTTACCACCACCCTCTCAAAGGCATTTAACATAGAACACAGAGCATGTGACAGTATTGCACAGGAACTGGCCAAACCAATTAAATTAGTAATCTAATTGCTTATTCTACTAATATCTTCTACTTACATAATGTCCACATTCTTCTGTTTTCCTCACAAGAGTGTAAGCTCAGCGTGCAAACTGATATGTGCTCAGCTCAGCTTGACTTCAACTGAACTGCTGGCTGCAGTTGGCTCAAGATTTCGGCTTGGCTGGAGGAGTGGCGGCTGGTGGTGCTGGCTGTGAGTGGTGTGGGGATGTTAGGAAATAGGGTAGGTTCAGGTGGGGGGGAAGATCTGGAAAAGGAATCTCAAATGGGTGAGGGCGGGTTAGCGGGAGAAAGTTGGAAGGAAGTTGAATCCAGATCAGGAGACCAGAAAAAGAAACATAATATTACAATGATTTCAAGTGATGGAGAGGAAGGGCTAGATATTTAGAAAAAAAGGGAAGTAAATTTCAAGGTATTGTTTAAATTTGACCCGGAACTGCTGTCCTCTATCAATTCCATTAACTTAACTACAGAGTTAAAATCGGCTATAGAGAATATAGATATTGCTCATACTTTAAGAGGAGGGAAGGTGTTAATCATGTATAAGGACAAAAAGCAGTGTGAGAGGGCATTACAACTGAGGACTTTATTTGGCAAAAATATAGTATCTATGTTTCCTAATGAAAATAGAGATGTTATGGGTGTTATAATAGGTGTTCTGGTGGAGATTTCGATAGCAGAGATTAAATCTCATTTATTGAGAGGCAAGGTTAAAGAGGTAAAGAGATTGCAAGTAGTCAGAAATGGGGAAAGGTTGGATAGTTTATTTGTACTTATGTATTTTGATGAAGTGAGGCTCCCTGATAAAGTTACTTTGGGGTACATTAGTTATAACGTTCAAGCTTATATTCCACCCCGCCCTTAGATGTTACAAATGTCAGAGGATTAAGCACATTGTGGCGCTATTTTGGGAGAAACTAAGATGTAGTAAGTGTGGTGGGGAATAAAAATATGAAGATTGTAAAGGCGTAAAGTTTAATTGTTGTAATTGCGGAGGGGAACATTGTTCGGCTTATAGAGGATGTGAAGTGCTTGAGAACTCAGCTGAAGTTCAACAGATTAAAGTACTGTTGGGTGTGTCTTATGCGGAGGCTGTGCAAAAAGTTAAGCCAAACATTGATAAAGTCTGCATTATACTTCACTTACTAAAGATAATTTACTAGTTGATAAAATGAAGTTTGTGATGTTCATAACGGATGTGGTGAATTGTACTGCTCAAACATCTAGTCGTACTGAAAAAATTAAAATTATTGTGAAAGCTGCTAAAAGTATCTGGGTATTACAGGTGTTATGTGGGAAGCTGTAAATGAAGCTGTAATAGGTGGGGTATCTGTATTTCAGTCTCCTTGAGCATAAGAATATTGCAGTGGAGTGCCAGAGTCCTGATTTTTAAAGGTCAAGGCTTTAAGAACTTTTTTTCTGATTTATCAAATCCACCTGATGTTATATGTATTCAAGAAATCTGATTGTTACCACATTTAAGTTTTTCTTTGCAGAATTATTTTGTAATTGGGTGTGAAACGTTAATTGGTAGAGGGGGTGATGTTGCAAGTTTTATAAGAAAAGGGATAGGACATAGGTGTAAATGAAGTATATGAGGCTCTTGTTGTAGAAGTATTTGATTCAACAGGCATTAAAGTCGTAATTTTTTATAACTCTTGTGGAAAGCTATCGACTGATTTGTTAGAAAGCGTATGTAGCTCCAGCCAATTAGGGTCATATGGTGTGGGAATTTTAACAAACATAGTTCACTGTGGGGTTGTTGGCAGAATGATGGTAATGGTTTGATTGTAGAAGAATTTTTAGATATTTCACAACTTGTGTGTCTTAATGTTGGAGGGGGATGAGATTTAATGTTCATAATGGTTCTGAAACTGCTGTAGATTTAACTTTTGTTTCGAGCATTCTGGCTGGAGTGAGTGAGTGGGATGTCATTTTTAAAAATTCATTTACTGGATGTGGGCCTCACCAACTAAGCCAGCATTTATTGCCCATCCCTAGTTACCCTTGGGAAGGTGGTGATGAGCTGCCTTCTTGAACTGCTGCAGTATCCGAGGTGTAGATACACCCACAGTGCTGTTCGGGAGGGAATTCCATGATTTTGACCCAGCGACAATGAAGGAATAGTAATATGTATCCAAGTCAGGATGGTGAGTGACTTGGAGGGGGATTTCTAAGTGGTGGCATTCCCAGGTATCTGCTGTTCTCATTCTTCTAGATCAGGGGTAGGAAACCTTAAGCACAAATGATTTTCTAGCATGCGTTATTCATTAACTTGAGGCAAAACATAACTAGATGTATTTAAATAGATAATTCCCATATTTCAAGTTTTTTATGGCATTTATCTGGCCCACCGTCCACTCATTAATACACGATCTGACCAACAGAGGCAAAAAGGTTACTGACCCCTGTTCTAGATAGTAGTGGTCATGTGTCTGGAAGGTGCTGCCTTAGGAACTTCGATGTGTTGTGGCAGTGCATCTTGTAGATAGTACACACTGCTACAACTGTTTGTGGATAGTGGAGGGATTGGATGTTTGTAGAAGGGGTACCAATTAAGTGGGCTGCCTTGTACTGGATGGAGTCAAGCTTCCTGAGTGTTTATGGAGCTGTACTCATCCAGGTGAGTGGCGAGTATTCCATTACACTCCTGTCCTGAGCCTTGTAGATGGTGGACAGGCTTTGGGGAGTCAGAAGGTGAGTTACATATTGCCGGATTCCTAGCCTTTGACCTGCTCTGGTAGCCACGGTGTTTATATGGCTAGACCAGTTCAGTTTCCTGTCAACGGTAATCCCCAGGATGTTGATAGTAGAGGATTCAGTGGTGGCGATGCCACTGAATGTCAAAAGGTAATAGTTAGAGCCTCTGTTGTTGGTGATGGCATTGCCTGGCACTTGCATGGCTCATATGTTATTTGTCACTGGTCATCCCAAGCCTGGAGATTGTCCAAGTCCTGCTGCGCTTGAGTATGAGCCTCTGTTGTTGGTCCTGACGAAGGGTCTCGGCCTGAAACGTCGACTGTACCTCTTCCTAGAGATGCTGCCTGGCCTGCTGCGTTCACCAGCAACTTTGATGTGTGTTGCTTGAATTTCCAGCATCTGCAGAATTCCTTGAGTTTGCACTTGGGTATGAACTGCTTCACTATCTGAGGGGTCATGAATGGTGCAGAACATTGTGCAGTCGTCTGCAAACATCCCCACTTCTGACCTTATGACAGAAGGAAGGTTATTGATGAAGCAGCTGAAGATGGGTGTTCTTAGGACATTCCCTGAGGAACTTCTGCAGTGATGTCCTGAGGATGAGATGATTAGCCTCCAACCACCAAAAACATCTTCCTTTGTGTCAGGTATGATTCCAACCACTGGAGAATTTTCCCCTCTAATTCCCATTGACTCTATTTTAGCTAGGGCAGCTTGATGCCATACTCAGTCAAAAGCTGCCTTGATATTGGGGGCTATCACTCTCACCCCACCTCTGGTATTTAGCTCTTTGGTCCATGTTTGGGCCAAGGAGATGATGAGGTCAGGAGCCGAGTGGCCTTAATGGAACCCAAACTGGGCATCCGTAAGCAGGTTATTTTTGAGTAGGTGCTGCATGATTGCACTGTTGATGACTCCTTCCATTATCTTGCTGATAATGAGAGTAGGCTGATAGGATGGTAGATGGCTAGGTTAGACTTGTCCTGTTTCTTGTGTACAAGGCATACCTGGGCAATTTTCCACATTGTCGGGTAGATACCGGTGTTGTAGCTGTACTGGAACAGCTTGGCTAGTGGTGTGGCAAGTTCTGGAGCACAAGTCTTCAGGACTGTTGCCGGGATTTTGTCTGGGTCCATAGCCTTCGCAGTATCCAATGTTTTCAGCCATTTCTTGATAGCATGTGAAGTGAATCGGACTGGCTGCATACTGACATCTGGGATACGGGGGACTCCTGGAGGAGGCCGAGCTGGATTCTCTACTCGGCACTTCTGACCGAAGGTTGCTGCAGATGCCTCAGTATCATCTTTTGCACAGGTGTGCTGGGATCCTCGATCTTTGAGGATGGGGATACTTGTGGAGCCTCCTCCTCCAGTGAGTTGTTTGATTGTCCACCACCATTCACGGCCGGATGTGACAGGATTACAGAGCTTAGATCTGATCTGTTGGATGTGGGACCACTTAGCTCTATTACTTGCTGCTTATGGTGTTTGGCAAGCAACTGGTCCTGTATTGTGGCTTCACCAGGGTGACACCTCTTAATGAGATGTGCCTGGTGTTGCTCTTAGCATGCCCTCCTGCACTCTCCACTGAACCAGGGTTGATCCCCGGGTGTGGTGATAATGTTAGAGTGGGGGATATGCTGGGCCATGAGGTTACAGATTGTAGTTGAGTACAATTCTGCTGCTGCTGATGGCCCACAGTGCCTCATAGATGCCCAGCATTTCATCTCATGGGAGATGAAACACTGAGAAGTAAGCATTTTCCTATATTTATAATCTTGGGGTGGATTTATATAGGGTACAGGGGGTCACTTTTCAAAGGTGGAGATTTGGTAAAGCAAATTGCGAAAGATTTAAGGTTTTATGTGATGAATGTTTGTCAGGGATGAACGTTGAGGATGATGTGGATTTATGCAATGAAAGGTTATGTCGCATTATTCATCAAACTAGAGTAGAAGTGATTCCTATTAAAAAGGGCATTAATAGGAGAAAGGCTGTACCATGGTGGACTGAGGAGTGTGCAGAGGCAATTCAGGAGAGAAATAAGGCACTTAGGAAAGTTAAAAGGTATCACTCTCCGAGTGGTCTTATTAAGTATAAAAGGGCACAGGCCATGGTGAGGAAAGTAGTGACGGTTACAGAAAAGGTTTACTGGAGACCATATTGTGATAGTATTAGAAGGGATATT